>NC_058131.1:440441286-440492680 GCF_016433145.1 Gracilinanus agilis
TACAAATTATTTGATATGATAAGCAAAGAAGGAGTCCTACCAAATTCATTTTATGACACAAATATGGTACTGATTCCAAAGCCAGGTAGACCAAAAACAGAGAAAGAAAACTATAGACCAATCTCCCTAATGAACATAGATGCAAAAATCTTAAATAGAATATTAGCAAAGAGACTCCAGCAAGTAATTAAGAAGGTCATCCACCATGATCAGGTGGGATTTATACCAGGAATGCAAGGATGGTTCAACATTAGGAAAACCATCCACATAATTGACCATATCAACAATCTAACAAACAAAAATCACATGATTATCTCAATAGATGCTGAAAAAGCCTTTGACAAAATACAGCATCCATTCCTATTGAAAACACTGGAAAGTATAGGAATAGAAGGTCCTTTCCTAAAAACAATAAACAGTATATACCTAAAACCATCAATAAACATCATATGCAATGGGGATAAATTAGAAGCCTTTCCAATAAGATCAGGAGTGAAACAAGGATGCCCATTATCACCTCTACTATTCAACATAGTACTAGAAACACTAGCAGTAGCAATTAGAGAAGAAAAAGAAATTGAAGGTATCAAAATAGGCAAAGAGAAGACTAAGCTATCACTCTTTGCAGATGATATAATGGTCTACTTAAAAAATCCTTGAGAATCAACTAAGAAGCTTGTAGAAATAATCAACAACTTTAGCAAAGTTGCAGGATACAAAATAAATGCACATAAATCACCAGCATTTCTATATATTTCCAACACATCATAGCAGCAATAGGTAGAGAGAGAAACACCATTTAAAATCACCCTAGACAATATAAAATACTTAAGAATCTATATACCAAAACAAACACAGCAATTATATGAAAACAACTACAAAACACTTTCCAAACAAATGAAACTAGATCTAAACAATTGGAAAAACGTTGATTGCTCATGGGTAGGATGAGCTAATATAATAAAACTGACCATTCTATCCAAATTAATTTACCTATTTAGAGCCATACCTATCAAACTACCAAAAAACTTTTTTACTGAATTAGGAAAAACTATAACAAATTTCATTTGGAATAACAAAAGATCAAGAATATCAAGGGAAATAATGAAAAAAAAATGTGAAGGAAGGTGGCCTAGCAGTACCAGATATTAAACTATACTATAAAGCACCAGTTACCAAAACGGTATGGTTGGGGCAGCTGGGTAGCTCAGTGGAGTGAGAGTCAGGCCTAGAGACAGGAGGTCCTAGGTTCAAACCCGGCCTCAGCCACTTCCCAGCTGTGTGACCCTGGGCAAGTCACTTGACCCCCATTGCCCACCCTTACCAATCTTCCACCTATGAGACAATACGCTGAAGTACAAGGGTTTAAAAAAAAAACGGTATGGTACTGGCTAAGAGACAGAAGGGAGGATCAGTGGAATAGACTTGGGGTAAGTGACGTCAGCAAGACAGTATATGATAAACCCAAGGAGCCCAATTTTGGGGACAAAAATCCACTATTTGACACAAACTGTTGGGAAATTTGAAAAATAATATGGGAGAGATTAAGTTTAGATCAACATCTCACACCCTACACCAAGGTAACTTCAGAATGGGTGAATGACTTGAATATAAATAAGGAAACTATAAATAAGTCAAGTGAACACAGAATAGTATACTTGTCAGATCTCTAGGAAAGGAAAGATTTTAAAACCAAGCAAGAGTTAGAGAAAATTACAAAATGTAAAATAAATTATTTTGATTACATAAAACTAAAAAGCTTTTGTACAAACCAAAACAATGTAGCCAAGATCAGAAGGGAAACAACAAATTGGGAAAATATCTTTATAACAAAAAACTCTGACAGGGGTCTAATTACTCAAATATATAAAGAGTTAAATCAATTGTATAAAAAATCAAGCCATTCCCCAATTGATAAATGGGCAAGAGACATGAATAGGCAATTTTCAGGTAAAGAAATCAAAACTATCAATAAGCACATGAGAAAGTGTTCCAAATCTCTAATAATTAGAGAAATGCAAATCAAAACAACTCTGAGGTATCACCTCACACCTAGCAGAAAGGCTAAAATGAAAGAAGGGGAGAGTAATGAATGTTGGAGGGGATGTGGCAAAATTGGGACATTAATGCATTTCTGGTGGAGCTGTGAATTGATCCAACCATTCTGAATAGCAATTTGGAATCATGCTCAAAGGGCTATAAAAGAATGCCTGCCCTTTGATCCAGCCATACCATTGTTGGGATTATACCCCAAAGAGATCATAGATAAACTGACTTGCATGAAAATATTTATAGATATGCTTTTTGTGGTGGCAAAAAACTGGAAAATGCGGGCATGCCCTTCAATTGGAGAATGGCTGAACAAATTGTGGTATATGTTGGTGATGGAATACTATTGTGCTCAAAGGAATAATAAACTGGAGGAATTCCATGTGAATTGGAAAGACCTCCAGGAATTGATGCAGAGTGAAAGGAGCAGAGCCAGAAGAATATTGTACACAGAGACTGATATTCTGTGGTAAAATAGAATGTAATGGACTTCTTTACTAGCAGCAATGCAATGACCCAGGACAATTCTGAGGGATCTATGGAAAAGAACGCTACCCACATTCAGAGGAAGAACAGCAGGAGAGTTAACATAGAAGAAAATCAACTGCTTGAATGGGTTGATGAGGACATGATTGGGGATCGAAAGTACCACACCAATGCAACTATCGACAATTAGGATATAGGTCTTGATTAATGACACATGTTAAAACCAGTGGAAATACATATTGGCCAGGGGAGGGTGGATTTTGGGGGGTGAAGGGGAAAGTAAGAACATAAATCATTTAACCATGTTAACTTTTCTAAAATATAAATATTAATAAATGTTTAAATTTTTAAGAATAAAAAAATAAATTATACACAATTTTCAGCAAAAAAAAAAAAATAGACCCAAATCAGGATGGGTTTTATGGTAGTTTATTTACAATTAGGAAGGTAGAAGGTAGGGTAATAGAGAGAGGGAGAGTCTGGCCCAGGCCGGCCTAAGTCCTGGCCTTAGCAATCATAGAGGCAAGAGGCCTACTTAAGGTAGAGAGTCTGGAAACACCAAGGTAGGCCCAAGGAAGTCAGCCTAACTTACCCAAGTAACAATTCAAAGGAGAAGCTGCCTGAGGTCTCAGCCGAGATCCTTCAGCACCAAGTTCAAAGCGGGAACTCCCTCAACAGGAAGTTACCAACATACTTGAAGAGATAGTGTCTTTCGTCACTTCCTGGGGGTCCACCCAAGTGGACAAATGGCAGCCTCTACACTGATTTGGAGTGCCCAAAGGGCAGTCCCTTGTTCTTGATTTGTTATTTATTGTCCTGTGTGAGTGTGAGTAACTCATCTCCCCTCCCCACTAAGGGAGGTGGGGATGACATTATCTCTGGTGGCTAGAGTTTTAATTATGAAAGGGCTTGAGCTAATTCCATTTCCACAATATAAAGCAGGAAACCAAAAAGAGCTCCTGCATGCATGATATTTTAACTCCAGTTTAATTTACTTCCAGAAGGATCTAAATTCTTAGTGATGTTCTAGACCCCAAAAAGATTTTCCTGAGCAATACAGAGGTTTGCGTTTTTGACAAGGTTGAAAGAATTGTTACATCTGTATAACTTGTGACAAATATCCATCAGTTCGTAGATTGTTTTTTAAACATCACACAGCAAGTGGCTATGTATAAACTCATGTAAATCCTATAAAATAATGGATTTGTTTGCTATTGTCAATAATTGGGCTATTGTGAATTTTGGGAATTTGGTACTTTATTTGAATGTGCATTATCTACTCTACTGCTGTTTTGTTTTTATATATCTGTTATTTTGTAAAAATCATCTGCATTCACAGAAGATCAGTGATTCCCAAAGTGGGTGTTACCACACCCTGGTGGGTGCGCAGCCATCCAGGGGGGTGGTGATGGCCACACTATTTTTTATATTACATTCTATTTTGAGTTCAATAAATAGGTTCATAATTTCCAGGGGGAGCTAAGTAATATTTTTTTCTGGAAAGGCAGCAGTAGGCCAAAAGAGTTTGAGAACCACTGCAGTAGATCATGGCCAAATTTAAAAAGGAAATGGATCTCATTTTTTGATGAGAAATTTTTGTATTCTACCTCCCCTTAGCTGACACAGTGTGTCACTGATTCTAAGTTATATATTTTTGATTTTTAAAACATTTTTCTTATTTTTTCCCTTGTATTTGTAATATAGCATTTGAGTACTTTGAAGTACATATAAACAATATTAATCTTTTTTCTTATTTTAAGTTTAAAATACATTTATTCTAACATTAATGCATACCCCCCAAAAAATGCTTTAAAGTGTAGAATACCATTGATTGTTTAAATAGTATGGGACTTTGCTTAATAATTATGCCTGATTCTAGAAGAATATATAAAAAGAGCCACCGCACAGTGCTAAAGGAGAACAAAGCCAACCTTCATAGTGCAAACTGAGCACAAGGTCAAAGAGACCAATCCCAGTGGACTTGAACTTCTTTGGGGTTCAAGGTTGCAGTGCTTAACATATGTTAAGACGCAGGACTTCCTCTGAACCACATTCTATCCAAGCACCTCATCCTGGCTCCCATTCAGGCTCCTATAATCTAGTCCCTTTTTTCTGTCTTTTATAAATGTGGCAAACTTTCTGTAGTCCTGGCTATTGATTAAGTACATAATTACTTAAATCACTTTAATTGGGCCCTGATTCAAGGACATGTTATAGTTTTATTTTTCCTTTACTTAGATTTTTTTAGACATAAGACTTTAATATTTTATATTTCACCCACAAGTTGTTTTTTATCTTTTATGTGAATTTTTTTGTTTTTTATTTCTTTTGCAATTTATTCATATTCCTTATAACTCAGCCATGTATCCCTGAGTGATCCCTGTTTGTTATTATTTTCCTCAGGGGGGACTTTGTTATTGTTGTGAACTTTGATTTGAATTTGAGTAATTTTAGGATAAGGAACTTGCTACCTCCCAGAATCTAGTCAACAAACCTGTTTGGAGAAGATGCCATGAAGATGCATGCAGAGACCACACTCTGCATCAAGAAGATCCATAGTGAACTTTAGGATGTGAATATTGTTGTGAAGGTTATTTAGCAATTTAGTTAGCATTGGTCCTAGCAGGAAGGGCTGGAGGATTCCAAGATAGAATGAAGGAGCAGGAAGTGGGCTTGTGCTCTGTGAGAGACTCCATTAGTGGTTGGGCATAACTGTTGCTAACCCTGGGAGATCTCAGAGTTAGGGAAAAGCTGCATCCAGATTCCCTGGGATCCTGAGAGGTGAAGGCTTTCAGCAAGTGGACAACAGACCTGCAGAGCTGCACCAAATAGGAAGTGTTTTGGGATCTGGTGGACAGCATTTCAAACTCACTCTCCCTACCTGGGTACCTTGGATCACCTGGTGGAGTTGGCTCTTGGCATCCTTTGACCATCCTTGGATTACCGTGAGACCCCAATTGGCCCTTTAGCTGAGCTGACCAAACCTGGCTGGAACTAGTTTTGAAGGAGCTTTCCTGTGACTTCAGTACTGCTTCCTTTGGGCCCTGCCTGGCTTAGGTCAATAGTATAGTGTAAAGTCCTTCCCTGCTCCCTGTGGTTTGCCCCTAGGTTTTAAGTGTAGAATTCCTTATTCCCATCCTTCAATTATTATTTCCCTCAATTAAACTGTATAAACTTTACTTTTGCCTGCTGGTTCCATAGGCCCTGGCCTGGGTGAGCTGGGTGACCATTGGGCCAACTGCCATTCCTGTGTCAGTTAAAAGCTTGACAGTAAACCCTGGTCTCCCTATTCTGGTTGGTCCTGTCTCTCCTTCAACCCAGTGTGTACCCACAAACCATTTAGTTACATTTTAATAATAATAATTAACTTCCCCGGTGCCTCACCATTACAATATGAAGTATGGAGGGTTGAAAGCATTTGTTTTGAATTTATACTTTTATGCCAAAGGGGACTGTCCCAAATTGTCTTTTTGTTCACGGGGGGTATGTATAAATGGAGATTTTGAATCTTGGACTTCATCCCTCATAAGTCCCTTAGTTTTCCCAAAATTCCCTTTAATCTCTCCTGTGCCTCCACGTTTGCATGGTCAAGTTATTATTTTATATTTGGTTGTAACTCCTCCTCTTTCTCTTTTGCTCTGGCGAGTGGGCTGAATACCTAGGTCTCTTTAGTTATTATTAATAAAACTTTATTAAATATAATATTTAATTATTAGATATTAATTTTAAAATCCACAATATATATTACAGTATTAAATGGAAGGCATTTTGGATACTATTTTGCCAAAACTGCACCTGAAAAATTATTTCACAACCTACCTCCTATTTTCTTTATCCCTCTATAAGTTCATAGATTTAGGGCTAGAAGAGACCTTAGAAGCCATCAAGTCCAACCTACTCATTTCAGAAGAAGGAACTAAGACACAGAAGCTAAATGATTTTCTCAGAGATACATATTTAGTAACTGTCTAATTGAATTTATTTCTTTCTGGCTCAGGGTCTTATGTTCTTTACTCTGTAACATTTTTATTTATCAGTATTCTGGCCATCTTCAAATGGGTATGTAATAATGTATTTACATGTTTTTTCTTCAGTAGAATGTAAGCTTCAAGAGTAAGGATTGTTTTTCTTTATTTTTTGTCTTTGAATCTCCAGCACTATGCACATACCAAGTATTTCAAAGCATCAAATTGACTTCCAGCATGTTCCCAGAAAGCCTTGCCCAAAGTAGACACCTTAATAAATGTCTGCTGACTTAAAGTGAAGATCTAATTTCTAACATTATAATCTAATCAAATCCTAGATTAAAAACACCCCAGGCCCTGTATTCCTTTAGTACCAAGAATATCCTAGGAGAGTGTGTAGAGTAGTAATGGTGAACCTTTTAGAGACCTTAGAGACTAAGTGCCCAAACTGTAACCCTCACACCACATGTGAGCTCCTTGCCTTACCCTAGACAGGAGAAGGAGGAAGCACTCCCATTGGGCTTCTGGGCAGAGGGACAGGTCATGTGAGAAATGTCCTCAGGGCATTGTGGCAAGGGGGAAGGGAGCAGCTCCCTTTGGCACACTCTGGCACATGTGCCATTGGTTAGCCAATGTGGGTGTAGAGTCTGGGTCAAATTATACTGAGCTACCTACCTCCAATAAATACATACTAAAATCAGGTTAACAAAATGCCAAAGGTGCATTTAGCTATGAATATGGATCTTTTAGCACCAGCTTTTTCATTCTCTTTTTTTTTTCCCTTTGTTATATCCTGACCCAAATAAATGAACAAACTAGCAAACAAAGTAAGTAGTAATTGAAGGAAGTGAGTTTAATTTAAAAAAATTAAAACTTTGCTTCATATATATTAGTCAATAGACTGAAATCCCTCTTTTGTGCCAGGTTCTGTGCTAGATACTGAAGATACCAAGGCAAAAGTGAACCAACACTTGCCCTTAAGCAGCTTACAATATCTCTAACACCAATAAAAATAAATAACATCTAGCATTTACTAGATTTACTGTCTACTATGCCAGGAACTGTGCTAAATGCTTTACAAATTTTATCTCATTTGAACCTTACAACAGACCTGGGAGATAACTACTATTATTATCCCCATTTTTAGTTGAAGAAATTGAGACTACAAAGGTTAAATGATTTGTCATGAGTCAGACAGCTATTTGGTGTTGAGTATGGATTTAAATTCACATCTTCCTCACTCTAGGCCTGGATTTCTATCCACTCTACCACCCACCTTTCTTTTCATACACAAAATGGATGCAAAGTCATTTTGAGGGGGCGGGGCGAGGTATGCACAGGGATCAGGATGTATAGGGTGGTGCTTGAGCTGAACTCCACATTCCAGACATTGTTTGAGAGAGCAAACTCAAAAATATGAAATAGTTTTAGAAAGATATTTATTAGATCATTCATTAGAAAAGAAACCCAGAAAGAAGAGGTGGCTCATCGCCCTAGGTTCTGAAAGGTTTGCATTATATAGGATTTTGACAAGAGTTTCTACCTGAGTGACACACAAATCATCTAACAAAAATTGCATACAAAATCGCCTGCAGAGAATCCAAAACACAAGCTTGGGAAGACCCAACACAAGTCCTTGATGTGGAGAGCCCCAAAAATAATATTTTGAGTGGATTCAGAACTTGGAAAAACCTCAAAGTCCTTAAAATTATTTCCAATATCCCTGGAGAATTACTGGGTTCCAGAAGCATTCTGGGGGCAAATAACCTTCAATCACTTAAAGCTGGATTCAAACATTATTAATAAATGGTAAATAATTTGAACGGGAATTGATGAGAGCCAATGCAAAGACTCTGAGATAAGATATGGACTATCTTTGAGTTCAATTATACCACCAGTATAAAAGAGTATATCTTCTTGTTGTCATTGTCACCATCATCATTGTTGTCCTTGTGATGTCATCCTTTGAGTTTTACCCTTAAATGACTTATGTATGATTTTGCTTGGTTAGGTCTCTTGAATTGTTAAGTACTTATGGCATATGGTACAGTGAGAGGAAAAACCAGTCCATGCCTTCAAGAAGCTTGCATTTTAAATGGAGAAACAACATTTAGAGAAACAATAATACATAGGATACCTACAGAGTTGCTGATACATACAGAATATCCTTAGAGGAGAAGGCTCTAGCAATATGAGAGGGGGAGGCGGAGAAGGCAAAGGGCATGGCATTTAAACTGAGTCTTGAAGGAATCCAGGGATTCTATGAGGCAGAAATGAGGAAGAAGAACATTCAACACACATGGAAGAATAGACTGGCCAAGGGTACAAAGATGGGAGATGAAATGTGAGAGAGAAACAGCAAGTATAACACAAAGGCCAGAGTAAGGAAGGCGTCTTAAAATGTAAGAAGACTGGAAAGACAGGAAAGAGACAAGATGCAAATAGCTTTAAATGTCAGACTTAGTATTTGATTCTAGAGAAAATAAAAAAAACTCTAGAATTCATAGGAAAAGTGGTATAACATTGGCATACTCATGTCTTAGAAAAATCATTAGTAAGGAATGTTAGAACACGGCAATGAAGAACTGGCACTGCTTTTCCTAATTTGATATTGGAACAAAATTATAAACACTTATAGGTCCTTCAACAAAGTAGGAGTTCTCAAAACTTTTTTGAATAGTCTAATTTACATGAGTTAAGATATTATTTCTACAGTAGCTTAAAAAATGCAAAACAGATGAGTTCATAATTTAGTCCTAGAAGTAGTAGTTACTAGAATTTATTTAAAAAGGGAAGCACATGGTCCAGCTTCTGCTTGAGAGTCCTACAAAATGTTCCATTTGAAATGTCGATTGGCTTGATGATGTAGGCCTGAAATTTAGAAGACATCAGCTAGTAAATTATGCATTTAATAATAAGCTGAAATTTACTGATATCTTCTTGTGTGCAAAAAACCTGCCAGTCAATGGAGAAATACAAATTTTGTATAAGACAAAGTCTGTAATCTTGTGATATATGAGTCTATTGGACAGGTACAAAACAAACAAAGAAAAAAGCATTCTAGGAACCTGAGGAGAACAAGGAATATCAGAGGCGTTCTGGCAATATTTCATTTGGAGCTTGTGCTCTTCAAAATAGCACAGACAAGATACATGAATGAATTCCAAAATTATACTGGGTAGTTTGGATTGAGTTTGTTTGTTTTGGTTATCATTAAATAACCTGGAAATATTTTTGTTTAGTTAATTTTCTATTCAAGCTTTTCTGAAAAACATTAAGTGACTTGTCCAGTGTCGCACAGTTAGGAGTGAGTAAGAATTTAAAAGAAAAAAATTGTGAGTTCAAAATTCACTCCTTTCCTCTTATGCCCTCTCTCCCTAGACCAAGAAAAAAGAAAAAAAAATAAAGCATTGCTTGGACAAAGGGTATCACAGACCCCTTTGATCACAGTTCCAAATTGCTCTCCAGAATGGTTGAAACAATTCACAATTCCACCACTGGTGTATCACTTCACCAATTTCCCCATATTCTTTTTTTTTTTAACCCTTAACTTCTGTGTATTAGTTCCTTGGAGGAAGATTGGTAAGGGTAGGCAATGGGGGTCAAGTGACTTGCCCAGGGTCACACAGCTGGGAAGTGTCTGAGGCCAGATTTGAACCTAGGACCTCCTGTCTCTAGGCCTGGCTCTCACTCCACTGAGCTACCCAGCTGCCCCCTCCCCCATATTCTTTTTATTATTTCTCATATTCCCTTTCTTTCACATTAGTCAATCTGGCAAGTATTAGATTGTACCTCAGAGTTGTTTTAATGTTTGTTTCTTTAAACACTAGTGATGTGGAACATTTTTTCATAGAGTTTTTCCTTCTCCATCTGAAAACTGCCTGTTCATATCCTTTGACTATTTGTCATTTGGGGAAAGGCTTGTATTCATATAAATTTGACTCAGTTCTCTACATATTTGAGAAATAAGGCTATAAAGATGTTTCCACGGTTATAATTATTAAATATGTATTTCCTTCCATGCTATTTTCCTCTTGTTTATCCTTCCCTTTTACCCTGTTCCTCCTCAAAAATATTTTGTTTCTGACTACTGCCTCCTCCAATCTGCCCTACCTTCTATCAGCACCCATCACCTTTCCTTAAATGCTTTCCCTTCTATTTACCTATAGGTTAAAATAGATGAATATTCCAAATTCTGATGAGAGTAAGGTTCAAATGTCATCTATCTTCCTCATCCTCCTCTGCACTATAAAAGCTCTTTCACATCTCTTTTGAGTGAGATTACTTACCCCATTCTACCTTTCCCTTCCATCTTGTCCCAATGCATTTCTTTCTCACTCCTTAATTTTGTTTTTTTTTTTAGATAACAGCCCATGATACCCTTTGTGTAATTTGTGTAATAGGCTTCCTTCTTTCACATTTTTTATTGATTCCCTTGATAATTTTTTATTATTCCATGTGTATATTTTTATTATTTTTTCTAGTTCTATAAAATATTTTGTGGCAATTTGATTGGTAGAGTATTAAATAAGTATATTCATAAATAAATATATTGAATAAGTATATAGGTAGGGTAGTCATTTTATTATATTGACTGGACCAACCTATGAGCAATTAACATTTTTCCAGTTGTTTAGATCTGACTTTATTTTTGTGAAAAGTGCTTTGTAATTGTATTCACATAATTCCTGCCTTGGCAAGTACACATCCAAGTATTTTATATTATCTACAGTTAATTTAAGTAAATTTTCTTTTTTCTGTTTCTTGTTCATGGTGTATAGTTGGAAAATCTGGAACCCCTGGAGCTGCATTGCCCAGGATTCCTTTCTGTATTACCCATAATTCCTTTTGCCTTTCTTATACATGCATCTGTATGCAGTCTGTATATAATTTGGGTTCACTCTGCCACACCCTCTCTCTTCCACGTGAAGTGAGTGGGGAATGTTCCCTGTGTTCTTTAGCTCTCTAGTTAAATATTAATAAATCTCTATAAATGTTATACTTTGGAGATACTGAATATTAATTTTAAAATCCACAATGGATTTGGTTGATAATATAATGAGATGCTGATGTTTTATGTAGATATATTTTATATTCTGCAAATTTGCTAAAGTTATTCATTATTTTACCTGGTTTTTTAGTTTACTCTTTAGGACTCTCTAAGTCTATCATCATATCATCTGTAAAGAGGGATAGTTTATTTTTTCATTGTCTGTTCTAATTCCTTTTTCTTCTCTAATTGCTACAGCTGGTATTTCTAAATACAATATTAGTGGTACTGGTGATAGTAGACATCCTTGCTTCACCTCCTGATCTTAATGGGGAGGTATCTAGTTTATCTTCATTACAGATAATACAGATTTTATATTTCCTTTACCAAGCTGCTAATGCATTTTCTTATGATTTTTCTGCATTACTTTCATTTCCCCCCAATTTTTTTCTAACTCTTTTATTTGATTTTTAAAACCCTTTTTCAGCTCTTCCTTTAAATTGTTTTTGTAGCTGAGACCAATTTATATATATTTTTTTGATACTTTACAGGTAGCTATTTTTCCAAGGGTATTCTCTTATTTGTTTGTATGTTACCACAGTAACTAACTAGAGTCAGATTTTTTTGTTGTTTCTATTTTTTTTCTCAGTTTATTTTGCATTATTTTTATTGTATAGCAAAGTTGAACAGTGTTTATAAATTAGAGAGGGTTTTATCCCACATTTCTTTTCCCAAGGCTTGGTGCTTTGCTTCTGATTTTCATTGAATTTTCTTTGAATGTTTGATAGAATTCACTTGTGAATCCATCAGGTGCTGGCGATTTTTTCTTAGGGAGTTCTTTAATGGCCTGTTACTTAAGTATTCTATTTCTTCTGCTGTTAATCTAGGCAATTTATATTTTTGCAAATATTCATCCATATCACCTAAATTACTAAATTTATTGCTATGTAATTGGGCAAAATAGTTTTTAATGATTGCCTTAACTTCCTCTTCATTAGAGGTGAGGTCTCCTTTTTCATCTTTGATACTATTAATTTGGTTTTCTTCTTTCCTTTTTTTAATTAGATTAACCAGTACTTTGTCTATTTTATCTGTTTTTTTTCAAAATACCAGCTTCTACTCTTATTTATTAATTCAATAGTTCTTTTACTTTCAATTTTATTAATTTATTAATTTTTCCTTTGATTTTTAGTATTTCTAATTTAGTTTTCATCTGAGGATTTCTAATTTGTTCATTTTCTAGTTTTTTTTAAGTTGCATGCCCATTTCATTAACCTCTGCACTCCCTAATTTGTTAATATATACACTCAGTGATATCAATTTTCCCCTTAAAACTGCTTTGGCTGCATGCCATAAGTTTGGGTAAGATGTCTCATCATTTTCATTGTCTTCAATGAAATTATTAATTGTTTCCGTGATTTGTTCTTTCACTAAATTATTTTGGAGAATCATATTATTTAATTTCCAATTAGTTTTTTGTTTGCCTCTCCATGTATTCTTACTAATAACTATTTTTATTGCATTATGATCTGAGAAGGTTACATTTATTATTTCTGCTTTTTTTGCATTTGTTTGCCTTGTTTCTGTGTCCTTTTACATGGTCTATCTTTGTGAATGTTCCATGTGCTGCTGAAAAGAAGGTGTATTCCTTTTTGTCTCTATTTATTTTTCTCCAAATATCTATTAACTCGAATTTTTCTAGGGTTTCATTCACCTCTATTATCTCTTTCTTATTTATTTTTTGGTTTGACTTATCTAGATCTGATAGGGGAAGGTTTAGGTCCCCCACTAGTATAGTTTTGCTATCTATTTCATCCTTGAGCTCCACTAGCTTCTCCTTTAGAAATTTGGAAGCTATTCCGTTTGGTGCATACATATTGAGTACTGATATTTCTTCATTGTTTATACTGCCTTTTATTAGGATGTAGTAACCTTCCCTATCTCTTTTAACCTTATCCATTTTTACTTTGGCTCTGTCAGAGATCATGATAGCCACCCCTTCCTTTTTTTCCTCATTTGAAGCCCAAAAGATTTTGCTCCATCCTCTCATTTTCATTCTATGTCTGTCTGTCTGTCTGATGTGTGTTTCTTGTAAACAACATATGGTTGGGTTTGGGTTTCTAATCCACTCTGCTATTTGCTTCCGTTTTATGGGTGAGTTCATCCCATTCACATTGAAAGTTATAATTATCAACTCTGAATTCCCAGACATTTTGATTCTCTCTCCTAGTCCTGTCCTTTCTTCTTTCACTGTTTCCTTCTATACCAGTGTTTTGTTTTTAATCAGTTCCTATAATCCCCTCCCTTGTTGTACTTCCCTTTCTCCTACCTCCCTTCTTATTCCCCTCTTATTATTCTTTAAAGCCACGCGGTGCTCCTCCCCCCCAAGTCCTCTCCCTCCCTAGTATTGCTTCCCTCCCTACCAGTCCCTTTGTTACATTTCTACTTCTCTATAGGGCATGAATCAATTTTCTGCCCCTATGGATCTGATTGTTCTTCTCTAAGTTGATTTCAATGCATTAAAGTATTGAATATTCCCTCTCTCTGACCTCTTTACCCTTACAGTATATTGTTATTTTCCCCTGTTGATCCTTCGTGCTTCTTTATGGAATATAAATTTATTCCTTTTTGTTTGCTTTCCTTTATTTCTTATTGTTATCTTCTTTCCCCCCCAGTTTTGTATATATTTATACATACATACATACATACATATTTATATATCTCTTGACATTTCATCCTATACATTTTGTCCCTGTTCCCTCTATGTAAACTTCTTTTAGTTACCCTGTTGGTAATAATAATTTTTAATATTTGCCAATACCTTCTTTTATTCTTGGGATATAAATTGATTGAACTTGTTGTGTCCCTTAAAGAAAATAATCTTTTTTCTCCTCCCCCCATTCTCTTAATTACCTTATGTTGATTCTCTTGAGTTCTGTGTTTGGGCAGCAAACTCTCTATTTAAGTCCGTTTTTTTCTTGATGAATGTTTGGAAGTCCTCAATTTTATTGAATGACCATACTTTCCCCTGCAATAATATAGTTAGTCTTGCTGGAGAGTTGATTCTTGGTTGTAGACCCAGTTCTCTTGCTTTCCTGAATATTGTGTTCCATGCCTTCCAGTCCTTCAATGTAGGTGCAGCCAGATCCTGTGTTATCCTAACTGTGGTTCCCTGATATCTGAATGACTTCTTTTTGGCAGCTTGTAATATTTTTTCCTTGGTCTGGTAGTTTTTGAATTTGGTTATAATATTCCTGGAAGTTGTCAATTGTGCATTAATTATAGAAGGTGATCTGTGGATCCTGCCAATTTCCACTTTTCCCTATTGTTCAAGAATTTCTGGGCAACTTTCTCTGATAATTTCTTGTAAAATGCTATCTAAACTTTTTCTTTTATCATGATGTTCTGGTAAACCAATAATTCTTATGTTGTCTCTTCTAGCTCTGTTCTCCAGATCTTTGGTTGAATCAATGAGGTGTTTCATATTATCCTCAAATTTTTCATTTTTTTAATTTTGTTTAATATATTCTTGCTGCCTTGTGAAGTCATTTTCTTCTAGTTGTTGAGTTCTGTTTTTTAAAGACTGAATTTCATCCCTTGCTCTTTGGTCATCCTTCTCTTTCTGGTCTGATTTTCTTTGTAGATCATCTTTTGCCTTCTTTGCTTCATTTTCAAGCTGGACAATTCTGGCTTTTAAGAATGTATTTTCTTGTTTTAGCTCATGTATTTCCTTTTTCAAATTGTCTTCAGCCTCTCTTGATTGTTTTTTGATTTCCTGAAGTTCTTGAATTAATTGAGTTTTAAATTCTTGAGTTAATTGAATTTTGAGATCTTCCAAAGCCTGTGTCCTGGACTATACTACTTCCTTTTCTTCTATTTCTGTTTCATTTGCTCCCTTTTCACTTCCTTGAAAGAAGCTGTCAATTGTCATTTCTTTTCTCTTTTTCTGTTGCTTACTCATGTTTTTTCCCTTCCTTGTTCTGCTAGTTTGAGCAGATGTATTTAATGATCTTTGATGAAAGATCTTCCCCACAGGGGCAAAGGTTTGTTGTTACTTTCTCTGCCCTTGGAAGACTTTTTCATCTGTCCAATTGTTGGGATTAATCCTGTATTGATTGGATTAATCTGCCAGGAGGCTAAAACCTCAAAACCTCAAGGGGAGGGAAAAACAAAGAAACAAACAAAAACCCAAAAAAGGTGGGGTGACAAGAAGGAGCATTTTCTCTGAACTGAGCTCTCCAGCAGTGGGGTCCCCCTGCGCTGTCCTGTGTTTGATCTGGTTTTCTTTCCTCTTAAAGCCCTGAGTTCTCTATCTCGGTATGAGGAAGCCAAGCTGTCTGAGCTCTCTCTCTAAGCCACCATCGTCTGGGCATTTTTGCTGTGTTTCTCTGGTTTTCTCCTCCAGTCACCTCTCCAGTGCCTGTGTTTGACTCCCTGAGTCCTATGCCAGCAAGGCCCTCTCTCCTGACCAGTGCACCCACCGGCCCTGAGATTCCCCGGCTGCTGGAGACTCTGCACAGCACATGGAGGGAGGCGTCCTGGGATCCTGGTATTCCCCTTCTATGCCCTCAGTCCCGATAGTTCAAGTATTGAAGCCTTTTTATTGGCTTACCCCTTTAGTTGTGCTGCAGTAGGGTTCCCCCTGCTCTGTCCCGTTATTAGATTTGGACCTGCTTCTTCTTGAAGCACATTTTTCTATCTCGGTGTGTAAGGGTGCGGAGGTTTTAAGATTTGCTCTGTCTACGCTGCCATCTTACTGGAACTCATCCCTTGCTTCATTATTTATCTTATTGGGAAGGCATCTAACTTATCCCCATTGAAGAAGACACTTGCTAATGGTTTTAAATAAATATTACTTATTATTTTTATGGAAAAGCCCTTTCTAGTGTTTTTATGTTTTCTACTGTTTTTAATAGGAATAGATGTTATATTCTGTCAGAGGTTTTTTCTACATCTATTGAGATAATCATGTAATTATTTTCCTCATCTTTTAATCAGATATGTTTTTGCTTTAGCTTTCTCTGAGATCATGATTGCTAGTTCTGCTTTTTTTGTCTCAGTTGAAGCCCAATAGAAACTACCCTTACCTTTACTCTGTGTGTGTCTACATGCCTTAAATATGTTCTTGGAAACAACATAAGGGAGGATTCTCATTTTTAATTCACTCTGCTATCTGTTTCCATTTTATGGGTGGGATCATCCCATTTACATTCGCAGTTATTATTACTCTTTATGTATTTCCCTCCATCTCATTTTCCCCTTATAATCCTATCCTTTCTCCTTTCATTCTTTCCCTCCACACCAGTGTTTTGTTTTTAATCTCCTCCCCATTTCCCCTCCCTTATATTACTTCCTTTCCCACCACCTGTTATATTTAAATTAATAACTCCAGGTTCTTATTTTCCATAGAGTTTGTTAA
Organism: Gracilinanus agilis; assembly: GCF_016433145.1. Classification (NCBI taxonomy): domain Eukaryota; kingdom Metazoa; phylum Chordata; class Mammalia; order Didelphimorphia; family Didelphidae; genus Gracilinanus; species Gracilinanus agilis. Next base: position 440,458,196 of record NC_058131.1, read on the forward strand.
TAAGCACTTGAAATAGAGAAATCAGATATGTAAAGATTTAAGCCTAATCGAATATACCCTGACCAAATGGTTCTCCACATGGCTGTCTCTCTCAGCCATGGTGCTCCCTCACCACCATCCCAGGGAATAGAGAGTACAAGTGCTCCCACACCCCTCCTTTATTCACCACCCCCTCAAATATCCCTCTGTATTCCCATCCATTCACAAAGTATAGGTACACAAATGGAATGTGGGGTCAGGGGAGCTGGGTCAGATGGGCTCAGGGATGGGGACTTGATTCTATTTCTACATTAACCCCTTCTTATTCCTTTCCTACTTCTTTATGGAGTCTTTTTACCACCCCCTCCAACTGCTCCCCCCTTTTATGTTCTCTGCTAATTCTTTCAAATTGGCCTGAGCTCTGGGGATGATACAGTACATGGAATTTAGGAGTTATTTGCACATGGAAATAAATTTGGGTCAGGACCTAATCATTGAAATGAGTTGCCCTGTCTGAATTAGTTCGTGCTGGCAGGCCAAAACTAGAAATAATCTCTTTTAAGAGTACCATAGGGCAATTAAAGTACTAATTTCTATATTTATATCAGTCTTTATCATTTTTAATCGTAACAATGATGGCAACCATACGAAGTTTGGAATTCTAATTCTCAATTTTCCAGATAGCCTTTCAGAAACGATAGCCATGCTTTCTTTTTGGCCAATAACAATAATTAAAATGAAGACTGGCTTTCCTCGCCATGCTTTCGCTAAAAGCAACAGCATGTTTTTGCCCCACGTGGGACTCAGCTAGCCAGTCCAGGCCAAACCACCTTGGGAGGTCAGGCCAGCTGATTTTGGCTTTTGGCTTTAAAACCAAAATGCCAGTGTCCAGCCAGTGTGCCTCTGCTGCCGCTTCTGACTCCTGACCTGGACTTCAACCCTGCCAGGCCAGCCAGTACAGACCACTGCCTCAAGTTCCTGCCAGTGTCCCAGTGCCTGTGATCTCTGCAGCTTTTCCTATGGTCTCATGTTCCTGCTGCAAGCCCGCCAGTGCAGACCATTTCTGTGGATCCAGAATCCTGAGATTTTCAAGGAGCAACCCAGTTCTGACTTGCTGAGATATCGATCTTCAGAGACTGCTTCAGCTCTGCTGCTAAAGATTTGAGAAGTATTATCCCTCCCCTTCACCTTGGTAATGGCCTGCATTCTAGCCGTCCACATGTTTCTCTAAAGACCTAATTCAGGCACCCTCCCACCCCCACAGGCTCTACACTTGGGATTTTCTACAAAACTTACCTAAGGTTTTCTCTAGCCCCAAGCCCAAGACTGGACCCCAAGTGGACATAGCGTCTGAACCTTGAACTAGTGATGGCCTATTCAAACTTTCTTGTGATTAAGAACTGAACATCAGGGGAGGAAATTAGAACTTTGAACTTAAAAAAACCCTTATTTTTAAAACCTCAGAACTCAGAGTTTTGTTTTGTTTTTTTTTTAACTCTTGTACTTCAGTGTATTGTCTCATAGGTGGAAGATTGGTAAGGGTGGGCAATGGGGGTCAAGTGACTTGCCCAGGGTCACACAGCTGGGAAGTGGCTGAGGCCGGGTTTGAACCTAGGACCTCCTGTCTCTAGGCCTGACTCTCACTCCACTGAGCTACCCAGCTGCCCCAGAACTCAGAGTTTTAAAGAGACTGTATCTTACTGTATTTTGCTAAATTAGTTTTGTAAATTAATCTTGCTTATTTTGTTGATTTTCCTGTTGCACTGAATCATTTTAAGTTAATGAAATTTGTGGCTGCTAGATTAATTCTGTTTGTGATTTTATTGTAACTCCCAAATAATGAGAAAAATCTATTAGAACTGGTAAGAGGTTTTGACCAGCTTGTTAATCTGATACTCACATTATATTTCCTACACATTTTTAAAGTTGTAAATTGCTTTATGTATACTGGATTTATAGAGCACATGTCTTTTAAAATTTATTCTGTCTTGGTAATTGTATAGAACCTTGGAAGTTTCCATGCCTTGAGAATTAACTTGTAATTTTACAAGAGATCTTTTTTAACTTTTACTTTAGATTCTAAAGAATTGTTGTCTTATAGGATAAGCTTTTATATATTTTATTATAAGAAAAATTGTTGCCTTAAATGGGTAGAAGCATAAAATTTCCTACCTGGGATTGTTTTTTTTTTTTTTAAACAGGAAGCCAAGGAACTCCTGTATATTCTTATCTGAGGATGATTTAGACCAAAAGGTTTCTTTTTTTTTAAATATCAGATTTTGCTATGAAAGCAATAACAGAGTTTGTTGAGAAACTCTTAGCCAAGATTTAAAAGTTGTAACAAGTATATGATTTTTAAACATCTTTGTTTATTGTTTTAAAATGTGCTATTAGAAACTATGGTACTCTATTTGAATGTGCATTGTGAATCTGCTATTTGCAAGATCCATTTTCTCTCACAGAAACTCTCATTTTTGGGTAACATAACCCTTCTAGTTCTAATATATATATATATATATATATATATATATATGATTTTTAAAACATTTTTTTTAATTAGAGCAATTGATTTTTCCTTTTTCTCATCTTGTACCGGAAGTACATATATAATCATTATTTATCCTTTTTCTGATTCTACAGCGATATAACCTTATTGCAAATACCTGAGCCTATAGGACTGTGCTTAAATGCCTTTCGGTCTGATTCCAGGAGAAGGGAACATAAAGCCGTTAATTAGTGCAAAGGAAACACATGGTCACAGACGTTCTATGCCCATACTTTAGGGCTTGGAAATTGGGGTTTGAGTCCTGGAGTCCCAGTCTTTTCTAAAACTTTAGAGGATGTGGGTCCCCTCAACTTAAATTCCTAGGCCAGCACCTAAGATTGGTTATTTATTTGGCTCACTTCCCTGGAAAAGTTGATGGTAAATCAGATCAGAGAGAGACATTTCCCTTAAGTCCTGGCCCTGAATGGGTAATAGCAAACTGCTTAAATCCCTTTTCATTGGGCCTTGTTTCAAAAGCCTGTTATAAGTTTATTTTCCCTACATTTTTTGCACATTTTACATTTCATTCACAAGTTAATTTTTTCTTCTTTTTCTTGAATTTTATTCTTTTTATTTTGCCAATTGATTTCATACAACCCCCGGGACTCAGCCACTCATCCTTAGCTGACCTGAGGTACCCTTTTCAAGGAAAGAAGGTGTGTTTAGAATTTACCTCAGGGGGATGTGTGTTAAGTTTTTTTTTAAATTTCGATAATATAAAAATATATGTATATATAACTCTTTTAGGAGCAATTTCAGGGGGAAATGTATGATTAATAGAAGGAAATGTATGTTTTATAATCTATAATGTAAAGTTTAAATTCTTTGAAAGTAATTTCAGGATAAGGATTTTGCCATCTCCCCAGAATCCAGACGACGGACCTGTTTGATGAAGGCACCAAAAGATGCCTAAAGACCCTTCACTGGACCATGAAGATCAAAACTGAACTTTGGGGTGCAGTTAATTGAACTATGGGGAGTGGAAATTGAGTTGAATGCAATTTGTTCTAATTGTACACTGTTATGCCAATAGGGGACTACCCCCAATTGGTTGTTTTTTTTTTTTTGTTTTTTTTTTTTTTTGTCAATGCGGCTAATTTTATCCATTTGTTCATCTATTTCTTTTATTCCACAAATTCCTGGAATTTAGAAGTTGTCTATTTTTGCAGATCCAGTGAAGAAAAAGGGCCAATCTTTTTTTTTGCCTGATCTCAGGGGGAATTGTATAATTGGAATTTGGGAGATGCCATTTAAAAGTATATATATATATTTTCTATGGACAGGTGGGGACTATCAAACTACATTTCCTGTGGTCCAACGGGTTTCCGGTTTCTGGTTCTTTGGGCATGGGGATGCCTGCGTTCCCATACATAGGACAGTTTAAATGGGAGGAGAACCAAAAGTAAGGCCTCTTGACCTTCCTAAGGGCTGGCTAGAAGATGGGCTCCAGCGGTAAATATAAAATATAGGTGCGGTCTTATATATATTTTACCAGCATGGCCATGGCTTTAATTAAACTACTAATTTCTATATTTATATCAGTCTTTATCATTTTTAATCGTAACAAAAGACAGGCACTCTATCATACTCTTTTTTTTTGTTTTTGTTTTTTTTGTTTTTTTTTTTAAACCCTTGTACTTCGGTGTATTGTCTCATAGGTGGAAGATTGGTAAGGGTAGGCAATGGGGGTCAAGTGACTTGCCCAGGGTCACACCGCTGGGAAGTGGCTGAGGCCGGGTTTGAACCTAGGACCTCCTGTCTCTAGGCCTGACTCTCACTCCACTGAGCTACCCAGCTGCCCCCTCTATCATACTCTTAGTGAAGATATGAATTAATCCAACCATTTTGTAAAGAAATTTGGAATTACACCAAGAAGGCAATTAAAACATCCATGCCCTTTGACCCAGAGATCCCACTGCTTGGCATATACACTCAATGAGATCAAAAACAGAAATAAGGGTCCTAATATTGAATATAGAATAAGAATAATATTGAGTAAGAATAATGATATTCTTAAATAGCAAAAGCCTGAAAACAAAGTAGATGCTCAGCAATTGTACAAATGATATTATAAGAATGCAATAGAATATTATTTTTTGAATATACATTTTTAATTTTTTTAAAAATTTTATTTTGAATATTTTCCCATAGTTACATATTTCATGTTCTTTCCCTCTCCCCCAAACCTCCCTAATCCTACTTAGCCAATGCACAGTTCCACTGGGTTTTACATGTATCATTGATCAAGACCTAATTCCATGTTATTGATAGTTGGACTAGAGTTATCATTTAATGTCTACATCCCCAATAATATCCCCATCAGCCCATGTGTTCAAGCAGTTGTTTTTCTTCTGTGTTTCTCCTCCCACAGTTCTTCCTCTGAATGTGGCTAGTTTTCTTTCTACTAAGTCCCTCAGCCTTGCATTGCTGCTACTAAAGCAAACAATGAGTAGAAAGATTATAAGAAGGCTTGATAAGACATAGGAATTGATGCACAGTGAGGTAAGTAGAATCAGGCAAACAATATATACAATAAATACAATAACATAAAGGGAAAGAACAGTGAAAAAAATTAAACTGATCACTGTGTAATTGTAATGACCAAACTTGTCCACCAATAACAATTAATAAAATGCACCTTCCTCTCTTCTTGAAATGAAAAAAAAAAAAGAGTACCATAGGGGCAGCTGCGTAGCTCAGTGGATTGAGAGTCAAGCCTGGAGACAGGAGGTCCTGGCTTCAGAGCTGGCCTCAGACACTTCCCACTTGTGTGACTCTGGGCAAGTCACTTAACCCCCATTGCCCACCCTTACCACTCTTCCACCTATGAAGCAATACACAGAAGTTAAGGGTTTAAAAAAATTTTTTTTTAAAAAAAAGAGTACCATGGCAACAAAACCACTGTGGCTCAGGTTGTAGGAAATATTTTTGGCCAATGGCTAGCTGATCCACTATGACTAGACAAAATTTATAATGTCCAGCCCTTGGCATTATAATGAAATCAATTTGCAGATGTTCAAAAGCTATGTAAGCCAGGGGGTACCAACCAAATGCTTTACCATGAAAGACATGTCAGTTATATGCTTGACAGGTGGGGCAGGCTGTACACACTTAGAGGCCATAGTAGTTATTCTAGGGGCTATCGATACCCACTTTGGGAATCACTGTCTTAGATACTTGTGTTGCTGAGAATAGCTAAGAAATTCACAGTTGATCATCATGCAATATTGTTGTTACTGGTTACAGTGTTTTTGTTCTGCTCACTTCACTTTGCAATAGTTCATGTATGTCTTTATAGGTTTTTTCTGAAATCATTCTGCTCATCATTTCTTATAGTACAACAGTATTCCATTATAATCATAGTTGACAACTTAACCAGGTGAGATATCTATATCTAGTTTTTTATTGTTTTCTATTTTTCCCAGCAGTTTTGTCAAATACTGTAATACTGGTCCCCAAAGTTTGGATCTTAGGGTTTATCAAACACTAGATTACTATGGTTTTTAACTACTCTATATTATGTACCTAATCTTTTCCAATGATCTACCACTCTATTTCTTTTCCAGTACCAGATTGTTCTGATGATTACAGCTTTATAATACAGTTTGAGATTTGATACTGCTGAACCACTTTCCTTCATATTTTTTTCATTAATTCATTGTGTAAAAATTAAAATTCTGAGACTGGCCTTATGTAAATAAAGTTTAATAAAATCGCTTGGATAGGTAAAAGATCAGAAATAGGTAGAAAGATGCAAATAAAATTTTAAAAAGTACAAGTAAAAAGTCTAATCTAACTACCACTTGGGTGGTCTCAGCCTGACTTTCAGCAGCAGCTTCCTTGGCCAGTTGCCAGAAACAGAGAGAGGGCACTTTCTTGTTTCAAAACTTTTAAACTCTCCTTTCACATCCAATTCAAATGCAGTCATTTCTGGATCAGGTTCAGAGTCATGTAACCCACGCTAAGTGGCATAACTAGGTGACCAGTCTGGGTGATGTATGTGACGTAGCTCCAGGAATGTAGGAACACAGGCAGGACCCCATGCATGATCCTAGGAGAGGATTCCCTTCAAACAATTCATATTCTTGACCTTTTGTTCTTCTAGATGTGTTTACTTATTATTTTTTCTAGCTCTATAAAACTATTTTTTACTTTGGTACAGCACAGAATAAGTAAATTAATTTAGATAGAATTGTCATTTTTATTATTGGCTCTACCAATAAGAATTAATACTTTTTCAGTTGTTGAGATCCAACTTCATTTGAGTGAAAAATATTTTGTAATGCTGTTCATATATTTAGTGAGTCTGTCTTGACAGGTAAAATCCCTAGCATACATTGTTTACATTGATTTTAATTTTATACTTTTATTTCTCCCTTAGAATTAATATGAATTATCATTTCCAAGATAAAAGAATGGCAAAGACAAGGCAATGAAGGTTAACAGATTTGCCCAGGGTCACAGCTAGGAAGTTCTGAGGCCAGATTTAAACACAGGTCCTCCCGAATCCAGGTCTGGCTATCTTTATGAGCCACCTAACTTCTCCCACATTTTTTTAAATGTAATTCTCTATCTCTTTCTGTTGAACTTTGTCAGTACTATATAGAAATGCTGATGTTTTGTGTGAACTTGCTTTATAACCTGCAGCTTTTCTCAAGTTGTTAATTCCTTTGACTTTATTTGTTAATTCTCTAAGGATATCATCATCTCATCTGCAATGAGTGGTAGAGTAGGTTCCTCATTCCCTATTCTAGTTCCTTAAATTTCTTTGTCATTTTTGCTGCTATAGATACTACTTCTAGTATAATATTGAATAATATTGGTGACAATAAACATCATTGCTTCACTCCTGATGTTCATGGGAAAATGTCTAACTTGTCCCCATTACAGATAATGCTTGGCAATGCTTTTTAAATAGATGACATTTATCATTTTAAGGAAAACTCCATTTATTGCTATGCCTTTTACTATTTTTAATAGGATTTGGTGTTATATTTTGTCAAAAAGCTTTTTCTTCATCTTCTGAGATGATTTCTGTTGGTTTTGTTATTAATATTGTCAATTAGGCTAATATTTTTCCCAAGATTGAACTAGCCCTGAATTCCTGGTATAAATCTCACCTGGTTCTAGTGTATGATCCTTGTGATATAGAACTTTTAGTTCCCTTGCTAGTTTTTTTTTCTTTTTTTTTTTAACCCTTGTACTTTGGTGTATTGTCTCATAGGTGGAAGATTGGCAAGGGTGGGCAATGGGGGTCAAGTGACTTGCCCAGGGTCACACAGCTGGGAAGTGGCTGAGGCCGGGTCTGAACCTAGGACCTCCTGTCTCTAGGCCTGACTCTCACTCCACTGAGCTACCCAGCTGTCCCCTCCTTGCTAGTTTTTATTTAATATTTTTGTACCAAATTGATTAGGAAAATTGATCTATAGTTTTCTTCCTTCTTTGTCTATTTTTTCCAAAGAGTTTAGATAATATTAGAATTGTGTTCTTTAAATGTTTGATAGAATTCACTTGTGAATCTATCTCTCTGGGGTTTTTTTCTTAGGAAGTTAGCTGATGGCTTATTCAATTTCTTTTTCTGAGATAAGTTTTTTAAGAATTCTGTTTCCTCTTCTATTAATCTAGGTAATTTATATTTTAAAAATATTCATCTATTTTCCTTAGATTATCAGATTTTTGGTATTTAATTGGATAGAATATATCCTAATAATTTCTTTAATTTCATCTTCATTCATGATGATTTCACTCTTTTTTTAATATACTTTATTTTTACACTTTGTCTTCATTTTTATGCTTACCATTCTTTTTTATATCAAATTATATTCTTTTTTTAGACAGACTTTTTTATTTATTAGTTCAATACTTTTCTTAATTTTAATTTTATTTTCACCTCTGGTTTTCAGATTTCCAATTTGGTATTTAGTTGGGGGTTTTAATTTTTCTAGTTTTTTTTTTTAGTTGTAAAATCAGTTTATTGAAACAATTTCTCTGGTTTAAGTTTTATTGATATAAGCATTTAGAGATATAAATTTTCCCTGAAGTACTACTTTGGCTGGAACCTACAAATTTTTATACATTGTCTAATTATTGTCATTCTCTTTAATGATGTATGCTTGTTAGCAAAGAGAGAAAGAAGATAATAGGACTTCTGTCTGTACCAGATCAATGTTAATAATAACAAATATATAAAAATAGCCAGCCAAATTAAAACATCACTGGCCTGACATAGGAATCAGGCAGTGAGTCATAAGATATATAGATATTGATATATAGATATTCTAAATTCCTTTGCACTTGCTGTTCATGGGAGAAAGGGAATAGAAAGTAGAGCCAACTCTAGATTATTCCAAAGTTGATTCTTTGGCTGTGAACTATTTTGGTCATTTATTTCCTTGCTTTTTCTCTTAGATGTCTACTTTCTAGACATTTCATTGTCTATTCATCCCTTCCGAGAGAAAACAGTAGATATGAAAGAAAGAATAGCTCAAATCAAAGAACTAAAATCATTGGTTAAATGTGGATTGGTCTTTAGATGCAGTTTTCCATTATACATGCTCTAATAAAATCCTAAGATAATTAAAATTGTCTAGAATAGAAGCTCTCACTTTCTTAATGGCAATGTGTATGTGATATTGCTAAGAAAACATTTTTTTAAAAACTCATTCCTTTGGCCTCAGATGCAGGATTCATTCAGTTTCAACCTCAGGTAGGAAAGTTCTCCTACTCCTTGGACTTCATTGTCAGTGTGAAGCCTATTGAAAACTGAATTTTTTCAATATATCATCCTTAAGATGGTTGTAAGACATGTTGGGGAAATTGTGATTCATAATGAGCCTGTGCCCTCACTTTAAACACTCTAATCCACAGTCATGCCTTAATTGTTCTCTACGTCATTTCCAGCTGACTTCAAACTTCTTTCACTTGGGTAGTCCTCTAATCTCTGCTTAGTAATGAAGAGCTAATTGTGAACTTCTGTTCACAAAAATCATGAGAAATGATTGTAAGCACAAGACTGTCCATCATTACAGGAAAAAAAATAAATGTCTATGATGAAATATGAGCCTTTCATATTTTCCAGAAATAGAGTCCAGATTAAAGTTAAAACAGAGAAATATAGGGAAATTGTACTGTTCTATTTAGCTAGGGCATGGCATGCACTGGACCCCTGGAAGGTAAAGTTGGGTTAAAGACTGTCACCAGTCACACCCAGGTCTCCCCCAACTATACCTTTATCTTGCCTTCTGCTTCCTACACAAAGGGATCCCTGTCCCATTCTGGAGAAGGATTTACTCTGATAAAGTTCCTGATGAGATCTAATCAGTGTGGATTGTACACATTTCATAAAGAAGAGGGAACAAAGAATATCATAACTTTCAAGCAGAAGGCAATGAAGGAGATTTGATGGGGCAGTAACGTGTTCAAAACAACATAGCATCAGAATTTATTAAGAACAAGAACTGATTAAGCATCTTCTATTAAATATCAGGTGCTGTGGACACAAAGGTAAAAGTTAAACAGTCCCTGTCCCTCAGTTAGCTTATAATCTTGCTGGGAAAGATAACATGCATATACATATATGTATACATATGAATGCACATATACACACATATAAAATATATTTAATAATTTAAGAGGAAAAGTGCTAGGAGTTTCAGGAATTAGGAGGAGAAAAAGGACTTGAAGAAAACAAGGAATTCATAGAGGCAAAAGGAAGGAGGTAATGAAATCCGAGCATGGGAGGAGCCAAAGCCAGAGAGAAGAGATCAAATGCCATGTGGGAGGAATAGTAAAAAGGCAAATTTGATTAGACCACAGGCAGTAGAGTATATGTAATAAGTTTGAAAAGGTGACCTAGAGACAGATTCGAAGGGTTTCAAATGTTAAATAAAAGGATCTGGTATTTGCTCCTAGAAGTGAAGAGGACCAATTAGTTTATTGAACTAATAATAGTTGAACCTTCACTCTAGAAAAATTACTTTGGCAGCTTTGTAGAGGTTGGATTGAAGTCTGTGAGAGACTTAAGTCAGGAAAAATATTTTAATCAATTGCAATAGAGGAAGTGAGAAAATGATAAAAGTCTTTAAAGTCATGGCTTTAAACGTAGAGAGAAAGGAAAGTAAGTATACAAGAGAGGTTAGGGAACCAGAAAAGAAAAAATTGGGCAGCTTATTGAATATGTGGGATAAATGAAAATGAGGTCATTGCGAATCTGGAAAATTGAAAGAATGGTGGTGCCTTGAGCAGAAATAGGAGTGTATTTGGAAAGAGTTCTTTTGGACATACTGAATTTGAGATGAATACAGGACATTTAGTATCACATTTAAAATGTCTGTTGTGCAGCTTGTGGATTGGGACTGTAGCTTGAGAGATTTGGACTAGATATAACCATCTTAAACCCATGTGAGTTGACTAGGTCACCAAAACCTATAAAAAGAAAAGAGAAGAGGGTCTTTAAACCTTAAGTTTTACTCACAATTAGGGAGCATAATTTTAAATAAAATTAGAAAAAAAAGCCTTAGAAAAGGCTATCAGGCAGGTAGGAGAAGGACCATGAGTAAGTAGTATCACTCAAATCCAGAGAGGAGATTATCAAGGGTGAAAATTGCCAGTGTCAAAGGCTAAAGACAAGTCTTGAAGAAATTAGTTTAGCAGAAAGAGCACCTGTTTAATTCAAAAGACCTAGACTAGTGATGGGCAACCTTTTGAGCTTGGTATGTCAAAATTTGTCAAAAAACAAGCATAACTTAGGTGGTATGTCATTTTGAGAAAAATACCATAATTTCACGATATTTATAGTTTAAATAACAAAAATTTATAATTGTAATATACAACTGCATTTAATAAACCAAAATAGATAAATTAATATAGGTAGAGTTGTCATCTATAGTACACAGTGTCTACACTCCACTACAGCAAATGTTTCATCCTCAGCATGCGGCCCCATACTTTTTGTATGCAGCCAGCTGCGGCCACGTATCATTGAAAATGGCTATGAGAAGGCAGCTAGGTAGATAAGTGTATTGAGAACCAGGTCTAGAGACGGGAGGTCCTAGGTTCAAATCTGACCTCAGACACTTCTCAGCTGTGTGACCCTGGGCAAGTCACTTGACCCCCATTGCCTACCCTTACCACTCTTTTGCCTTGGAACCAATATTGGCTCCAAGACAGAAGATAAGGGTTTAAAAAAAAAAAAAAAGAAAAGAAATGTGTGAACTTATGCAAACCACTGAAACACTGTGGGACTCAAATTCCATACATGTAAAAGAAAAAAAAACTTAATTCGTCTCATTCTCTTTCAGCTCTAAATATGATTTTTCTATGATACACTATCCATGTGGTGCAATGGAAATCAGGAAGACCTGAGTTCAAATCTAACCTCAGACACAATTTATCTGGCTTTCTGACCCTGAGAAAAATCACTTAACCTTTGTTCGCCTCCATTTCTTAAATGTAAAGTGAAGATATCTTTCTCCCAAGGTTGTTGTGAAGATTAAATAAGGTGATATTTGTAAAAATGCTTAGCATAGCACCTGATACATAGAGTACGTGTTTAATAAATGTTTTATTCTTTCTCCCTTCCCACCTAGGAGAATTAATTGTAGAAAATAAATCTGTGGTTAGATAATTGGTATTGCCTATTCTTGGGGATGAAAACAGAATCCAAGAAATTCTCCTAGATCCTTCCTTCACCCTCTATTTTCCTCTTTCCCAGGAAGAGATCTGCTCACTTATATTAAATGCAAGTGATCAATAGAGATAAAACAGCTCTAAAAGGTAGTTCTTCCAATAATAAAAGCTATTATTTTTATAGGACTTTAAAGTTTGTAAAATGCTTTATACACATTATAATAATATGTAATCCTCACAGCAACACTATGAAATAGATGCTCTTATTAACTCCATTTCACTTTTGAAAAATTAAAGCTACGAGAAGTAGAGAGACTTATTCAGGGTTACACAGCTGGTCAATATTTGAATCAGGATTCTAAGTTAGATCTTCCTTACCCCAAATCAAATACTCTATTCAGCACACTGATTTTCTTCCACTTAATTCACTTTCCTGATATTCCATGACACCTGCCCTGATCTCAAGGCACTTCTCCCAATAGTCTCATGCATTCCACAGAATGTTCTAGCTAATTCTTTCTCCCAAAGCTTTGTGAAATGAGATGCATTTTTTTAGTGTATAATCTATGAACATTCATTCTAACATTTCTTTAGCATCACTATGCATAGAACATCAGCCACATAAGGAGAAGTATAAAGGTTAAATAAAATGCCTTCCACCCTCTTGGAACTGAAACTATGTCATGAGGATGAGACACACCAACAGTTAACTCTATTATATATTATTTTCTAAGTGCATTGTTATGAGAGGTATAAGGGAACACCTGGGGATATCAGCAAAGTTTCATAAGGAAGTGGCATTTGAGTTGGGTTTTAAAGGAAGGGTAGTAATTCAACAGCTAAAAGGGGAGAGAGTCTTATAGGCATGGAGGACAAAATGAGAGAGAACAGTAAAGGCAGGAAAAGGTATGATTTGTTCTATTGGACTAAACAGGCCTAATTTTCCCTTTGTGTTGTCACTAGTGAAGTGAATAGCAATAAAATACAACTAATCCCATCTCAACACTTCTTAGTCCAACCTTTCTCTTGGTAAACAAATATTTATTAACTCCCATTTCCAACACAAAATGATATTTTAATGTAACTCTCCATGAAAGATACTGCAAGTCAGGGAACAAGCACATAGTTGCCTAGTCCAGTTTCAAATATATGAGTGGAGGAATAAACAATTTTTCATCAAGCAAGATGGTCCTTTTTTTTAAAAACAGCAACAGGAGTTTTTGACAGGAGTTAAAAGTGAAAGTGACATTTAACTTTTCCTGTAGATGCTGGATAGGTTCATTTTAATTTTGATCACAGAATCTCAGAATATTAGAGTTGGAAGAAGCCCCAGAGGCCTCTAGTTTCTGATAAGAGAACCTTAAGGGAATGAGATTTTTGTTTCCTACAGACTAGCAGGTTGTAGGAGTAGGGAATCATATTTTATAAAGGTATATACATTCATTAGAAATTCTTACTTGAAATGCATGAGAAAACAAAATGAAACTAAAATAGAGTGGTAGGAAAGAGACAGAATGAGTAAGAAGCAGTCCACCATTCTATCCTGAAAAAGAAGTATTAACCTTAATAAAAATAAATTCCAAGGTCAAGGGCAGTCCAAATATCCCTTACTTTAGGGAAAAAATTGGGCAAAAAGGATGTCTTTAGGATTAAGGAATCAGTCAGAGCTGAAAGGATCTAGCCCAACTCCTTCATTTTACACAGACAAGAACCAGGAAAGAAAGTGACTTCCTTAAGACCACATAGGTGTTAGGCAACAGAGTTGGGGTTTGAATTTTCCTATTCTGATGTTGTCTGGTTCTTTTCTTATATAGATGCATCTCCATTCTATGACAAATTGATGAATTAAGGGTTGATCATTTTACAAAATAAAGTCACTTTGTGATTTCTTTAGAAATAGTGTCTTTAAAATATAATTTGACTTCATATGCCCAGTATCTACATAATGCTTCAGAAACACAGATAGCATGAAAAATACATACCTACACACAGTTTTGCCAATCCTACATCTTTCCCATTTCAAATTAAAAAGCTAAATTTTTCTCAATGTACATCCTATTTATAAAGGAGGTGATTCAGATGAATTGGAGATGGTAACAGTGAAGTCTGCCAATACTTTTGTGCATCATGATTTTATCAAATAATTAATCTGGTTGGGAAGTGGTAGATCATAAAAATTAGAATTGGAAGAGGTGTTAGGGATCATTTTGTTCACATTCTCATTTTCCAGATGAAGAAACAAATCTAGAGAGAGGAAATAATTTGACCAAATAATTTGGCCAATATCAGACAGATAGTAAGGGTAAGAACTTAGGACTATGGCTAGAAATGCAATATTCTTGCCATTATAGCATGGTGACCACTCAAGGTAACCACTAAAGATTCTCATTTACCTGAAAGAAATTGATCCTCTGTATTACTTTCACCAGAAAAGGAAGCATAAGTCTTCTTTTCTTTTGCTATATTATATATAATACAGTCATCTTGGAAAAATGTCCTTCGGAAGCTTTCGATTTGCATTCCTGCCCTGGATGAGTACAGCCATAGTGCTCAGTGCTAAACACGACCTGATTTCTCTTTATTTTGCTAGAATGATTACAGGAAGTTATCTATGCAATGCAAGGATTTTGTGGTGGGTGTGCTGGACCTCTGCAGGGACACAGAAGAAGTGGATGCAATTTTAAATGGAGATGTAAACATCCAAGTCTGGGCTGATCACCATCGTCCAAGTCTGAGCCGAATCAAGCTTGCCATTAAGTACGAGGTCAAAAAGGTAAGTCTCTCCCCTCCAATCTCATCCATTCATGGGGCTTTGAATCATTGCCTCAGTAGTGCTACTATCATATTCCTTTGTATGTCATGCATTTTTTTACTCTAAAATTACCGCATTAAGCATCCCAAACCTGATAAGAAGAAATGCTATACAGGACTCACATAATCTCTTTTACTTTTAGCTCACCAGTTAGAACTAAAACATTTCACCCATTAAGGACATTTAGACTTTAAGACATGAGAGAATGATTTCTTTATCATTAAATCATTAGCAAGAGCCTTGCTGATTAATTGCCTGGATTACCGTAGATCAAGAAGAGTAGATGGTTACTTAAGGTTCAAGGTTACTTAAGCAAGGTTACTTAAGGATCAAAACCACTTGGGGAATACAGGTCTTATCAACCCAATTCAATAAATGAATCAATAGCAACAGATGCAACCTTTCTACTACTCCTCATTATATTGAGAACATCGATAGTCTGGAAAACCTCCAAAAGACTTCAAGTAAGGTTGATAAAAGACCTTACGGCTATATGAGGCTTAGTTGAAGGAATTGAACACTTATATCCTGGAGCAGAGAAGACTTGGAAAGGGGTGAGGATAAGTGTGGAAGGGGACTTTAGGGCGTATGAAATCTGTCCTAAAATATTTTAAAGACTATTTTGTGGGAGATGTATTAAGCTTGTTCTGTTTAGTCACAGAGGGCAAAACTAGGAGAAAAAGGTGGAATAGAAGAGACAGATTAAGTTCTATTTAAAGGTAAATTTCTGAAACATTTGAGCTGTTGCAATGGGCTTTTGTTCAGGTGATAGTGGGTTTCTCCTCAATGGAGATCTTCAATAATGGCTAGACGACAATTTCTGGTGTGTATTGTGGAAAGAATGTTTTTTTGAGAAGGTTGGGGAGTATTGGTTGAACTAGATGGCCTCTGATTCCTTCTAACTCTGAGAACCTTCTTCTGTTCATTCTTCAGTATTCCATTAGGAAAATTAGAATAAATCCTTTGGTAAATCAAATCAATTTCTATTTAAATTTTAATAAACAAAATCAAGATTTGTTGCAGACCCACAAAGAGCAAGGTTAAGTGGTAATGCAGGTAATATGCTATATACATCAGTAGGTAATATACTATACTTGAAGTCAGGAAGACATGAATAAAAGTCCAGCTTGATACTTGCTAGCTGTATAACCAGGGACAAGTGACCTAATCAATCCAAGCCAGAGTTTCCTCATCTAAAAAAGTGAGAATATTATTAGCACTTACCTTTTAGTATTGTTGTGAGGGTCAAATAAGATGACATATGTAAAGTGCTTTACCAACTTCATTATGCTATGAAATGCCAATTATTATTATTATACTTTGATTCAACAGTGTTAGATTTCAAGTACAGATGTCCATAATACCATAGATTTCAATTAAGCTTTAAAGCATTATTTGTTCAAATAATTGTATATATTTAACCCAGAATGAAAAAAAAAATCTTGAAAAAAGAAAGAGATGATGGCAACTTCAAAGATCTGAAGGATTGTCACATGAAGGAGAGATTAGATTTGTTCTGTTCCCCTAGAAGACAAAAACATGTGTGAGCAGTAGAAGTTGTAAAGAATCCAAAGAAAGTTGGTGGCAGAAAAGACTTCTTAATGATCAGAGCTATCCAAAAATGGAATGAGTTGCCTGGAAAGATGGTAGGTGTCCCCTTACTACAACTCTTCAACAGAGGCCAAATTACCACTTGTTAGACATTTTATAGTGGGGGTTCATTTTGTGTACATATTGAACTAATAATTATAGAGCACCCTGTAAGCTCTCAAATTCCATCATATCATTTAGATGTCATTTAGATATGAAAGGGTCTTCATAATCCCTTCTAGACTCATCTAGACCAACTCCCTCATTTTGAAGATTAGAAAACTGAAGCTAAAGGGCAGCTAGGTGGCTCAGTGGATTAAGAGTCAGCCCTAGAAATGGGAAGCCCTAGGTTCAAATGTAGATTCAGAAAATTCCTAGCTATGTGGCCCTGAGCAAGTCACATAACCCCCATTGCCCAGTCCTTATCTCTTCTACCTTGGAATCAATACACAATATTAATTCTAAGATAAAAGGTAAAGGGTTTTTTTTTAAGTAATGTTTTCATCCAGCTATTTGTCATAACCTAAGTTAAGATCAGCAAGGACTCAAAAGATATATAAGATGCCCATTTAGTCCACTCTAATCCTCTCTTGCCATTTTGGTTATCTAAAGCAAATTAAAGGGAAAAAATGTGTCAGCCTAAGCCTTCAAGGGAGATCTCCTATGCTAAATACATTTTTTCTGTATTTTTCTTTCTTCTCACAATTAAAAATTATACAAATCAGCTTGTTTTATAGACCTCAGAGTTTGAGCTCCAGTTGGAGAAAAATTATCTGAGCTTAGGAAAAAATGACACTTGAGGCTAGGCCTAGGAAACTTAAGTATCTAGGAGGGCATTTTTCTCTTTTTTTAAATTTTGGTTTTTAAATCAGTGCCAACATTTAATTCTATTTTCTTGGCTCTGGAATCCTTCATTTTTCACCTTCATCCTAACAAACCACAAGAGCTCACTAAGGCTTTTCCCCCATCTCACAGCAGTCACTTTCTGAAGCTGCCAAGGATTTGCCTCCTTGAAGTACAAATATACCTCAATAGATAGTTGAGGTATTACAAGTCAAGGTGAATATATGTACATATATATATATATATATATGTATGTATATATGTGTGTGTGTGTGTGTGTGTGTGTATGAAATTTAAAGTATCTCTTCCCCCCCAAAGACTTCTATATCTGCTATTTAGCCCAGGATGAAAGTGGGCCACCTATAGAGCAAAAGTAAAAAAAAAAACAAAAACAAAAACAAAAAAAGCTTTCTGAAACTCCAGGTAAACCTTATTTGTAGAAGGATGATAAATGTTCCAAATAAAATGCCAGACTTTATAGGTTCCAAGACCTTCCTCTAATGAGAATGAGACTAGAATGTCCTCTAAATTTCCTTCTAGCCCTATGATAACATTATTCAGTAATTCCTTGAAATTTCCCAGAAAGTGAGCACTTTGATGTCATTAATTTCAATTAAATATAATTCAAGTAAATTGAACTAAACAAGAATTCATTAAGCACTCCCTAAATATCCAATCTTGTACTTCATACAACAAAGATGAACATGAAGCAGTCTCTGCCTTCAAGCTCAAGAAATTTACACTCTCCTTGAGGAAATCAACATGTATCTAGAGAAATAAATACAAAACATATGATGTAAAATAGTTTAAGAGAAGGAAAATACTAACAACTGAGAGATGTGGAAAAGTTTCATTTTAAGAGATAACACTTGAATTTGTTTATGAAGAAAGCTAGAGATTCTAAAAGGGAGAGATAAAGGAGTGTTTTCTAGGATAGATCATATAAAAGAACCAAGCAAAAAATTAAATATCTATCATTGTATGATGTCTTTCCATTATGTCTTCCTCTTTGCTACTTGAGTTTTCTTGCCATAGATATTGAAGTGGTTTACCGTTTCCTTTTCTAGATCATCTTAAAGATGAGGAAATTGAGGTCAACAGGGTTAAGTGACTTGCTTAGCGTCATACAGCTAGGGATAATCCAATACCAGATTTGAACTCCAAGGTCAACACCATATCTACCTAGCTGCCCCAAAATATAATGTATAGAAAACAGTAAGTAGACCAATTTGACTGAAATGTAGAGCAATTAATGGAAAGTAATGCCTAAAAAGATAGGTTGGAGCCAGACAGTAAAGGGCTTTAAAAGCCAAACAAAGCAGTTCCTGTTTAATCTTAGAGACAATAAGTGCTTCATGTGGTGGGGGGTGGGGTGGTTTGAGAAGGTGACATGATCATGTCTGTGTTTCAGAATAACACTAACAGCCTATGTAAAGGATGGATTAAAGAGGGGAGAGCTTGGCAATGTAAGGGGGGAAAAGGGGTTTTGGTTCAATATTAAAAGATTGGTCACCAGGGGATTGAACAATTATCAATCCCCAATTAAAGAGTAACCTCAAGTTAAAATGACTTTTATGAAAATTTATTTACAAATGAGAAGAGGAAGAAGAAATAAGGAAGTAAGAATCTAACACAGTAGGTAATTTGCTCCAGTCCCCTAGTTAATCCAGGTAGATCTAATTAACCCTCAGCCAAGGGAAATCTGGCCTTGATCTCAAGGCAGGAAACATAGAGGGCCAGAGGCCCAGAGGGCCTTAGGGCCTGGAGGTGAATGAAGCAAAAGCTTTAGTCACAGAGTCTCCTTTTGTGATTAAATCTAAATATGGGCAGTGTAGATTTAATCTCATTATCACAATGTAAAGAATGTAAAGTCTGTAATTAAAAGACTGCTAAAATAGTTCAAATGAGAATCATATGGGCCTAAAGAGGTTGTAATGGTCCTGTGCATTAAAAGAAGGGGACAAGGAGAGAGATGTTGCAGATGATATTGACCAAACAATATATTGTGCCTAGGTGCGGCAGGAGAATAAGGAATGGAAGATGTCTGAGAGTCATCTCTTCTGTATACTTACAAAATATGATTTACTTTTATTTACACTATCAAGAGAATTTTTAGGTAAAAATACTAGGTAGACAAATTGTAATCATTTTTTGCCTTTTGCTATTTTTAATTTTTTTTCATTTTGAATATTTTCACATAGTTACATGTTTCATGTTCTTCCCCTCTCCCCCAATCCTCCTCACACCCCTGTAGCCAACACACAATTCCACTGGGTTTTACATGTATCATTGATTAAGACCTAATTCCATATTATTGATAGTTGGACTACAGTTATCGTTTAGCATCTACATCCCTAATAATACCCCATCAGTCCATGTGTTCAAGCAGTTGTTTTTCTTCTATGTTTCTACTCCCAGAGTTCTATGTGGTTAGTTTTCTTTCTCATAAGTCCCTCAGCATTGCTCTGGATCCTTGCATTGCTGCTAGTAGAGAATGTTCGATTGTACCACAGTGCATCACTCATTGTGTACAATGTTCTCTTGGATCTGCTCCTTTCACTCTGCATCAATTCCTGGAGGTCATTACAGGCTTTAAAGTCCTTTGGGCATAGTTCCAAATTGCCTTCCAGAATGGTTGCATCAATTCACAACTCCACCAGCAATGCATTAATTTCCCAATTTTGCCACATCCCCTCCAACATTCACCACTTTCCTTTGCTGTCATGTTAGCTAATCTACTAGGTGTGAAGTGGCACCTCAGAGTTGTTTTGATTTGCATTTCTCTAATTATAAGAGATTTAGAGCACATTTTCATGTGTTTGTTGATAGTTTTGATTTCTTTATCTGAAAATTGTCTATTCATGTCCCTTGCCCATTTATCAATTGGGGAAAGGCTTGATTTTTTTGTACAATTGATTTATCTCCTTATATATTTGAATAATTAGACCTTTGTCCAAGTTTTTTGTTATAAAGATTTTTTCCCAATTTGTTCCTTCCCTTCTAATTTTGGTAGCATCAATTTTGTTTATATAAAAACTATTTAGTTTAATGTATTGAAAATTATTTATTTTGTATTTTTTAATTTTTTTCTAACTCTTACTTGGTTTTAAATCTTTCCTTTCCAGAACTGCAGGTGGAAAAACACAGAAGAAAAACAACTACTTTAACAAATGGGCTAATGGGTATATTATTAGGGATGTAGACACTAAACGATAACTCTAGTCCAACTATCAATAATATGGAATTGGGTCTTGATCAATGATACATGTAAAACCCAGTGGAATTGTGTAAGGTGGGGTTAGAGGCATTTGCGGCAGAGGGAAAGAACATGAAATATGTAACAAGGGGAAAATATTCGAAATACAAATAAAATAAAATTTATTGAGAACACCTTAAAAAAATAAAATCTTTCCTTTTCCAGAGATCTGACAAGTATACTATTCTTTGCTCACCTAATTTACCTATATTTTCCTTCTTTATATTCAAGTCATTCACCCATTCTGAGTTTATCTTGGTATTGGATGTGAGATGTTGATCTAAACCCAATCTCTCCCATATTGTTTACCAATTTTCCCAGCAGTTTTTATCAAATAGTGGGGTTTTGTCCCAAAATCTGGGTTCTTTGGGTTTATCATAGACTGTCTTGCTGAGGTTGCTTACCCCAAGTCTATCCTTCTTTCTCTTTGCCAATACCATATTGTTTTGAGGACTATTGCTTTATAGTACAGTTTAAGATCTGATACTGCTAGGCCACCTTCCTTCATATTTTTTTCATTATTTCCCTTGATATGCTTGGTCTTTTGTTCCTTCAAATGAACTTTGTTATAGTTTTTTCTAATTCAGTGAAAAAGTGTTTTGGTAGATTTTTAGGTATAGCACTAAATAAGTAAATTAATTTGGGTAGGATGGTCATTTTTATTATGTTAGCTCATCCTACCCATGAGCAATCAATATTTTTCCAATTGTTTATGCCTAGTTTTAATTCTGTGGAAAGTGTTTTGTAGTTGTGTTTGTAAAATTACTGTGTTTGTCTTGGTAGATAGATTCCCAAGTATTTTATTTTGTTTAGCACAGTGATGGGTAAACTACAGCCTACCAAAATGTGTGGGATGCAGATAAAGCAGTACTCAGGGGGAAATTCCCCTGGAAGTATATGGTCAGTTTTGATGGGTAGGCGATCCTTGGTTGTAGACCCAATTCTCTTGCCTTCCTGAATATCATATTCTAAGCCTTGCAGTCTTTTAGAGTGGAGGCTGCTAGATCCTGTGTAATCCTGATTGGTGTTTTTTTGATATGTGAATTGTCTCTTTCTGGCTTCTTGTAATATTTTTTCCTTAACTTGGAAATTCCTGAATTTGGCAATTATATTCCTGGGGGTTGACTTTTGAGGGTTTAGTGTAGAGGGTGATCTAAGGATCCTTTCAATGTCTATTTTTCCCTCTTGTTGAAGAACATCAGGGCAGTTATCTTGGGTAATTTCTTGTAGTATGGTGTCCAAATTTCTGTTAATTTCTGATTTTTTAGGAAGACCAGTGATTCTCAAATTGTCTCTTCTAGACCTGCTTTTTTGATTCTCTCATTGAGATATCTCATGTTTCCTTTTATTTTGTCATTCTTTTGACTTTGCTTTATTAGTTCTTGCTGTCTTGCGAGATCATTGGCTTCTACTTGCCCAATTCTGGTCTTTAGAGACTAGTTTTCTGCTATAATCTTTTGATTTTTCTTTTTGATTTGGTCTCTCCTGTTTTTCATGGTTTCCTGCTGTTTAATTTGGATCTCCAATTTGCTTATCATTTTGTTTGATTTTGGAGCATCTTTCTCCAATTGGGAGTTTCTGTCTTTTACACTGTTTATTTCCTTTTAGCTATTTCCCACTTTTCTTGCCAAATCTCTTCCATCTTTCTCATGATCTCAGTTTTGAACTCTTCAAGAGCTTGTGACCAATTTTCATTTTTTTGGGAAGGTTTGGATTCGTTTACTTATTTGACCTCCTCTGCTGTCTGCTCTGTGGTCTGGATTTTTTCTGTGTAAAAGTTATTGATTGTTAGTGCTTTTCTTTTCTTCTTTCTGGTGGTTAGTTCTTGGGCATTGCTTGACATTATTATGCTGGTTTTTCCTTCTCAGTCAGAAGTCTGAATGAGGTGGGCAGGCTCTCTGTGTATAGAGCTGTGGAGCAGTTTTTGCCTGAGGCTACTTTACAAGTCATAGCATAGAGCCATCACTCTCAGCTCTATCCTCACATTCAAGGTCTGCACTCTTTAGGTTCCTGGGATCTCAAGTCTAGCTGTTCTCAGGGGGCAAGACCCTGGTAGTCCCAGTCAACTCCCAAGAACCCAGAAATTGGCCCTCACTTGCTTCTCTGCCCAGGGTTTTTTTCCCCCCCACACATCTCAGAGTATTGCTTCCACTGTCTGTTGCCCCTCCCAGTTCTATCCCTGTACCCAAGGTCTGTGCTCTTTGGCTTCAGGGGGTCTCAAGTCTTCCTGCTCTCAGGTGGTCCCAGTTAGCTGACAAGAAGCTAGAGTTTGCGCCCCCCCCCCACCCCTCGTTCTAACTCTGGTGTGCTGCCTCTGGTTCTGCAGGTACGGGGGGTGGGGAGGTTGATCAGCTCGCTTTTTTTGATGGGAGCTATCTCATCCCCTTATAGCATGAAAATGCCCAAATCCTATGTACCTTTGATGCTGCACCCTATTGTGGGGTCCTTTCATTCATCTAGATTTGTTTTTTTTGTCTTTTTAGAGGTATCATGTATGGGTTAGTGGTGATGAGAGTTAAGTGCCTTGTTCTACTCTGCAGCCATCTTAACCAAGAAGTATCTTTTTTTTTCATTTTTAATTCCATAGTACAAGCCTATTTCTCTTCTGTCCATTCAACATCATTTAACATGGATGCTGTTAAATACAAAGCACTGTGGCAGCTATCTATGAGAGACACAAAGGCAAAAGCAATCCCTGCCTTCAAGGAGTTTCCATGCTACTGAAGAGTAGAACCAATAAATATAATATATTTTGAGGAGAGAGAAAAAAGAATAAATTAAGGGATCAGAAAGGTATCCTATTAAAGGTAGCTAAGGATTTTAAAGGGGGAGACAGAAAAGGAATGCAATCTGATTAACATAACCCTAATCTAATTATTGGCCAGGGGAAGCATGACAGTCAGTATTTTGGTGAGAGAGAGAAAGGAAGGAAAGTAGAAGTAGTTTTTTTTCCTTTGAAGTATAATACAGACCATCTGGGCAAAAAGAAGACAATAAAACAAAGAGTTTGGGAAATAGATCACAAGGCTGGAACAGAAGCATGATGTAATAGTGATGGGAAGAGGAGACTTCAGTTATCCAAAGATCTGTTGGAATGTTTCTCTCTCTCTCTCTCTCTCTCTCTCTCTCTCTCTCTCTCTCTCTCTCTCTCTCCCCAAAACTTTCCTCATCCTTCTGATTTATAGGATAGAAATTATGGGAATTTTGTAGGAGTTAGGGGAACAGTAAAGGAAGGACAGGAACACTCCATAAATAGGATATTTCTAATATAGAAGAGAAAAACTGTTCTTAGTATATCATGCACTCTAATTTTGGGAAAATAAATTTCAGTGGTTTCAAAGAAAAAATAGGTAGAAACACCATGAACTAAAATCCTTCAAGGGAAGTCTATCCAGAAGAAATGAAAGCTGATATAGAATCAAATTCTGTCACAAAAGGAAACAATCTCAATGACAAGGAAAATGTAATTTTTCTTAAGGGAGTGATGTAGCTATATAGGAGACTCATCAGTCAACTTAGATTTTAAAAAGAAATTTTAAAAAGATGGAAATGTCATCAAGATAATTTATAAGAATCCTATGTAACCCTACATGGATTTTGTCAATAATGTTAAAGAATGAGCTGAGATTGACAAGGGAAGTTAAGGATAATGAAAAAGGCTTTTCAACTTAAATTAGAAGAAATAAGATCAGAGGTAATAAGACCTCTTCTTAATATGGATGGTTTGATAGATAACAGAGAAAAGACATTTTTTGAGAATGAACTTTTTACAACTGAAAATAGAAAAAAAATAGAGTGAATCAATATCCAAGATACATAAGGAAATAGCAAAACACTACTTAGCTGCTCTTGATTAAATTTTTTACATATGGCCTATATTAAAATTTAGAAAATTGGCAGATGAGTTAATGATATTTGAAAAAAAAGGAGAGGATCCACGAGATTGGAGAGGGCCAAATATTTTCTCAGTTTTCAAAGAAGGGAAAATAACAGAGTTCAAGATCTATAAATTGCTCAGATTGACTTTAATTTCTGGGAAATTTCTGGAAAATATAATTAAAGAGATAGTCAACAAAATATCTAGAAAGGGAGGTCTACAAAGAGAGTCATATTACAATAAACTCATTTGAGGGCAGGTAGGTGGCATAATGAATAGAATGGAGTTGGAAAGACTCATCTTCATAAGTTCAAATTTGGCCTCAGACATGTATGTATATATGTAACTATGTAACCCTGGACAAGTCACTTATCCCTGTTTGCCTCAGTTTCCTCATCTGCAAAATAAGGTGAAAAAAGAAATGGAAAACCATTAAACTATCTTTTCTATGAAAACCCCAAATGGGACTATGACTGAAAAGCAACTGAACTGAAACCTCATTTCACTTTTTGACAGGATTTTAAAACTAGAAGATGATGATACTCTGGGTGCAAGTTCAACTAAATTTTAGCAAAACTTTTAATTAAGTAGTAATATACAATTCAGTTCTCCCATCTTTTTAAACATGTATCCTTATTTGATATATTATGGATAATAATTGCACTCTACTCCCAGGGTTGTCATGAAGAACAGATGAGATAATATTTGTAAAGCACTTGTAAAGCACCTTAAAGTGCCATCTTTTTGTTTGGTTTAAGTTTAATTTGCATTTTCAGTTCCAAATTTTCTCACTCTCTTCAATCCCTCCCCCATCCATTGAAATGGTAAGAAAAATTATATCCATTACAGTTATTATCAGGAACAATATATGTCTGCATTAGCTAGGTTCTAAGAAAAAATGAAGCAAGAAAAATAAAGGGGTAAAATTGCTTCAATTGATATTCAGAATCTATCATCTGGAGATAGAGTATTTTTACTATGAGTCTTTTAGAGTTCTAGTACAGTGATGGTGAATTTTTTAGAGATGGAGTACCAGGCTCCACCACCACCACACACCCTAGACTGAGTGCTGTGCCAGCCCCCCACCAGAGACTGAGTGCCATGCCCTGTTCCCCCAGAGACCAAGTGTCGCACCCCACCCCATCTTTACCCCAGTCAGGGGAGAGAGGAATCACTCTCACTGAGCTGCTGGGCAGATAAGAGGGAGATGAGAGTTGCCTGTGGAGAGGGGGAGGAGAATGGCCTGAGCACTCCACTCCACTCCATCTCTGCCTGTAAGCTGCCCACCTTACTTCCTGTGTGTTCCCATTGGGCTGTTGGGCAGAGGAGCAGGTGATGTGAAAAACTATCCTCAGAGTTGGTGGTATGAAAGGGAATTCTTTGTTCTCTTTGCCTAGTTGGAGTTGACACTTTGGTTAACATTAACTTAAGTCCCCCTATTTAGTACTTCACTAGACTGAACACAGGATTAACTCCCCTTTGTCTACCTTTTCAGTTGAATCAACAAAAGATTGAACACCTTAATTAGTACTAGGTGAGAAACCAGTAAGATACTTGGAGAGCTCTCTACCTTTTTTTTTTTAACTCAGTCAGAAACTTGTAAATTCTTTTAAGAGTTCACACAGGAGTTCATACCCTCAGAAACTGTGAACCTTTTTGATGAGAAATTGACTTTCAGAAGGTAAGAAATTGATCCCACAGACACTGCCTCCTGGGCAGTGCTAGACAATTTGGAAACTGTGATTGGCCCCTGTGAAGAGGGGAGGAGACAAGAAATCACCATAAAAGCAAGACCGTACACCCTCAGAACAGATTTTCTTTCAGAAGATAGTCTGAAGAGATTGTCTTCTGGAGACAGTCTTTCAACTGGGGAGAGTCTTCGAGGGTGCTTTGCTGGAAACTGTGGCTTGGATCATGGGCTTGGAGCTTAGCTTCAACTTTGACTCCTGGACTACTTTGTTGGGTGAGTGAAAGGCTAACTACTTTCCTAGTTTCCTAAAGAGACTAGCTTCCATCTTGGAGGAGGTCACAAGGTTATTAACTACCAGTCCTCCTAGCAGAAGACTAGTATAGATATTTTCTCTAACCTTTTTCACATTTCTCTACTTTATTGTTTCCTCTCTATTTTGGTAAATAAATTTCAGACTCGAGATATAATAAATATTGGTGACCACATAATTTCATAAAATTATTATCTAACCATTAATTTTCACCTTTACATTTCAGAGGGGGAAGGGAGAAGCTCTACCTGAGTCCCACTGCCCTTCTAATAACAAACTCTGGGGGAGTTGGGGGTTGGGGTGGAGTATGGCCCATGTGCCCACAGAGAGCACTCTGTATGTCATCTTTGGCACACATGCCATGGCTTCACCATCACTGATCTAGTGGATCATTGTATTGTTCAAAGTTACTAAGTCTTTCACAGATGTTTATCTGTACAATATTGATGTTATTGTGTACAGTGCTCTTTATCTGCTCATTTCACTTTGCATCAGTTATAAGTCTTCCCAGGTTTTTCTGAAACCATCCCCTTCCTTTTTTTTTTTTACAGAACAATAATATTCTATTACAATCAAATATCACTTGTTTAGCAGTTCCCAGAAGATTATCCCTTCAATTTCTAGTTCTTTGACACCACCAAAAGGGCTGCTATAAATATTTTTTAATATGTGAATCCTTTTCCTTTGATCTTCATAGGATATTAGTAATGATATTACTATTTTCTTACATTCTCTCCAGAATTTGTTTTTCTTTCATAACATCTTAACCAATTTGATATATGTGAAGTGATTCCTCAATATTACATAGCTTGGATTTCTTCCTTTGAACACTATCTGCTAATATTTCTTTATCATTTATCAATTTGGAAATGCCTATTATTTTTTAATAGTTTGGCTCAGGGAAATTGGTCTATAGGTTTTCTTCTCTATTTTTGCCTTCCCTGGCCTAGGTATCAAAAGTTATTTTATTATATGTCATAAAAAGTTTTTTATAGGATTCCCTAATCATTTATTTTTTCAATTACTTTATATGGTACTAGAATTAATTTTTTAAAAATATTTGATAGAATTTGTATTTTCATCTGGTTCTGGGTTTGGGGACTTTTGTATTTGTTTTTTACTTAGGGAGCTAATTTTTGGCTTATTTAATTTTTTTTCCCAAAATAGCCACATTTAAGTATTATATGAACTTGTGTTAATATGAGTAATTTATATTTGCATAAATATTCATCTATTTCAAAAAAGCAAATTTACATTTTCCCTAATCTAAATATGTTGAAAATTAACAAGTGCTCAGTTCTGATTTTTAAGGAGTCTTTTTCTGTTTCTTTTACCAACCTATAAATGCTCTTTTCATAATTTTCTTGCCCTGTTCTTATTTCTTTTCTTTTTTTCTTCTTATTTTTCTTTTTTATTTTTTAGAAACATTTTCCATGGTTAAATGATTCATGTTTTTACTTTCCCCTTCACCCACCCACCCATAACCAAAGCACGTTTCCACTGGTTTTAACATGTGTCATTGATCAAGACTTATTTCCATATTATTGATAGTTGCATTGGTATGGTTGTTCTTATTTCTTTTCTTAACCTTTTCCTCTACCACTCAATAAGAGCAACATTTAAAACATTTTTCTCTCTTTTTAAAATCTCTTTAGCTCTTTTAATAATTCTTGTTTGGCTTCTATCCAATCTGTATTTTTCTTGGGATTTTGATTTTAGATGTTGCACATCATTATCTTCTTTATTTGTATTAGCTTTCCAGGCACCATAATAGCTTTTTTATGGTCAGGTGATTTTTTTGGTTGTTTGCTCATTTTTTCCTATTATTTCTTAACTTTGAATTTATATTAGAGTTGGGATCTGGGGATGCCTGAACTGAACTTCAACCTTTCATCTCCCTATCTTGCTTTCACAATCAGGTCTGAGTATTGTAATTTTTTGGTGCTTCTAAAGTTGCATGATTTAAGGGGAGATCTGGTCAGTATTCTGGTCCTTCTTCACATAGGCCTCTACCCTCTTGTGACAGCAACTATTCCTCAGTACCCTGGAATTGCAACCTGATAGAGCTGTCAAATTATATCTGATCCTGTACCAAGTGCAAGAGTCGCCTAGAAACTCTTTCTCACTAGGTATTCAGTCTCCTTACCATCACTGGGCATTGGACACTTGTAGTATTGCCACTGCTATTGCTGCTGTTGCCACCTCTAAGGCCTATAGATAATGCTGCTTTTACTGCAGTGTGTTTCCAGATAATCTCATCTCCAATGTCTACAGATCTCTCTGTCTTCCTAAGATTCTCTAGACTAGAAAAATGACTGCCCCATATCTTTTTGTTGATTTTTCTGCTCCAATATCATTAGGCATATTTTTTAAAGTTATTAGAGAGGGGCATTTAGAGAGAGGTCAGCAAGAGTATTGGTCTCATTGCACTATCTTGGTTCCACTCACTCAGAAATTATACCTTTTCCACTTATGTACTATTGTTCAAGTCAGCCTCTTTTTCACTGATACAAGGAAGGACACCCAAGAACTTCATAGATAGGAAAGCTATTCTAGAATGACTACATAGATAAAATCAGCAGCAGTGATGTTCTATGTCATACTAAAGATCTCCTCAGCCCAATGAGGCATCTCTGAAAACGACATCTTGACATTGCTTTAAGACATAGCTGCATAAGAGTTTGTATAGGGCCTTCCTCCTACCTTGGTGAAAGAAAAAAATCAAGATTTATTAACTAAGGTCTGTAGCCCTGCTTGCAAATGATTGAATGACTTAATGCTAAATGAATAAATTGAAATTCTGCAATCTATCCATTTCTTTTCTGCACTGGAAGAGAAAGATCCCAAAACTCTGTTCTACTCCTTACTGGTTATAAACATAACCTCAAATATTCATTGAGTTACTTGTTAAACAAATCCTTAAAACAGAATTCACATGATTTCTCAGTCAGAGTCAAAAGTTGTTTCTATCTGGCCCACTAATTATAATAATGCTATTTCCCTTGAAAAACATTAGTAGGAAAGAGGATAAATGTATTTGGTGGAAATCAATGATGCATACATGACTTCCTAAGAAATGTCTTTCATTCTATAGATTGATTCCATCTCTGCCCATCTGAATGGAAGGGGAGTTGATGTGAAAAGAGTGAAAGAGTGAAAAGAGCCACAGCTTTATAGTTAAATGCCCTTCTTCAAGTCCTCACTCCATAATTTACAGTCTATGAAGACACATAACCTCTCTCTAGCCTCAACTTTATTATTTTTTAAATAAAGGGATTAAACTTAAACATCTGAAAGTTGTGTGATCTTTTAATAGGTTAAATCTTCATGGAAAGATTTGTTGAACATCCAGAACAGCACCTCAACACTTGGATTGCTAAGATTTTCATAAATGGCCTTTAGATAATTCATTTATTTACAGGATTGACATACAACTTACATCTTTATAAATCATAGACCTCTTCAGGGCAGAAAAATATTGTACCTTTTTAACAACCTGCTTCTTTATGGAAAGAAATTTCCACCCATGCCATTTCCTGTACAGTACACTAATTAAATCAGCGCCCTACTTTCACCACCTCCACCTCCCCCCATAAATGTGATAAGGTAGAATCTCTTCACTAATGGAGTTTATAATCAAGGATAAAATAATACTTATTAGCTATACATCCCTTGACCTTTTGGTGTCTGCATTTCCTCATATGTAGAATAGGGATAATCAAATTTGCAGGATTTGCCTCCCAGAGTGATGTAGTGCAAAGAGGGTGCATAACAGCATTGAAAAGCCTTGCTGTGGAGTTTTCTGTCAGTTGATAGGGGTTTGGAATCTTGGGGAAGTTTCAGTTGACCCTGGGGACTGGTGGTGAGGAGGAGGGTCAATCTGAGCTCTTTCTTTGGATTGAAACCTGGCCTATATTCTGCAGTTTTACTCTTAAAAATTGTTAATTTAATTATTTCCTTTGAATCTCCCTAATCTCCCTTATTCCCCATCTTCATTTTTCCTTCCCTGCCTGAATTTCTGTGAGGGTTTTGAAAGGAGGGTAGTTGGGAGTGTTAGTTTTAAACTTGATAGTTTTAAATAGTCAAATAGTGCTTACCCTTGTTACAAATTATCTATTGAATCATTGTATCCAACTTTCCTAACCCCGTTGATTAAAAAACCACTTGAGAGCTGAGTTAAGGCAGGTCCTTTCTCAGTTTCACATTCCTGGCTCCCTTCCCCCACCTGAAGCTTTCTCTAGGCGGCTGTTAGGGTTACCTCTAACCTTTCCAATCAACCCTTAAATTAATAAACCCAGTTTGTCTTTTAATCAAAACCTTTGGCTACTTCATTAGTTTATTGATAAGAGAGGGGAGAAGGGAAGAAAGGAATCATATAGTTTCTGAGTCAGGAAAGGAGTTGGAGTGTCCATTTTGGAGGAAGTGCAATCTTAATACTTCCTCTGAACTTTTCCTTTGTAAACCTGAGAAACTGACTAGCAGCCCTCTAGTCAGTTTCAAGCCATTCTTGGCCAGCCCTAACCTTTGTCTGTAGAAGTGCCCTTCCTACTTGAGGGCTTAGTCTGTTTCCCTTAAGTATCTCAGTCTCAAGCTTGTGTCCCAGTCAGTCTCTCCCAGACTGAAGTTGGTTGTCCAAAGTATCTCTTCCTCTCCCTTGCAAACCTTACTTCTCCTGTCTCCTCAATTTACCACCCTTACCATTATACCTTCTTTATTCACTTTACTGCCTTAGGGATTCACAAACCCCCATCCACAGTGCCATATCCCCTATTCACTCTACCTTTAATCCCTTGCCTGCCTTATCCTCTATTCCAACCATACCTCTGCCTTAATTTCCCTACTATCTCTAGCCTATTCCCTTAATTTACTTCCAGCCTTTGTTTCCCATATCACCCCATTGCTTCAGTCACTTATTACATCCCTGCTATATTCCCTTATTACACCCCTAGCCTAATCCTCTTATTACACTGCCTAAATTCCCTTATTACAGTGACTAGGAAAAAGTATTTTGTAAGCCTTAAGTCACTAGCTACATGTAGGTTAATGATGTTGTTACTATGGTTATTGCTGTCCCTATCTTGGAGATTGAGCTTGATACTCATTTCCATATTGTTCATTTTTGCAGTAGAGCAATCTTTTGAAACCAAAACCCCAAACCATGTACCCATATAAACAAGTGATAAGTCATATGTTTTTCTTCTTCACTTCTACTCCCACAGATCTTTCTCTCTATATGGATAGTATTCTTTCTCATAAGTCCCTCAGAATTGTCCTGGATCATTGCTGCTAGTAGCAAAGTCCCTTATATTCAATCATTCCACAATGTTTACATTATGCAAACATTGTATGGAATGTTCTCTTGGTTCTGCTCATTTCACTCTGCATCAGATCATGGAGGTTCTTCCAGTTCAGGCAGAAATCGTCCAATTGATCATACCTTACAACAAAATAGTATTCTATCACTATCATATACCACAATTTATTCATCCATTCCCTAGTCTAGATACACCTCCTTATTTCTCCAGTTTTTTGCCACCACAATGAGTGTGGCTATGAATATTTTTGTACAACCTTTTTTTATTATCTCTTTGGGGTACAAACCTAGTCATGGTAGTACTGGATCAAAGAGTAAGTACCCACTTAAAGTCTTTTGGGCATAATTCCAAATTGCCTTCCAGAATTGTATCAATTGACAACTCCAAAAGCAGTGTATTAGTGTCCCAATTTTGCCGCATCCCCTCCAACATTTATTATTTTCCTTTACTGTCATATTGACCAATCTGATAGGTGTCAGGTGGTACTCAGAGTTGTTTTGATTTGCATTTCCTCTAATCAGGAGGGATTTGAAATACTTTTTCATGTGATTATTGATAGTTTTGATTTCTTCATCTGAAAACTGCCTATTCATATCCTTTGACCAATACTCAATTGGAGAATGGCTTGATTTCCTGTGCATTTGACTTATTTCCTTATATATTTGGGAAAGTAGACCTTTCTCAAAGAATTTTGTTATAAAATTTTACCCCAGTTTCTTGCTTCCCTTCTAATTCTGGTTGCACTGGCTTTGTTCTACAAAAAGTTTTTAAATTGATATAATCAAAATTATTCAGTTTATATTTTGTAATGTTCTCTATAGCTTATTTGGTCTTAAATTCCTTCCTTTCCCACAGATGTGATCAAGAGGTTGTTTTTCTTCTGTGTTTCTACTCCCACAGTGCTTTCCCTGGATGTGGATAGCATTCTTTCTCATAGGACCCTCTGAAATGTCTTGGATCATTGCATTGCTGCTAGTAGAGAAGTGCGTTACATTCGATTGTGCAACAATGTATTCAAGTCTGTGTACAGTGTTCTCCTGGTCCCGCTCCTTTCATTCTGCATCAATTCCTGGAAGTTGTTCCAGTTCACATGGAATTCCTCCAGTTCATTATTCCTTTGAGTACAATAATATTCCATCACCAACAGATACCACAGTTTGTTAGCCATTTCCCAATCGAAGGACATCCCCTCATTTTTCAATTTTTTGTCACCACAAAGAACATGGCTATAAGTATTTTTGTACAAGTCTTTTTTCCTTAATATCTCTTTGGAGTATAAACCCATCAGTGATATGGCTGGATCAAAGGGCAAGTAGTCCTTTAAAGCCCTTTGGGCATAGTTCCAAATTGCCTTCCAGAATGGTCAGATCAATTCACAACTCCACCAGCAATGCATTAGTGCCCCAATTTTGCCACATCCCCTCCAACATTTATTACTTTTCTTTGCTGTCATGTCGGCCAATCTGCTATGTGTGAGGTGGTACCTCAGAGTTGTTTTGATTTGCATTCATCTCATTATAAGAGAATTAGAACACTTTTTCATGTGCTTATTGATAGTTTTGATTTCTTTACCTGAAAATAGCCTATTCATGTCCCTTGCTTATTTATCAATTGAGGAATGGCTTGATTTTTTTTTTGTACAATTGATTTAGCTCCTTATAAATTTGAGCAATTAGACCTTTGTCAAAGGTTTTTATTATAAAGATCTTTTCCAAATTTGTTGCTTCCCTTCTAATTCTGGTTGCATTGGTTTTGTTTATACAAAAAGTTTTTAATTTACTGTAATCAAAATAATCCATTTAATATTTTGTAATATTCTCTATCTCTTCCTTGGTCTTAAAATCTTTCCTTTTACATAGATCTGACAGATAACAATTCTATGTTCCCCTAATTTATGTATACTTTCCTTCTTTATATTTAAGTCACTCACTCATTCTGAATTTATCTTGGTGATGTGAGATGTTAATCTAAACCTAATCTCTCCCATACTGTTTTCTAGTTTTCCCAGCAGTTTTTGTCAAATAGTGGGTTTTTGTCCCAAAAGCTGGGCTCCTTCGATTTATCATAGACTGTCTTGCTGAGGTCATTTGCCCCAAGTTTATTCAATTGATCTTCCCTTCTGTCTCTTAGCGAGTGCCATATTGTTTTGAAGATCCCTGCTTTATAGTACAGATTAAGATCTGGTACTGCTAGGTCACCTTCCTTACACTTTTTTTTATTTTTCCCTTGATATTCTTGATATTTTGTTCTTCTAATGAACTTTGTTATAATTTTTTTCTAATTCAGTAAAAAAGGTTCTTGGTAGTTTGATTGGTATAGCACTGATTAAGTACATTAATTTTGGTAGGATTGTCATTTTTATTAAGTTAGCTCATCTTACCCATGAGCAATTAATGTCTTTCCAATTGTTCAGATCCAGTTTTAATTGTGTGGAAAGTGTTTTATAGTTCTGTTCATATAATTCCTGTGTTTGCCTTGGCAAATAGATTCCTAAGTATTTTATATTGTCTAGAGTGATTTTAAATGGAATTTATCTTTCAAATTCTTGCTGCTAAAATGTTTTGGAAATATATAGTAATGCTGATGATTTATGTGGGTTTTTTTAACATTTATTAATATTCATTTTTAACATGGTTACATG
>NC_058131.1:440497680-440510235 GCF_016433145.1 Gracilinanus agilis
GGACTTCAGGGCAATTTTGCTGAATTATTTCTGTTAGTATAGAGTCCATGTTTTTATTAATTTCTGGTTTTTCTGGAAGATGAATTATTCTCAAATTGTCTCTTCTAGACCGGTTTTCTTGGTCTGTCACTCTCTCATTGAGATATTTCATGTTTCCTTCTATTTTTTCAGTCTTTTGGCTTTGTTTTATTTGTTCTTGTTGTCTTGAGAGATCATTAGTTTCTACTTGCTCAATTCTAGCCTTTAGGGATTGATTTTCGGCTATAATCTTTTGGTTTTCGGCCATAATCTTCTTGTTTTCGGCCATAATCTTCTGGTATTCCTTTTCAATCTGGTCATTTCTCGTGTTCAATTTGCTTATCAGTTCATTTGGTTTCTGAGCCTCGCTTTCCAGTTGCAAGATTCTACCTTTTAAGCTGTTATTTTCTTGCCAGATCTCTTCCATTTTCCTCAGAATCTCAGATTTGAACTCTTCCATAGCTTGTGAGGAGTTTTCCTTATTTGGGGAGGGTCTGGATGGTTGTTTGTTCTCCTCCTCTGTTTGCTCGGTTGTCTGGATTTTCTCTGTGTAGAAGCTGTCGAGTGTTAAAGACTTCTTTTTTTTGTTATTATTCTTTCTCTTCTGAATTTCCTGTAACTGATTAGCCATCATTAGCCCAGCAGCTTCTCAGGTTTATCCTCGCTCTCAGTGTCTGTCTGAGATCTATTGGCTCCTGAGGTCTGAGTTCTAGTTTTTTCCAACGTCAAGCCCCCTGGTGGATTCCCTTGCTTGATCCTCTGCAGGAGGATCCTTTACAAGTCTCAGGGAGCTACTTCCACAGTCGTATACCCGTCTGCACTGGTTCCCCACTTAGGCTTTAGTTCCTGGCTGTGTTTGCCTCCACCCACGCCTCTGCTCAGCCGGCACCCACGCCTCTGCTCAGCGGGCGCGCGCCCAGCGTCCACTCTCTGCTCCCGCGCGCTCAGATTTCGCGTGCGTTCTTGACTTGATGGGGTCCTAAGTCTTGCTGCTCTCAGGAACAGGTCCCGGAGCTGCCGATGACTCGATGGGTGCCCCAAACTTGCTCTATTTCTTTTTAGCTGGGTTCGGAGCTATAGGTGAGTGTGGAGGGGGTGGGGGTGGGGCGGTTGCTCAGCTCGCGATTGAGTGAGAGCCCTTTTTAGCCTGGAACTGTCTCGATTCCACGTACCTTCCACGCTGTGCCCTGTTGTGGGGTTCCTCCGTTCGTCTGGACTTGTTTTTATGTCCCCTTGAGGAGTTTTGTGTGTTTCGGTCAGGAGAGGTTAAGAGCTGCTTCTTACTCTGCCGCCATCTTAACCCGGAAGCAGTACCATATCCTGTGGGTTTTTTTTTTATACCTAACAACTTGGCTAAAATTATTATTTCTACAAGCTTTTTAGTTGATTTTCTAGGATTCTCTAAATATGCCATTCTATCATCTGCAAAGAGTAATGATTTAGTTTCCTCATTGCCTATTTTAATCCCTTCAATTTTTTTCTTTTCTAATAGCTACAGCTAGCATTTCTAATATAATATTAAATAATAGTGGTGATAATGGGCATCCTTGTTTCATTCCTGATCTTATTGGGAAGGCTTCTAATTTATCCCCATTTCAGGTGATACTTGTTGATGGTTTTAAATAAATACTATTTATTATTTTGAGGAATGGTTCTTCTATTCTTATACTTTCTGGTGTTTTCTATAGGAATGTGTGTTGTATTTTTTCAAAAGCTTTTTCTGTGTCTTTTGAGATAATCATGGATTTTCTGTTAGTTTGATTATTGATATGGTCAATTATGTGGATAGTTTTCCTAACATTAAACCATCCTTACATTCCTATTATAAACCCTGCCTGGTCCACACTGCTATCTGCTTCCTTTTAATGGGTGAGCTCATCTTATTCACATTCTGAGTTATGATTACTGTATCTTATATTCATCTTATCTTCCCCTTTTGTTCCTGCTCTATTCCCTTTCACTCTGTTCATCCTGACCAGTGTTTTACTTTTTATCACCCTACAACTTTTCCCTCCCTCCAGTTACCTCCCCCTTCCTTTGTTTTATGCCCCTTCTACTTCTGTGTAGGGTAATATAGAATCCTATGCCCCAATGAGTATATTTGTTTTTCCCTCTGGGAGCCAGTTACAATGAGAGTAAATTTTAAGCACTACCTGTCACACCCTTATCCTCTCCTCTACATGATGATTTTTCATGCGTCTTCATGTTATATAATTTACTGCATTCTTTCTCTCTCTCTTCCCTTTTCTCTCAATGCAATTCTCTTTTCCACCCTTTGATTTTTTTTACATATCATATCATATACATAGCATATCATCACATAAACACATACATCATATATATCATGTCTTCATAATCAGCCTACTTCTTCACCCACTTTCTAAGTATATTCCTTCTATCTTCTCTAAATTCTTTAGAGCTATGGGCTTTTTTTGTCATTTGCTCATTTTTCCTACCTTTTTATAAGTAGGTCATGTTTTCCGGGAGATTAGGGTACTCTCTTAAACTTCAGTCTTTCCTTCATGCTACCTTTAGCTTTTTTTTTTTCTGGGTTTCTGCCAGTTTCAGTTTTTCCAACATGATGACCTGAGGGCTGAGAGCTCTAATAGCCACCTCCCACTTCTGATTTTATTAACCCTTGAGATGCTAATAGCTTAAAGACTTGCCTTAGGCTTAGGTATAAGTTTTTGGTCTCATTGACTACTTGATCTAATTGGGCACACAGTTGGTTGCCCTGTCCTGGTGATCCACCCTGATTTTTCCACAAAAATATCTGACCCACTTTTAGTCTACAAATTACCCCAAACTGGGACTCCTGGCTTTGCTCTGGGCCCATGCAGATCAGCCCACTTCAGCACATACTATCCTGGGTTTGAGATCTAGGACTTCCCCAAAGCTTTAAAATTTCAAGGGGTATGGGTTAATTGGATCTTTATTTTGCTAAGGAAAGGTCTCAGGATCTAGATGTTGTTATATTCAAACTCTGAGTCTCACCTTTATTGACAAGGGAGACAGTTGGAAGACATCGGAATGTTCCAGGATGCCATGAGGACAGGAGCAAAGGCAGTTGGCCTGAGGATATAAATACCCTAACAGTGATCTGGGAGGGGTCTTTGGTCCTGGAGGCTCAGGTCTTGGGTCTTTGAGCTTTGATCATTGATCCTCTCTGCTTCATTTGGTCATCTAGTATAAGAAAGAACAACAAACTGCTTTGGCAGATGGCTGGCATGTTCTTTTTTATGTATTATTTACTCCTTTTGTTGTTTACAAAGTAATCACTTCACTATAAACCCCACCACTACCACTCCCTTTCTTCATACAAAAAATATTCCCACAGAACTAACCTTTAAGTTCCCTCAAAAAAAAAAAAAAAAACAACCTTTTATTTATTTTATATATGTTTATTTGGTAGGTGTAAATATTGTCCCCCTGATGGAATATAAGCTCCTTGAAGTCAAGGACTATTTTACTTTTTGTCTTTTCATCCCTAGTTCATAGCTCAGTGCCTGATTTTTCATTGATTTATTCACTGACAGTGGAAAAAGTTCTTCCCTTTAGAAGAAACAAGCTTCAATAAGCAGGTTGGCCTTTTGTTTAACTCCATTTGCTTACTACATGATAGTTGAATGATGGAGTATTATTAAGTGTCATTTGCCATCACATAGAAACAGAGAAGAGAGCAAAGAAGTGAGGATACCACACTTCTAGAGTAAGAAATCCATAAGAAACTCACTGTGACA
This sequence comes from Gracilinanus agilis, assembly GCF_016433145.1. NCBI lineage: Eukaryota > Metazoa > Chordata > Mammalia > Didelphimorphia > Didelphidae > Gracilinanus > Gracilinanus agilis. The sequence goes on from NC_058131.1 coordinate 440,501,439, forward strand.
AGATCCTCTGGGAAAAGGGTGATGACAAATAGTCAAAATCCTAAGTCCCTTTCAACTTTCAATTCATACTTTTTCACTTGTACCTTTTCAGATATATATCTGCCTTTTCGCCGTCCGGGTCATTCATTCAGTGGGCTTTGGAAGTTGGACAAGATTTAGCTACAAAACTCAGGTTGAAACATGAGAAGAATCAGTATGAACATGACAATAGAAAAAGTACTTGAAATGTCAGGAAACTACTGAGACCAACCTATTAGGAGGTGAAGAAATTAAAGTGATAACATTATATTATATGTTACTCATAATAATGTTGAAAAAGTTAGGCAAAAAAAAATATAAAAGAAAAAGCAATCAGAATGTGGCATGGTATCAAAGGAGACATTTTTGCTATTATTCTATTAAAAGTTTTGTTTGGGGATGTTTGAGGAAAGTCTGCTCCTAAGATTTTATTAATGTGAGGAACTCAGAATGAAGAAAATCCCTCAATAGATGCAGATTAACAACTCTTCTATAACTTCCTGTGTTCAAATCTAGCCCATATTGAAGCCATGTTATTTTGTGTTTGTTTTAATATGATTATCTTGATTGTTTTCCTAATGTTGAATGTTTATCTCTATATAAATCTTTAACATAATGAATAATTTCTTGTATAAATAACTATATTCCATATGACAGAATTTTATTTAAAATTTTTAATTTATATTCACTGGCCTAAAAATGCCCTGTCCTTTAGTCTTTGACTTATATATTAGAGCTGTATTTGACTCTTAAAATGAATATATTAAGATGTTTTTATTCTCAGTTTTTGAGAATTACTTTTGTAATTTTGGTTACAATTTTTCTTTAAAACTGAGAGAATTTTCCTATGGCTCTACTAGGATCAGAGTTATTCCCATCCCTCTCTTTGGTATTTCCAAAACAGTTAGTAATATTTTTTATTAAAAATTTTTATTTAATTAATTGATTCTGAATATTTTTTCATGGTTACATGATTCATGTTCTTTCCCTCTCCTCTTCCGAACCGCTCTCCCCCCAGCCAATGAGTAATTCCACTGGGCTTTACATATGTCATTGATCAAGACCTATTTCCATATTATTAATATTTGCATTAGGGTGATCACTTAGAGTCTACATTCTCAGCCATGTCCCCATCGACCCATGTGTTCAAGCAGTTGTTTTTCTTCTGGGTTACTACTTCCACAGTTCTTTATCTGGATGTGAATAGCAGTCTTTCTCACAAGTCCCTCAGAATTGTTCTGGATTATTGCATTGTTGCTAGAGGAGAAGCCTGTTACATTCTATTATGCCACAGTGTATCAATCTCTGTATGTATGGTTCTCCTGGTTCTGCTCCTTTCACTCTGCATCAATTCCTGGAGGTCATTTCAGTTATCATGGAATTCTTTCAGTTGATTATTCCTTATAGCACAATAGTATTCCAACCCCAACAGATACCACAATTTGTTCAGCCATTCCCTAATCTAAGGACATCCCCTCGTTTTCCAATTTTTTGCCACCAAAAAGAACATGACTATAAATATTTTTGTACAAGTCTTTTTTCTTATTATCTCTTTGGAGTAAAAACCCATCAGTGGTATGACTAGATCAAAAGGCAGACAGTCCTTTAAAGCCCTTTGAGCATAATTCCAAATTGCCTTACAGAATGGTTGGATCAATTCATAATTCCATCAGCAATGCATTGAGGTCCTAACTTTGCCACATCCCTTCCAACATTTATTACTTTCTTTGCTGTCATTTTAGCCAATATGCTAGGTGTAAGGTGGTACCTCAGAGTTGTTTTGATTTGCATTTCTCTGATGTAAAGGGTAAAATTACAGTTGGACTGAATATTTAATAGGGTGGTAGCCAGGAATTTAATTAATTAATTCCAAATGATTTTTTAGCAATTTACTTATAATTTACTTATAAAATAGAGGGAAAGAATGAAAGTAGAGAAATGAGAGGAGAGCAGAGTAAGAGATCTAGCTTAATGAGTTAGACTATGTGCTTAATCCAGACAGCCTAAGGGTCAATTAACTAGGGTTTCAGCCAAGAGACCTCCTCCCAGATGAGGGGCCCCTCTGGAGGCTAGTATCTCCAAGAAAAAGCCAAGGAAGGGGATCATCCCTTTCACACACTCATGTGGTAGTTTTAAGGAGAAATATAAAGCAGTTCAAGGTCCTCAGCCAGAGCTCCTCCAGGGTCCAGTTCAAGGAAGAAAGACCCTCTTCATAGGAAGCTCTTGCAATTTATAAAGACCATGCCTTTCATCTCTTCCTGTGCTTTCCTCCCATTTTACGTGTACCAATTATAGCTAAAGCTTTACTTAGGACTGCCTAGGGGGAGTCAGTCAATTCCTCCCCCACTTGAGGATAAGTGGGGTATGTATACTTTTGGTGATTAAATCTAAAAATGGAGAGGTTAGCATTAATCCCATCTTCACAATCCCCACTGTGATCATTTGGGAGACTTGTCTCCTCAATTGATCATTTGACATAATCATCTTGTACCCCTAAAAATCTTCTAACTACAGATGTATACAATATTGTACCTTCTAAGAGAAAACTACAGTAGTTAGAGATAAGAGGGAAATAGAAGAGAGAGAAAGCAAAAGCAATGTTTTACGAAGCTCATGGTAAAAGCTGTCCTCTTGGCATAAGAGTTTACATTCAAAATTCAAGATAAATGTGCAACCCCCTTCTTGATGCAATGTAGGTTTCTGCAGGCATCTCTCTCCAAACAGGTCATTTTCTGGATTCAAGGAGTTAGCAAACTTCTTTCCCTGAAATTTTTCTAGAACAAAATTTTAAATCGTGGATTTTACGAAAATATATACAATCCCCCCTGAGTAGGGTGTTGACCAACACCCAGATCATATCAGGTCAGGATATATGGTTAATTTATGGAATGTATGAGTTAATTATAAAAAAAAAAAACCAAAAAGATAAAAAGAACAGAAATAGAAGAAAAATTAAGCTTTGGGAGAAAAAAATTCAAAATCAGAATCAAAACATCAAAAATCTATGTATATAAAAATTGCTGAGTAAACAAGAATAAATTCACAACAGGTAGTTGTATTAGTGTTCAACTAAATAAATTCTGTTCAAGTCTGTAGGACAAAATGCAGTAATATTGCACTTATCCATTGGGAGCCAGGACTACAGGAAGTTGCAATACTATGAGAGAGAAAAGAGTATAGTGAGCCAGCTCTATATATTTTTGAGGGTCCTGAGTGGTGTTTAGTGGCGTCGGATTGAAAAGAGAGGAAACAGAAACTGAGAACAGCCAGACTTTTGGTTAGCCCATAGCTGCTCCAACTGCTATGGAGTTTAGAGTTTATTTATATACTGGTTTCAAACAAAGAACACAGAGAAAGAATCACAGCTGTGAAGGGGTTACAAGTCATACAGAAACCCATTAAAGTCTAAAAAGTAGAGAGATAGGTCCAGGGTCAAAGGTCAAATTCCAACCACCAATTAGTAAGGGGTTAATTCTGGGAGCAGAAACATATTTCATAGAGATTTTTACTAATTGCATTCTGCCTTGATTTATAGGACTGCACCTGGTCAGATAAAGTCTTATCTCTATCTTTGTCTGTGTCCGGCCTTGACTATATTTTTTAGAGTTCATGCTTCTTAATTATCAAGGAGAGAAATTGTTAACTCAGTAGCTTCTGGTCTGCTAAGGACTCAAAGTTTTCCAATAAGAATATTGAGAAAAAGTGGGGATCTGAAAATGAGTCAAAAGAGGAGTCTCAGATTTTTACTTTAGATGGCTGTGTCTTGACATGCAGTGCAGAAAAAATCATACACACAGTTTTACTTGCTGATGATTTTGTAATGGGATCCAGATGAAATATCTATTATAGACTCTATTTCTCTAAATGACTCCCAATGGCCTCTTGGAGGGGTCAAGTTGTTTTTTTGGATTAACCGACCTGCTGGTACCAGAGCTTTTCAGGGCTCAGGTGACCAGGACCAAACACAAAGACTGCCTCAGCCTGGATTGGTCACGTAGGGAATCCAGATAACAGGCCCTATCCTGACCCTATTTCTCAAATTGGCTCTCTACAAAAGAGGACTAGATTTTATGTGGAAAAGGAAAGTGTCATTCTCTGGTCTGATTTTAGCTTCACTCTCAGGGATAGGGGAGCCAGAACAGCCAATTATTAGGTACTTGATAGAAAGTATTTCACAACGAGTCCTACTTCTTAACATATTTCAAGCACCACAACCTCAAGTCTCACTCTATCTTCAAATCTTTTTGTATTGTTGTAGGAGTTCATAAATCCCTCCAGGATTGGTTTGGTCTTCTTTGACCTTGTGCTTGTAGGCACTATGGAGATTGTCATCAATCCCATTGGGAATGATTGGTCTTCTTGACCTTGTGCTTCTTTGCACTGTATAATGACTCTTCTGTTCCCTTCTGCTGGAAGCAGGCACAAACATTAATCACAGTCCCATAACATTTATCAATAAATAGCAGGTTTCCATAGTCTAAAGCAGCGCTGGGCAAACTACGGTCCATGGCCAGATGTGGCCCCCTAAAATGTTCTATCCAGCCTCATGACATTATTCCTAATCTGATGAATACAATGAGTAGGATATAATACAATGAAATTTTGAAAGAGATGCCTTAGAAACAGACTGACAAATGAGCATTTCCTTTCCATTGGACCCCTCTTTAAAAAGTTTGCCCATCACTGGTCTAAAGCTTTTGGGTATGCATTATGGTTGGACTGAATATGCAAGAGGATGGTCACCAGGCATTTAATTAATTAATTACAAAAATTTTTTTTTAGCAATTTATAAAATAGAGAAAGAGGGAAGGTAAAGAAATGAGAAGAGGGATAAGAGATATAGCTTAACAAGCTAAACCAGGTACTCAAGCCCTGGCAGGGGTCCAGAAACTACAGCCAGAGAGCCTAAAGGTCAATTAACAAGGGTTTTAGCCATGGGGACTCCTCCCAGACAAGATGCCCCTCGGAAGGCTAGTACCTCCTGAGAAGCTAAGGAAAGAAGTCAGCCTTTTTTTACTCCCCCACATGGTAGTTCTAAGGAGAAATAAAGCAGTCCAACATCCTAAGCCAGAGCTCCTTTAGGATCAAGTTCAAGGGAAAAAAACCCTCTTCTCAGGAGGCTCTTGTAATTTATAAAGACCATTCCTTTTGTCACTTCTTGTGCCTTCCTCCCATTTTACATGTAACAAATACAGCTAAAGCTTTTCTTAGGACTGCCGGGGACAGTCAGCCAATTCTGATTCATTACCCACTATTGCACATGTGGGTCTCAGAACTCCCCCACTTGAGGATAAGTGGGGTGTGTCAGTTTTGGTGATTAAATCTAAAAATGGACAGGTAGAGTTAAATCCCATCTTCACACTAATTATAAGAGATTTAGAACACTTTATCATGTGCTTTTTGATAGTTTTGATTTCTTTATCTGATAGTTGCCTATTCATGTCCCTTGTCCATTTATCAATTGGGGAATGGCTTGATTTTTGTACAATTGATTTAGCTCCTTATGAATGTGAGTAATTATAGACCTTTGTCAGAGGTTTTTGTTATAAAGATTTTTCCCCAATTTGTTATTTCTCTTCTAATTTTGATTGCTTTGGTTTTATTTGTACAAAAACTTTTTAATTTATTGTAATCAAAATTATTTACTTTACATTTTGTAATATTTTCTAACACCTACTTGATCTTAAAATCTTTCCTTTCCCAAGATCTGACAGGTAAACTATTATATTTTCACCTAATTTACTTATAGTTTCCTTCTTTATATTCAAGTCATTCACCCACTATGAATTTATCTTGGTGTAAGGTGTGATATGTTGATCAAACTTAATTTGTCCCATACTGTTTTCCAATGTATAATTCCTGTATTTGTCTTGGCAGATAGATTCCCAAGTATTTTATATTGTCTAGAGTGATTTTAAATGGAATTTCTCTAACTCTTGCTGCTGAGATGCGTTAGAAATATACAGAAATGCTGATCAGTTATGTGGTTTTATTTTGTATCCTGCAACTTTGCTAAAGTTGTTGATTATTTCCACTAGCATTTTAGTTGATTCTCTAGGATTCTTTAAGTAGACAATCATATCATCTGCAAAGAGTGATAACTTGGTCTCCTCATTGCCTATTTTAATGCCTTCAATTACTTTTTCTTCTCTAATTGCTACTGCTAGTGTTTCTAGTACCATGTTAAATAATAGAAGTAATAATATGTTTCTTGTTTGACTCCTAATCTTATTGGGAATGCTTCTAATTTATTCCCATTGCAGAAGATGCTTGTTGATGGTTTTAGATATATACTGTTTATTATTTTTAGGAAAGGCCCTTCTACTCCTATATTTTCTAGTGTTTTCAAGAGGAATGAGTGTTCTATTTTATCAAAGGCTTTTTCTGCATCTATTGAGATGACCATGTGATTTTTTTTTTTTTGGTTTGCTTGCTGATATGGTCAATTATGTGAAAGGTTTTCCTAATAATGAACCCTCCTTCCATTCCTGGTATAAATCCCACCTGATCATAGTGAACAACCCTCATGATCACTCCCTGGAGTCTTTTTGCTAGTATCCTTAGATGTTTTGCATCTATGTTCATTAAGGATATTGGTCTGTAGTTTTCTTTCTCTGTTTTTGATCTGCCTGGCTTTGGAGTGAGTACCATAATGTGTCATGAAAGGAATTTGGCAGAAATACTTCTTTGCTTATTATGTCAAATAGTTTGTATAATATTGGGATCAGTTGTTCTTTGAATATTTAATAGAATTCACTTGTGAATCTATCTGGCCCTGGGCATTTTTTCTTAGGGAGTTCTTTGATGGCTTATTCAATTTCTTTTTCTGATATGGGATTATTTATGTATTCTATTTTTTCTTCTGTTAATCTAGGCAATTTATATTTTTAAATATACATCTATATCACCTAGATTGCCATATTTATTGCCATATAATTGAGCAAAATAGTTTTTAATGGTTGCCTTAATTTCCTCTTCATTAGAGGTAAGATCTCCCTTTTCATCTTTGATACTGTTTATTTGGTTTTCTTCTTTCCTTTTTTAATTAGATTTATCATTACTTTGTCTATTTTATTTTTTTTTTCAAAGTACCAGTTTCTACATTAAATTCTCCTTTAATTTTTAGGATCTCTAATTTAGTTTTCATCTGGGGATTTTTAATTTGTTCATTTTCTAGTTTTTTTTTTAATTTGCATGCCCAATTCATTAACCTGCTTGTTAATTGTCATTGACCTAATTTGTTAATATACATACTCAGGGTTATAAATCTTCCCCTGAGTACTGCTTTGGCTACATCCCATAAATTTTCATCATTGTCATTCTCTTCAATGAAATTATTGTTTCTATGCTTTGTTCTTTAACCAATTTTGGAGAATCATTATTTAATTTCCAATTCATTTTTGGTTTGCCTCTCCATGTACTCTTACTAATTATTATTTTGTTGTATTATGACCTGAAAAGGTTGAGCTTATTATTTCTGCTCTTTTGCACTTGTTTGCCATTTTTTATTACCCTAGTACATGCTCAGTCTTTGTGAATGTACCATGTGCTACTGAAAAGAAGGTGTTTCCTTTTTGTCCCTATTTATTTTTCTACACATAGCTATTAACTCTAATTTTTCTACTGCCTTTTATCAGAATGTAATTACTTTCCCTATCTCTTTTAATTACATCTATTTTTACTTTGGCTTTCTCAGATATCATGATTGAAACTCCTGCCTTCTTTTTCTCAGTTGATGCCCAACAGATTTTGCTCCAACATTGATATGATTTTGATTTCTAATCCACTCTACTATTTGCTTCCATTTTGTGGGTGAGTTTATCCCACTCACATTCAGATTTATGATTACCATCTGTGTATTCCCCAATATTTTGATTTCCTCTTCCAGTTCTGTCCTTCCTTCTATCGCTATTTCCTTTTACACCAGTGGTTTGCATTTAATCAGTCCCTCTGATCCCCACCCTTATTTTACTTCCTTTCTGCCCCCTCCCTTTTTTTTAAACATTTATTAATATTCATTTTTAACATGGTTACATGATTCATGCTCCTCCTTTCCCCTTCACGCCCCCCCCCCCCCGCACTCCCACTACCCATGACTGATGCGCATTTCCACTAGTTTTGTCATGTGTCCTTGATCAAGACCAATTTCCAAATTGTTGGTAGTTGCATTGGTGTGGTAGTTTCCAGTCCACATCCCCAATCAAGTCCACCCCGACCCATGCGTTCAAGCAGTTGTTTTTTTAATATGTTTCCTCTCCTGCAATCCTTCCTCTGAATGTGGGTAGCTTCTTTACCATAAATCCCTCGGAATTGTCCTGGGTCATTGTATTGCTGCTGGTACAGAGGTCCATTACATTCAATTTTACCACAGTATATCAGTCTCTGTGTACAGAGTTCTTCTGGCTCTGCTCCTTTCGCTTTGCATCAGTTCCCAGAGGTCTCTCCAGTTTGCCTGGAACTCCTCCAGTTTATTATTCCTTTTAGAACAATAGTATTCCATCACCCGCATATACCACAGTTTGTTCAGCCATTCCCCAATTGAAGGACATACCCTCCTTTTCCATTTTGTTGCCACCACAAAAAGCGCAGCTATGAATATTTTTGTACAAGTCTGTTTATCTATGATCTCTTTGTGGTACAAACCCAGCAATGGTATGGCTGGATCAAAGGGCAGGCATTCTTTTACAGCCCTTTGAGCATGATTCCAAATTGCCAGCCAGAATGGCTGGATCAGTTCACAGCTCCACCAGCAATGCATTAATGTCCCAATTTTGCCACA
>NC_058131.1:440525233-440560895 GCF_016433145.1 Gracilinanus agilis
TGTGTTGGAAATATATAGAAATGCTGATGATTTATGTGCATTTATTTTGCATCCTGCAACTTTGCTGAAGTTGTTGATTATTTCTACAAGCTTGTTAGTTGATTCTCTAGGATTTTTTAAGTAAACCATCATATCATCTGCAAAGAGTGATAGCTTAGTCTCCTCATTGCCTATTTTGATACCTTCAATTTCTTTTTTTTCTCTAATTGCTACTGCTAGTGTTTCTAGTACAATGTTAAATAATAGAGGTGATAATGGGCATCCTTATTTCACTCCAGATCTTATTGGGAAGGCTTCTAATTTATCCCCATTGCATGTAATGCTTGTTGATGGTTTTAGGTATATACTGTTTATTATTTTTAGGAAGGGTCCTTCTATTCCTGTACTTTTCAATATTTTCAATAGGAATGGATGTTGTATTTTGTCAAAGGCTTTTTCACCATCTATTGAGATAATCATGTGATTTTTGTTTCTTAGACTGTTGATATGGTCAATTATGTGGATGGTTTTCCTAATGTTGAACCATTCTTGCATTCCTGGTATAAATCTCACCTGATCATGGTGGATGATCTTCTTAATTACTTGCTGGGGTTTCTGCTAATATTCTATTTAAGATTTTTGCATCTAAGTTCATTAGGGAGATTGGTCTATAGTTTTATTTTTCTGTTTTTGGTCTACCTGGCTTTGGAATCAATACCATATTTGTGTCATAAAAGGAGTTTGGTAGGTCTCCTTCTTTACTTATCATATAAAATAATTTGTATAGTATTGGGACTAGTTGTTCTTTGAATGTTTGATAGAATTCACTTGTGAATCCATCAGGCCATGGTGATTTTTTCTTAGGGAGTTCTTTGATGGCTTGTTTAATTTCTTTTTCTGATACTAGATTATATAGGTATTCTATTTTTTCTGCTGTTCATCTAGGCAAATTATATTTTTGCAAATATTCATCCATATCACCTAGATTGCTATATTTATTGCCATATAATTGGGCAAAAAAGTTTTTAATGATTGCCTTAATTTCCTCTTCATTGGAGGTGAGGTCTCCCTTTTCATCTTTGATACTATCAATTTGGTTTTCTTCTTTCCTTTTTTATTAGATTCACCACTACTTTGTCTATTATATCTGTTTTCTCAAAATACCAGCTTCTAGTCTTTATTTATTTATTTATTATTTCAATAGTTCTTTTACTTTTGATTTTATTAATTTCTACCTTGATTTTTAGTATTTCTAATTTAGTTTTCAAGTGGGGATTTTTAGTTTGCTCATTTTCAAGTTTCTTAAGTTGCATGCCCAATTCATTAATCTCTGCCCTCCCTAATTTGTTAATACAAATTTCCCTGAGTATGGCCTTAGCTGCATCTCACAGAGTTTAGTAGGATGTCTCATCATTGTCATTCTCTTCAGTGAAATTGTTGATTCTTTCTATGATTTCTTCTTTGACTAACTGGTTTGGGAGAATCATATTATTTAATTTCCAATTAGTTTTTGATTTACCTTTCCAGGTGCCCTTACTAATTATTATTTTTATCGCATTATGATCTGAGAAGGTTACATTCATTATTTCTGCTTTTTTTGCATTTATTTGCAATGTTTCTATGCCCTATTTCATGGTCAATCTTTGTGAATGTACCATGTGCTGTTGAAAAGAATGTGTATTCCTTTTTGTCCATATTTATTTTTCTCCACATATCTATTAAATCTAATTTTTCTAGAATTTAATTCACCTCTCTTACCTCTTTCTTATTTATTTTTTGGTTTGATTTATCTGGATCTGAAAGAGGAATATTTAGATCTCCCACTGGTATGGTTTTACTATCTATTTCCTTCTTGAGCTCTGCCAGTTTCTTCTTTAGGAATTTGGATGCTATGCCATGTGGTGCATACATATTAAGCACTGTTATTTCCTCATTGTCTGTACTGCCTTTAATCAGGATGTAATTACCTTCCCTATCTTTTATAATCATATTTATTTTTACTTTGGCTTTGTCAGAAATCATAATCTCCTCTCCTGCCTTCTTTTTCTCATTTGAAGACCAAAAAGTTTTTCTCAAGCCCTTTACCATAAACCTCTGTATGTCCACCCACCTCTTATGTGTTTCTTGTAGACAACATATGGTAGGATTTTTGTTTCTAATCCACTCTGCTATTTGTTTCCTTTTTATGGGCAAGTTCATCCCATTCACATTCAGAGTTATAATTATCCATTGTGTATTCCCCAACATTTTGGTATCCTCTCCTTGTTCTACCCCTTCTTCTTATGCTTCTTCCTTTTAAACCAGTGGTTTGTTTTAGACCAGTCCCCTTTTTCCTCTCCCTTGATTTATTTCCCTTTCCACCTCCTCCCTTGTTATTCCCCTCTTTTTTTAGTTTTAAGGTCTAATGAATTCCATCCTCCTTCTTCTCCCCTCCCTTTTTTGACCTCCCCACTCCCCTGCTCCCCTTGGTTTATCCCTTCTGACTTTCTCTGTAGGGTTACATAGAGTTTTATATCCCAAATGATATAGCTACTCTTCCCTCTCAGGGTTAATTCCACTGAGGGTAAGGTTTACATATTACCTCTTAATGCTCTCTTCCTCTCCTTCTTATAATAGTATTCATCCCCTCTCCTTCCCATGCCCTCTCTGTATGTAATAGAATATCCTATTTTTCTTATTCATTCAAGTTTCTCTTGGTGTGCTCTACTATTCACCCCCCTCTTTCCTATCCCCCCATATCATCTTAGACCATATATTACTCCCCTCTCCCTATGAATAATTCTTCTAAATACTATAATAGTGAAAACTATAATAGTGATTAGAGTTCACTACAGATAATTACACATAACATTTCTCCCCATAGGAATACAAATAATTAGATCTTATTGAAGCCCTTAAAGAGGCAAATTTAAAAAATATGAGTTTTCTTTCTTTCCCCTCTGTTTCTTATTTACCTTTTCATGTTTCTCTTGATTTTTGTGGTTGGATATTGAACTTTCCATTCAGTCCTTGTCTTTTCTGTGAAAATATTTGGAAATCTTCTATCTTGTTGAATGCCCATACTTTCCCCTGGAAGTATATAGTCTGTTTTGATGGGTAGGTGATCTGTGGTTGTAGACCCAGTTATCTTGGATTTCTGAAAATCATATTCCAAGCCTTGCAATATTTTAGCGTGGAGGCTGCCAGATCTTGTGTAATCCTGATTGGTGCTCCTTGATATTTGAATTGTCTCTTTCTGGCTTCTTGTAAGATTTTTTTCTTTTACTTAGAAGCTCTTGAATTTGGCTATTATATTCCTGGGTGTTGTCCTTTCTGGGTCTAGTGTAGAGGGTGGTCTATGGATCCTTTCAATGTCTATATTGCCCTCTTGTTGTAGAACTTCAGTGCAATTTTGCTCAATAATTTCTTTTTAGTATGGAGTCGAAATTTCTATTAATTTTCTGCTTTTTCAGGAAGACCAATGATTCTTAGATTGTCTCTTCTAGACCTGTTTTCTTGGTCTATCACTTTCTCATTGAGATATTTCGAATTTCCTTCTATTTTATCAGTCTTTTGACTTTGTTTTATTTGTTCTTGCTGTCTTGAGAGATCATTAGCTTTTAATTGCTCAATTCTAGCCTTTAGAGTCTGGTTTTCAGCTATAATCTTTTGGTTTTCAGCTATAATTTTTGGTTTTCCTTTTCAATCTGGTCACTTCTGGTCTTCAATTTACTTGCCTCACTTTCCAATTGTGAAATTCTGCCTTTTAAACTGTTGTTTTCTTGCCTGATTTCCTTTTGAGTTATTTCCCACTTCTCTAGCCAAATCTTTTCCATCTTTCTCATCATTTCAGATTTGAACTCTTCAAGAGCTTTTGACCAGTTTTCATTATTTTGGGAAGGTTTGGATGTGATTGCTTGTTTGTTCTCCTCTTCTGTTTGCTCTGTTGTCTGGATTGTCTCAGTGTAAAAGTTATTAAGTGTTAAAGATTTCTTCTTGTTTATCTTTCTCTTCTGGGGTTCCTGATTTTGGCTTGCCATTTTTAGCCCAGCACCTTCTCAGCTTTTTCCTCACACTCAGGGTCTTTCTGTGCTCTTTAGGCTCCTGAGGTCTCAGGTCTCATTGTTCTCAGGGTTAAGCCTCCTGGTGGTCACCCTTGTTTGATCCTCTGCCGGAATCTCTTTTACCAGTCTCAGGGCACTGCTTCCACAGTCGTGCACCCATCTGCACTGGTTCCCCAGTCAAGGTTTCCAAGCCTTTGCCCGCGCCTGAGTCCACGCCTTCATGCGGGACTATGCTCAAGGTCTGTGTTCAAAGTCCGCATGTTCTTTAGCCTTTTGGGGTCTTAAGTCTTGCTGCTCTCAGAAGCAGTCCCTGGAGCTGCCAATGACTTAATGGGTGCCCCAAACTTGCTCTACTTCTTTTGCCCTGGCTTTGGCACTGTATGTGGTGTGTGTGTGTTTGGCAGGGGGTTGCTCAGCTCGGGATTTAGTGAGAGCTGTTTCACCCCTTTATAGCATGGAAATGCCCCGAACCCATGTAATTTCAATGTTGCGCCCTGTTGTGGAGTCCCTTCTTTCATCTGGATTTGTTTTTATGTCCCCTTGAGGAGTCCTATATGTTTCAGTTAGGAGAGGTTAAGCAGCTCCTTTTTACTCTTCCGTCATCCTAACCAATGACTACCTCCTTTTTTAACAGTGGTTTCCTGAAGGGCTAGTCTTCTAAGATGTCTTAGTGTCCCTCCACACTGAACAATTCACATTTCACAATTTTCAGATGCATTTCACAGTTTTAAAGGTTTCACAAGTAACTTCTAGGACAGGGGCCGGCAAAGTATGGCTCTTTCTGCAGGAGCCATAAAATCATTTTTTTTCAGGCTGTGTTACAGGAGCTCGCACTGTTACAGGAGCATGCATTGTGAGCACTGTATGGCTCTCACGAAATTACATTTTAAAAAATGTGGCGTTTATGGCTCTCACGGCCAAAAAAGTTGCCGACCCCTGTTCTAGGGGAACAGAATTGGCCCCAGCTGGATAATGTGTTCTCTGGCTTCGTGGAGTACATATCTTCCCCAGTTCCTTCTATTTTTAAGTTCTCTGTCTGACCTCTATTGTCACACAGAGCACAATTGAGTCACTTTTCTGGCCTGAGCAAGTTCTGGTGTTTTTTGTTTGTTTGTTTTCTGTGGCACTAGGATGAGAAAGGGGAGTTGAATTGATTTCTGTTGCAATTCTATAGGTAGTCTTATATGCCTCTGATAGGAGAGATTGGTGGGCAGTGAGGAGGGAATATTGAAAGAGCATTCAAGGTCAGTTCAAGGTTAGGGGTTTGTTTATTAGCTTTTAAAAGTTTAGGGTTTTACTTAGTTTTTAACAGTAGGCTTCTCTACCGTAAAATTCATTAAATTACTAACTCTTATAATTCTTGGTATCCAAAACAATGGAGGTAGTTGAAAGTACTTTAACTCTTATGTTTAATTCTGTTTTGTAGAGGTAGGAGAATTCCTGAAGAAGAGAGAAGATGTCTAGTTCTCCGTCTTGCTGGTCATTTGATCTAGTCTTCTTTTGTTTATAATTTTTTATGATTTCCAAATTAATATATTTTTCTACACCCTCTATAAAATCAGTACATTATCTCCAATTATTTTAGCTTAATCTACTTAAAGTCAACCATATTGTCATTGTCTTTCTTCTCTTCACCATTAACACCCCTCTCTGTCATCATTTTCCCTAGATTTGAAGCTTTGCTTAACTAATTAATGCTTTTGCTTTTCCTACTTTTATCTAGTTGCCTAGTTATTCTCCATTTTTTCCTCTCAGTTAAATAGTCAAGCTTCAATTTGTTTTTTATTAGTTCTTAATTTTTAATTTTGTATGCCTTCTTCTAAAAAGATTTTGTTTTCCTCATTCCTTTCATTATTTATCATCCTTTTTCATCTCTAATAGATTTTTATTTTTTGATTCATGGCCCCTTATGCTTTAGTTCTTAACCTCTTAGTCTGTATTTATCACAAAATTAAAGTTTCTAACATATCAATTTTAGGTTTTCTTTCCTAAGCAATTTCTATGTTATTGCTTGGTAGATCTTTCAACCCACCTTCTTTTTTATGTTGTACCTATATTAGAAATATCAATTCCTACAGGTGATAGAGAGGGTGTTGCCCCAACACAGGAATTTTCCTATGTCTCATTAAACTTCACCCTTTTCATAATCAATTTTTTCACAGTTTTTCATGAAATGTCCTCCCTGATTCCACATCCTTCGACTTCTTCTTTCACTGCCTTTCGGAAGCTTGGCTTTGTCTTTTCTGTGATAGAAGGAATGATTTTTCTAATAGCCATTTTAAGGTCCCCATCTTCATTTGTAGAATCTCTCTTCTCCTATGAGAGCATTTATCAGTGATATCTCACATAAAAATTTCCACTTTTAACCTGTTTCATTCTCTCCCTTTGCTTCCTAGCTCATTCTCTTGTGTACTGTCTTCTTTCTGGGTGACTACAGGAGTTATTTTCTCTTTATTTCTCTTTCACTTTATTAGGATATGTCATGAATTCCCTTTTTTGAGATGAATGGATATAAGACGTATTTATTATAAAGAAGAATCAGTGGAACTCCATAATGGAGTGGGAATGTAATGAAGAGACAAAGATGACTAAATTTCTTTAGTCTAAGCAATTATGAAAATTATTACAATAGTCTCAAAATAATAAAGAAATCAGGAAAGAGAACTGATTTTTGGATGGAAAAGATGTTTGGTTTGAAGAACTAAAAGGCTGAAGAGAGATGAAAGTTGAAGATATAGAGTTGGATATTATTCTTGTGAAAATTCCCTTTATATTCATTGCTTTCAGTTTCCTTCTCTATCAAATAAGAGGGTTAAAATAAACGACTTCTAAGTTCCCTCCCACTTTAAAAGATCCACAATTCTGTAAAGTGAGATCTAAAGCCTCAAAATGAATGAATTCTAAAGAAAAAGTATAAATAAAAATAAGTTAGGGTTTCATTCATTCACACACATTTATTAAACTTGAATTTGTAATGAAGAGTGCTAAACCCTGGAGATACAAAGACAAGCATGAAAAAAAATCCTGCCTTCAAGGACTTTACACTGTACTGAAATAATAAAGAATAATTTGAAATAAGAAATAATAAATTGAGAGAAGCAAGGAGAAAGGGAAGGAAGCTAGTGGATAAAGGAGAGAAGTAGTATCCAATAATGAGGACAATTCAGTATAACAAAGACTAAGTACCAAGGAAGTTTTTAGATATGAGTAGTGGCTATAATGCAAAATTCTATAGAGAAGACAGTGAGAAAAAAATTGAGAAAACGTCCCTGATTTGATAATTAAGAAGGAATAGATAACTTTCCAAAGACCAGAAGTCAAAATTTAGGGATCTGAGTGAATGCAAGGAAAGAATAGTAGGTAGAACATGTAGCAGAGTCCAATGAATTCTTTTATTTTGTTTTGTTTTGTTTTGTTGTTGAAGGTTGTTTGTTTGTTTTTTGGAATGGGAAGAAAGTTTTTCCTTTTTTGTAAATAGATAAGAAAGAGGCAGGGAGAAAGAGAGATTAAAATTGTGTATATTTTCTCTGATTTTTGTTTTACTGTTGAATTTGATGAATGTTTCTTTGCTTAAAAAACTACTAGAGAGATAATTAAGGGAGTAGAAACAGAATCCAGGTAAGGATAGCCCTGAATTAGAGGAAGAAGGTGGAGAAAATCATGTCTTCTGAGTTAGGAGGGAAGAATAAGAAGTTTTATACTGAGGCCAAAAAAAAATGTTGAGAGGACATGTTAAAGAAACATATTTTGAATAGTTTCAGTTTTCTCAATAAAATTAGAAGTGAAATCAATAAATAGTATAGGGTCTGAATTTGGGACTTGAAGAAAATTGGAAAATGGTAGGAATATCCATTTTTAAGAACTTTCCCATTCGATGCTAAGAAGTCAAAGGGATTATTAGCTATTGAGTAACAAGAAGGGGCCATGTAAATTTAGATAGTATGCATCTATAGAGGTCCAGGTCTGAAGGTCTGACCAATGCTAGGAGTTTCTTCTGAGAAGCTGCCTAGGCTAGCAGCAGGAGCAGTTAAAGAAATCAGGGTGAGGGGAAGGGGTTCAAGGGACAAATTCGTCAAGGTTACACAGTATGGTAGACAGGGCAAGTTAAACTGTTAATGTTGATTTAGCTTCTCAAGTTAGCTAACATTATTAAGGAAAAAACCCACTAGTGCCAGCCCAAGGATGTATCTTGACCTAGGATGACGTAGAAACATTTTACAGATAATGACTTTCTTCTTTCCATTTGTTCTGTGCTTCCTAACCCTGAGCCATTCTGTAGTCCATACCCAAGGAGCCTCCTTCCTTGACTCTTACAACATGGAAGTAGTGTCTTTATCACTAGTTTTGAATTTCATTAACCAAAGACATCCAAAATGGATTTGAGAGAAAATGAAAAAGAGTTCTACAAACCTCCAGACAGCTTTGCAAATTATATTTAATCCATGACTGGCATATGATCTTTTCCTCCTATAATTACATTATTGATAATTAGCATTTACTAAAGGTTGTAGACAAAATTATTTTGCCATAAATTAACATTTTCCACCTGGTGTGTCATCTGCTTCAAGATATTCCTAGGATTGTTAAGATGATCTAAAGACATAATTCAGTTGTTATACTTTGTGCCTATATAATTTCTGGGTAGACCTATACAAATTGCCCATGTACACTGTAGATGTCTGTGGGTATAGTGTAAGCAAACAAATAGAGAATGTGAGGGGGTTAGATAGGTAGATAAAGATATAGATATACAGATTACAAACCCCAAGAGTATATATAGATATATGCTCTATATATCTATCTAACTTACTTTGTAACCTTTTATGGTCACTTTCCTTTTTAAGCCTCATTCAGCTCATCAGTAAGTATTTTTTAAAAATAAAAAAAAAAAAAAAAACCAGACTGTGCTAGGCCATTGCTCTTTCAGTTCTGACCCTTTGTTTCATATATATACACATACATACATACATACATACATACACACACATATATATATTTACATATATATATATACATATGCAGATATGGGGCATAATAATGATTAATCACATTAAAAAACCAACCCCATGGGGAACTTTTCCTGTAGTCCAACTGAGAAATAAAGAAGTAGTTTTTAAACACTTGAGTTATACCTTAACTTTTCAGACCTCCAACACAGACTGTTCTGTTATTTAGGGCACTGGTTAGTTGTTAATGCTTGCATCTGGCCAAGATATACAAACTCACATAGGTTAGCTTTTGACAGATGGGATGTATGGGTATTATTTTCCTACACTTTCAGGTAGGATAGATCTTCACATCGAAATAGATGCTATTATTCTTCTAATTTTACTGAGACAGGCAAAGGTTAAGTGAATTATCAGGATCCTAAGAGATAGTCAGAATCTAAGTCAGTGTGGAATTTAAGTTATCCTGACTTGGAGGTCATCATTTAATTTACTGTGCCACCTAGCTATCTCAGAGGAGAGAGTAATGACAGGAGTCTATGGATAAACTGTGGCCACAAAAGGAGTATAAAGGAATGACCTGTACTTCCAATGAGCTCTGAAACTACTCAGAAATGTCTCCCAAGATTCAGGGTTAACATATGTTCCCTAGGTAGCACAGTGGATAGAGTGCCACATCTGGAGTTGGGAGGACCCGAATTCAAATCTAGCTTCAAATACTTCCTACCTGTCTGACTGGACAAGTTACTTAGCCTCATTTGCCTAGTCCTAGTTCTTCTATCTTAAGTTGTTGCTAAGACAAAAAGTAAGGGTTAAAACAAACGGATGCTCCCTGAAGCCCAAGAACATGCCTAATATAATAGTATTCTTCACATCATAGACTTTTAAAAACCTTTATCTTCTGTCTCAGAATCAAGAGTAAGTATGGAGTCCAAGGTAGAAAAGTGTTAAGGTCTAAGTAACTGGTGTTAAGTGACTTGCCCAAAGTCACATAGCTAGGAAGTACTTGAGGCTAGTTTTTAACCTAGGACTTCCCATCTCCATCTCTAACCATTAAGCCACCTAGCTCCCTCACATTGTATGTATTTAATAAATATTTATTTAATTGAATTCAATAGAACAGAACAGAACATATCTTAGCAATCTAATGAAGCACTTCCCCCATCCTGGAACAGAATTCCAACTCTTCCTGACAGGACATTAACATACAGTATTAGTAAAGAGAGAAAATTGGAGTGAGAAATCTCTAAAATCAGTCCAGAAAATCTGAGATCATAATTCTATCCACTGGTGGATTAACTGCAAAGTGGCTCTTTTTACTAGGATCTATGTACTAAACACTGAACTCGAGTCATCATGGCATAGGAAAAAGAAAGCCAGATTAAGGATGCTCTGGTAATGAATCATATAACCAATATTATAAATTGAAGAATGAGTGTTAATTGGCACCGAATCAAGAAAAACTCCTCATAGATAGTCCCTTACACTAGGAAAATTATTCCCCAACCATATCTTTGCAGGAAAAAAGTGTCCTACTTGTCAGATCTGATTCATGAAAATCAAGGAAGGTGTATATGAATTGATACAGACAGAAAAGAGAAGCCAAAAAATACAATATATGATAATAGGTCATATTTAAATAGAGCTTTAAAGCTGACTTTTATAGATTATCTCATTAGATTCTCATAATAACTAAGTTATAGAGCTACATTTAATACAATAAAGTCAGTAAACTGAAAAGCAACAAAGTTCCAGTCAAATACAATAACTATTATTAGTACCAATCTATCACAGTTAAAGGAAAAATGGTGTGATAGAAAGATGCTTAATTTGACATTAGCAGACCTAGGTAAACCATTTAAAGACCAAGTGCCCAAACTGTAACCCTCACACTGCAATGTGAGCCCCTCACCTTACCTGAGATGGGAGAGAGGAAGTGCTCCCTTTTGGCTGCAGAAAAGATGATGTGAGAAATGTCCTCAGGTATATGTGAAAAGGGAAAAGAGCAGCCCCCTCCAGCAAATGTACCATAGATTTTCTTTTCTTTTTTTTTTTTAAACCCTTGTACTTCGGTGTATTGTCTCATAGGTGGAAGAGTGGTAAGGGTGGGCAATGGGGGTCAAGTGACTTACCCAGGGTCACACAGCTGGGAAGTGGCTGAGGCTGGGTTTTGAACCTAGGACCTCCTGTCTCTAGGCCTGACTCTCACTCCACTGAGCTACCCAGCTGCCCCCCTGTACCATAGATTTTCCAGAGTGGTTCTAACTCTTCTATTTTCAGTCTGTATGACCTTGGTCACATCATTTCCTCATCTACAAAATGTTGAACTAGATGAGTTCAAAGACCATTCAGGTTCATAATCTATGATCCTCTGCTCCTACATCTCCACCTTCTCTTATTAAGCAGCCTGTTTTTTAAGGAATATGAATTTTAAAGTCACTTACTTAGATTCATAGGATCATAAATTTTGATTTTTGAAGAGACCTTAGATATCATTGACTCTAGCCTACTCATTTTACAAATTAGAAATTGAGGTATAAAGAGATTAAGCACCTTGCCCAGGAAAAGTAGTAAATGTCTAAGCAAGATTTTAAACTTGTGTTTTCCTTGCTCCAAGCTTAACACTATTTCCACTACCTCACCTAGCCAGAGTATTGGAAAGTATCAATTTGGAAAAATTAATTTAATTTTACTTGGAAGAATCAAGCTACAAATTGTTCAAATTCAGGGAGAGAGGAAAGAGAAGAAGTATTTTCAGTGGAGGTAAAGTAAATTCATCTGATTCACCTAGTAGCTATTAAGTATCCACTATGTGCAAAGCCTATTCTTGTGAATGGATATTAAGATCTGAAAGGCACAATCCCTGATGAGCAGCACCTTACTGGGTAGTAAAGGAAGTGGATATAAAAAAAAAAAAATAACTCAAGTATAAAATGTAATGAATGATGTAAATCTATAACATTTGGAAAGGATGATTTTTCAATTTGATCAATATATGATATTTGATATTAATAATTTGATCTTTAATATGATTTAATGAGATATTTAATATGATCAAATGAGATATTTGTAAAGTGCTTAGTACAGTCCCTGGCACAAAGTAGATGCATGATAAATGCTTATTCTATCCCTTTGTTCTTCTGAATAAAAATTATATCAGATATGGATTTAAGTCACTTCATATGCAGAACTAAGCTCGAGATCCCGGTTGTGGGATATAGAAATTGAAATTAATATGCAAAATACTAAATATAATATTTATGAATATTTTATTAATAATAAATTAGCAGAGACCTAACTGAAAGGTTACTAGCCAGCCTGATCCCAGGAACAAAAGAGAAAGAAGGAGGATTTACAGCCAACTATAAAACAATAATGTGAGCACGCAAATGTGGAGGTGCAGGAGAGATTAAAGGGAATTTTGGGAAAATAAGGACTTATGGGGGATGAAGTCCAAGGTTCAAAATTTCCATTTATACATACCCCCCTGTGATCCTTTGGGAAAACAGTCTCCCCAATGGATCATAAAAACATAATCAACATATATATTGCAATAATTTGTGGATAAAAGGGGGAAAAAGAAGAAAAGCAATGATTGCTAGATTAAAAAAAGCCAATTTGGGGGAAGTCCCCTTTGGCATAAAAGCATACATTCAAAACAAATGCTTTCAACCCCCCCATAGTTCAAATTCACACCCCAAAGTTCAATTCTGGATCTTCTCGATGCAGTGTGTGGTCTCTGCAGGCATCTTCATGGCATCTTCTCCAAACAGGTTCTTTGTCTGGATTCTGGGAGGCAGCAAATTTCTTAGCCTAAAATTTCCTAAATTCAAATCAAAGTTTGCAAAAACAACAAAGTTCCCCCTGAGGAAAATAATAACAAACAGGAATCACTCAGGGATATATGGCTGAGTTATAAGGTATATGAATTAATTGCAAAAGAAATCAAAAACATAAGAAAAATCCACATAAAAGAGAAAAAAAATAACTTGTGGATGAAAAAGAAAATGGCAAAGTCTTATGTCTAAAAAAATCTAAGTAAAGGAAAAATAAAACTATAACAGGTCCTTGAATCAGGGCCCAATTAAAGTGATTTAAGTAATTATGCACTTACCCAATCAGTAGCCAGGACTACAGAAAGTTTGCCACACTTATAAAAGAATGGTAGCCAGGATGAGGTGCTTGGATAGAATGTGGTTCAGAGGAAGTCCTGCTTAACATATATTAACATATGTATGTTAAGCGTAACAATCTTGAACCCCAAACAAGTTCAAGTCCTCTTATCTTGGCTCAAAATTATATCAATCCCACTGGGATTGGTTGGTCGCTTTGACTTTGTGCTCAATTTGCACTATGCAGGTTAGCTTTGTGCTTCTTTAGCACTGTGCAGTGGCTCTTTTTTAAATTCTCTTCTAGAATCAGACAGAATCATTAAGCAAAGTCCCATAATTATTTAAACAATAAATGACATTATTCTATAGTTTAAAGCCTTTTGGGTATGCATTAATATTAGAACAAATGTATTTTAAACTTATATTACTGCAAATTAAGAAAAAAGATTAATATTGATAATGTGCTCATATAAAAAAAGAGAGAAAAAAGAAACTCAGAACTGTATATCACATACAAGGGGGAAAAAATAAAAGAATGTTTTAAAAATCAAAAATATATAGCTTAGAATCAGTGAAAGGTTTCTCACCCAAAAAATGAGATCCAATTTCCTTTTTAAACTTGGCCATGAACTACTGTGAATGCAAATTATTTTTACAGAATAGCAGATTTATTAAAACAATAATATAGCAGATAATGTACATTCAAATAAAGTACAGAAATCTCAAAATTCACAATAGCCCAGTTATTGACAATAACAAACAAACCCACCATCATAATAGGATTCACATGAGTTGCTGTGTAAAATTTTAAAACCTATGAACTGATATTCAAATTCAACAGATGTAGCAAATCTTTCAACCTTGGCAATTGCTGATGAAAACCCATTTGGGTCTAAAACATCACCAGGAATTCTAGATCCTTTTGATGGGAAAGTAAATTAAAATAAAAAGTTAAAATACCATGCATGCAGGAGCTCTTTTTGCCTTTCTGCTATACATATATGAAAACTTATCATCCATCCAGAAGGTATAAAGTCATCTATAAAGACCGCTTATAAAATTACAATTCAAAATCTTAAGTCATTATTTTCTTCAAGGTTGTATAAGCAGCATGTGACCTCAATAGTTAAGATGACAAATGCAGGATACATAAGACTTATGGGCTTTTTATAATGATATGTTATTCAATAAAATCATAGGGAAAGGGTACAGATAAAGAATTATATAACAGAATAGATATTAATTAGATTAATATAGATAAACTTTAAAAATTTAAACCTTAAAGAAATCAGCAAATACAATAATATAAACAAATGACCAGTTACAAGTAGTGTCAATCAAAAATCCTTTTTACCAATCCCAATAGGCTTGTTTACTATCTTGAAGGGAAAAGCTGAAAATAATTAGCAAGCAATAAACTCTAAGATCTCTTTTTAAAGTTATTTCCCCTCCCCCAGTATTTTTCATCCATTCAGATTTCATTTGTCAGAGCTCTGAATTTAGTCATAGTGAGGGCAAATTCTGCACAGAGCATAGTGTGCTAGACCCTCATAATAGTTATAGGTAAACCAAAAAACCAAAGGGGTGTGAGGAGATGAATTTCTCCCCTGAATCAAGCTCTCAACTGCAAGATTGAGCACAATCAGCACAAAAAACCCCTGGAAAAGAATTAAGCAGATCAAAACTGCAGTTTGTAACTTTACCAACTCAAACTGTTGTTTCAGAGTTTTCAAGCATTCTTTGAAACAGCATCATTCCTGAAGAGGCTGAATGGGGTTTTGTTTATAGAGTAAACAAAAAGAAGCAAAATTTCTAGAGAACAATAGGGTATTTGCATATGAGAGAACTGGCCAAAAGGTAGAGACAAAATCCCCAAAACTTCTACTTCCAGTCTATTGATTTAGTCTCTCTGCTCTCAAAAGGAAAAAAAAAGTACCCTTCCTGTGGGGGTTAGGGGGTAGGTGGAAATTCTGAGTTTCAAGTCTCTCTCATACTGGAGTCCAGCGTCAGTTTAAGACTTCGGCTTAAAAAATGGCTAGCGCAGGCTGAAAAACCCACTTGGGGTAGGGGAAGGGATTGGAGTTCTCATCAGTCCATTTGAAAAAAAGTGACTAGGATTGGCAGGCTGCAGGCTGGGTGGGGTGCTGTGTGGAATGCTCATGCAGATGGGTGTGAAAAGGTAGAGGCCGGGAAAGCTGAAGAAAGCCAGCAGCTATTGGGCTGCTGGGCTGGCAGTCTGCAGTGGCTGAGATGGGGTGAAAGCAGGCAGGCTGGGTGGCAGGTAAAGAAAAAAAACGTAGGAGCATAGGGCAAGAAAGGAAACCCCAGCTCTCAGCTCTTGGACAAACTTACTAACTATACTGAAAATCTATTTTAAAAAAAATTTGAGGATTCTATCCCATTGTGGTTAGCCAAAATTTTGGAGATTAAAATTAATATGCAAAATACTAAATATTATACTTATGAATATTTTATTAATAATAAACTAAGAGACATAACTAAAATATTACTAACCAACCCGATCCCAAGAACAAAAGAGAAAGAGGGAGGAGTTACAGCCAACTATAAAACAATAATGTGGCCACATAAAAGTGGAGGTGCAGGAGAGATTAAAGGGAATTTTGGGAAAACTAAGGACTTATGGGGGATGAAGTCCAAGATTGAAAATCTCCATTTATACAGGGAGATATATAAAAATATGTGATAAAGATCTTACCTTCAAGAAGAAGTTTAAAAGGGGAAGGGCTACAAAAATTTAGAGGAAGAAATGGATTTTTTTTCAACTGCTAGGCACAGGGTTTCATGAAGGATGAACTCATCAACAGGTATATGTCTCTTCTAGTTTTCATATTCTATGCTTCTACTAAGTCATGGTCTCTCTGAATTTTACTGTTTCTATTTCAGGAGATGATACTACCCAATTCTTTTTAACAATATTTACTTATAGTCTGTTTTCAAGTTTATAAAGTATTTTTCTCAGAGTATCTCAGAGAAGTCATTAGTAAAATATGATGACCCTGAAACAGCTTTATAATAAACAGCAGTTTTGAGATAATTATTCAACATCAAAAAAAGCCATACAGAAGAAAAATCTTATAAATGAACTGTTTGAGGGAAGGCCTCCTGCCTACATGGAGGGCTTATTCAATATCAGAACATTCATACTGAAAAGAAACCTTATAAATGTAATAAATATTGTTGTACCCAAATTTTAATACCTAGCCCAGGTTCATGGCTGAAGGAAGAATCACACTGACAATGCAATATGCAAGAAGAGGCTTTACTAGCAATAATAGCTAGGGTCTCTAGGCAGAGAGGCATGCCTGAACGATCCCTTGGAATTCTCAGCCAAGAGTTTATATAGAAATGTTTGGGGAAGGGGGTTGGTACATACATAATTATCAAGGTATTGTCAGGGACAGGTGGTCAAGAAGCATCTGGGGAGGGGGGTTTCAGGGTTAGGGGTCAGGAAGCATTTGGCAAACATACATTAAGTAGGCAAATATTGTTAAGCAGGCAAATATAGACAAACATTCCTCAAGAAGGTTAATATCCATCAGATAAGATAGCTTCAGTTTTAGGTTTATGATAGGGGGAGATAAGGAAGACTGTACTGGGAAACCTTGGGGGCTGGGGGTAGCTTGTCCAGGCCAGAAATAGTTCAGTAGACTGCCAGACTGATTTTTAAATCCAACAATATGAAAAGATCTTCAGACTGAGATCATGACTTGCTCAGCATCAAAGATTTCATTTTGAAGAGAAATGACTATAATCCAGCCTGGGGGGAGGGCCCTAAAATGTTCTATCCAGCAGCGGGACATTATTCCTAATCTGACAAATACAATAAGTAGGATACAATACAATGAAACTTCAAAAGACTTGCCTTAGAAACAGACTGACAGGTGAGCATTTCCTTTCCTTTGGGCCCCTCTTTAAAAAGTTTGCCCATCACTGGTGTAATCCATACAGAAAGGGTTTTGGATTGAGGACACTACTTTATGTCCATCAAAAAATTCATAATGAAGAGATTTTTTATGAATGTGAGTATGGGAAGATCCCCTAGATGACAAGCCTATGATTCTAAGTTCCTAACTGAAGTGCAGAGTCCTTAGTTAACTCCCTTGGAATAAAGAGATAACCCTCCTCTTTCCAAAGACTTCTAAGACGGAAAAAATTTAGTGTTATCCTCAAATGGACCTTGAGGAAGGGAGAGGTTATATTGGTTGAGCCAGTAGATACTCAGTGGGTGGTGGTATTGTTAAGGAGGTAAACATAGGTAAATATTCCTCAAGAAGGTAAATATTCATCAGATAAGATAGCTTCAGTTTTAGCCTTATAAGGAAGACAGTACTAGGAAACATTGGGGGCTGGGGGTAGCTTGCCCAGGCTAGAAATAGTTCAGTAGTCTGTCAGACTGATTTTTAAGTCCTACAACCCAATATCACAAAAGTCCGATCACTATCAGGTCTGGATCTCAAAGAAATGAAAGAAAAAGGAAAATGGCAGGGAAACATATATGTGTATGTATAGACACATATCCATTTATGTATATAATATGAAATATTCAATTCAAAAAGGATTTATTTAGCATCCACTATGTGCTTGACACTGTGGGATACAAATAAGAAAAAGGAACAGTTTTGCCCTGAAGACAATTGCAATCTAATGGGAGAAGACAAAGTACAAAAGGAAGTTGAGGGTGGGAGAGCATGGCTACCAAGGGTCAAAGCCAAGCAGAGTGGCCAATAGAAAATATATACATACATAAAGTAAATGCAAGGTAATATGAAGAAGGGACACTGGTAATTAAGGTCATCAGGAAAGGATTCATTGACAAGAAAGTATTGAACAAAGCTTTAAGATTCTAAGAAGTGAAGGAAAGGAGGAAAAAGTAAATGAACTCCAGGAGCAAAGGATAGTCAATGCAAAGGCATATGGAGTCCAGATATAGAATGTCAATTATGAGAAAATTCAATTAAGATAATTTGGCTTGTATGTATGTAGAGTGCTTGAAGTAGAGTCATGTGCAATAATCCTGGATGGAGCCAGATTTTGAGGAATTTTTGTTTTAGAGGCAGGCAACAGGGAGCCACTGGAAGTTTCAAACAGGAAAGTAAGATAGTTAGATCCATGCTTTATGGTAATTAATTATGGAAACTGATTTGGAAAGGGGAGAATCTAAAAGCAGGTAGGAAAATCATTCAAGAAGCAACTTCAATAGAGTGCTGGAAGTAGGGTGGTCACCACATGAATGGCAAGAGCTATTGTAGTGAGAGATCTTCACCTATTAAGAGCAAGGGTGGAGGGGGCAGGTAGGTGGCAGGTAGGTGGCTTAGTGGATTGAGAGCCAGACCTAGAGATGGGAGGTCCTAGGTTCAAATCTGGCCTCAGACACTTCCTAGCTGTGTGACTCTGGGCAAGTCACTGAACCCAATACACAGTATTGACTCCAAGACTCCAAGGTAAGAGTTAAAAAAAAAAAAAAGCAAGGATGGAGAAGAACAAGATTTGGCACCCGCCCTTTCACTTTCCTTTGCTTTCCTTCCCTTCCAAATGAAGAATTAGAGATCACTCCTAGATTGTGAACCTGAGTGAGAAGATGGAAAGTTAGAAGAAGGGTAAATTTGGGAGAAAAGGTTATAAACTCTATTTTGGACGTTGAGTCAGAGATACCTATAGGAGCATTAGATAGTAAGTCACATGGGTAATAAATGTAACTTTGAGCAAATCACTTACCCTTTTCCCCTAAGTTTCCTAATGTGGAAAAGAAGGTGTTAGACTGTCTCACCATACCAAACTACTTTTCTTTCCCAAATAGGATAATAATGGTAAAAGGTAGGATGATATATTTCTAACCTATTATGGCATTTGATTAAAAAAAAACTCTTATTTTTTTGGTCAAAGTTTAGATGACCTTGTTATTTTAAGTTAAAATAAAATTTCCAACAATGCTGACGTTGAAATGCTTTGTAATTGTGACATTTTTTCAGTACTTCTTGATAAACTAGTTGGTTTAGCCCATGAATGGACTTGAATATGTATGGTCTTTCTGTGGGATAGCCCTTCCTTTTCACTAAATCCTACCCATCAGGAGATACAGATTATGTAAAATCTATAGACTTGAAGTCGGAAAATTGATTAAATATCCTGGCAGTGCTATTTATTCCTTACATAACCTGGACAAGTCATCTCTCTCTGGACCTCACTTTCTTCATCTCTTAAATGAGTAGGTTTGGACTAAGATCTTTTCTATCCTTTCTCCCTATCTACTTAGGTACTCATTCATCTCTCCAGAGAAAGACTTACCAGTTAGAAGAGAGTAAAAACACTTAACATGATAGCAACTAGCTGGGATAGTGGATGGAAGTGTTAGACTTATTGTCTAGAAGACTGAATTCAAATCCCTTCCTAGTTATATGACCTTGGGTAAGCCATTTGACCTTTGCCTACTTCCTAGGTTT
This sequence comes from Gracilinanus agilis, assembly GCF_016433145.1. Lineage (NCBI taxonomy): Eukaryota > Metazoa > Chordata > Mammalia > Didelphimorphia > Didelphidae > Gracilinanus > Gracilinanus agilis. Next base: position 440,544,775 of record NC_058131.1, read on the forward strand.
ATTTGTAAATTTTCAGGCATATGGCAAATACTAGTGATTATTATTGCTCTTGTTATCACAAGCTAAAAAAGGGAAGCAGACCATGAAATGGATTGATTTCATCAAGGGCACATATATATACTCCATTAATCACAAGACCTAAGAGGGACTCCTAAGCTGTGGCAAATAGTAATAAGAAAAGCATATCTCTGACTTGGGGATGCCTTCTTTTATCAGCAGATCTAGTAAAAGCTAATGATCTAGTCTACATAGTTTCCAGAGAAATATAAAGCTGTACATGAGATCTGGCTTATGAAGTGTTAAAGTTAGAGCCAATCAAAATGAATGGGTAATTTTAAGGAGTTGTAAGTTAATTGAAAACATTCATCCTCTATAGTGTGGCATCATTATGTATCTGAATGAACTTCCCGGTTAAGAGCAAACTGGTTCTTTCATTTGACAGTTCTCTATAGGGGACATTTCTTTTATCACCACACTTCCCCAAAACTTCATGTACATTAGATAAATATGGACTGACCTTCTTTCTAATGTTTTTCAGCCCTCTTTCCAGGAAAAAAAAATGTTAATTTTTCATTGGTAGCATGATATGCTGGAGGCAGCATGAAATGGAAGAAAGAACATTCTTTCTGAAGTCAAAGAACCTCAGCTCCAATCCTGTCTCTGATGTTTATTGTCTGTGTATCCTTAGACAAGTCACAACTTCCCTGGGCCTCAGTTTTTCATATGGATAATGAAGAATTGGACTGCCTATCTCAGAAGTCCTTTCTACTTTTAGATCTATATTCCTGTGATTTGTATGCCCACATCAATAAATATAAGGTAATTAAGGAGAGAAACACTAGGACCTATAGTCATCAAGGAAAGTTTTATGTATGTATCTGATTTTATATATATATATATGTATATATATATATACATATATATATATATACACACACACACACATATATCTGATTCCTGGAGAAAGATAAGGATACTGCAAGGCAAAGATAAACATACATTACAAACATGCAAGATAGCCTGTACACGGGGGCAGCTGGGTAGCTCAGTGGATTGAGAGCCAGGCCTAGAGACGGGAGATCCTAGGTTCAAATCCGGCCTCAGACACTTCCCAGCTGTGTGACCCTGGGCAAGTCACTTGACCCCCATTGCCTACCCTTACCACTCTTCCACCTATAAGTCAATACACAGAAGTTAAGGGTTTAAACCCCCCCCAAAAAAAAGATAGCCTGTACAAAGGAAATGCACAAAGCTAAGAGATGAAGTGCCCAGTTCAGAGGCCAGCTATTAGATCATTAGGTCAATTTGACCGATTCATACCTAGAGTGAGGGAGAATAATAAAAGATAAAGTTCTAAATAAATAAGGTTAAAATCAAATTGTGGAGTTAAAAAAATAGCAAACAGGCATTCCTAGATAGTCAGTAACCCTTCTAAAACATTCCTATGGAGAAATAGTTACCCAGAATCAACATAGAAAGCTCATTTTGACATATGTTCAGGGGATGGATAAAAGAGGGGAAAGAAATAACAAGCACTGTTAGGAAGCTATTTTAAAAGTCTAGGAAAGGAGTGATGAGGGCTGAAATTAGGTTGATTTCCATGAGAGTAATGCAAAGGGAATGGAAAGGAGAATGTTGTGGAACTAGATTCAACAAGACCTAGAAACATCAGTTTTAGTTTCAATATGGAAAATGAAGTAGAAGACAGAATCAAGGACAATTTTGAGCTTAAAATACAATAAATGACTGAGAGAAGAGAAATAGGAAATTTGGAGAAGTAATTTTGAATAATAAATAAGGAATTCTATTTAAAATATAATGTGGAAACTAAGAGGATAATCAGGCAACATAAGGTATCTGCAATAAGTTCAACTCCCATAAGAACCACAAGTTAAAGTACTGAAAGAATTTATAGTTGTGATTGTTGAACTTCTATTAATAAGATAAGAAAGGCTATCAGAGAAAAGACATTCTGTAATATTGGAGAAAGGCAAATATCTTGAATTTTTTTAAAGTTAAGACAATGGATTATACAAACTAGGTCAAAACCAATTATTTGTGAGCACTTGGCGAGAGAATCAGTGATCACTAAAAGCCAGCATTGTTTCATCTGAAATAAGTCATGCCAAATGAACCTCATTTCATTTTGTGATAAGCTTATAACAATGATAGCTCAGGGGAATTCTAAAGATACAGAATAGTTATATTTAAGCAAAGCACTGAATACAATTTCTGACATTATCTTTGTGAATAAAATGGAAAGATTTTGACTAGATGAGTGTGCAATTTTTTTCCTGTGCAGCTGAAATTTTACTTTTATCTTTTTTTTTATTTTTAGATCCCTAAACATCAAAGAAATCTTTCAAATGCCTTCGTTAGGATGAGGTTTTTTTTTTAATTTTCATTACAAAAAATACTTTATCAGAATGGAGTTTTTCAAAAATGTCTGTGGCAATAGATATGTCTATGTTTTACATATGTATGTTTGTATGTATGTATATTGCACATATACATACATATACATATGGTTTTTTTCAGTGAGTGTCCCATTTTAGCACCTGCCAAAATCTTAAATAGTAAAATATTAGGACAGAGCAGCATTACATTTCCCTGGGGCATTATATTTTCCTTAAATAATATTTTATACAGACTCCTTTTAAACTATTCTAATTTAGCTCTTATTGAACTAAATTAATACCCATTAAATGAATCATCATAAACTGGCTCTCTCACATTCTTGATTCTTCTCCTTGATTTTTCAACAGTAAAACTAACTTCCTTAACTTCCTTGGTTAAAATGTAGTTCACGGGTCTATACAGTTTTATATTTACCAAATGCTGTGCTTATACTGTGCCATTTAATTCTCAAAAGGATGCAGGGTAGGAGACAATGCAAGTATTATCATCCCAGTTTTACAAATAAAGGAACTGAGGCTCAGAGAATTTGTATGATTTGTCCAATGTCACCCTGATAATAGGTTGCAAAGCCAGGACTTGAGTAAAAATATTCTGATCTCAAATCTTTCCACTATGTCTCGTCTTCCTTTCTCAACCAAACTCCTTGAAAAAGTTGTCTACATTTTCTGCCTTATTCTCTTGCTCCTCCTTCCTACCTCACTCAGCTGAAACTATCTCCAAAGTTATAAGAGATCCCTTAATTGCCCAGTCTGATGTATTTTTTAATCTATTTTTATCCTTCTTGACCTATCTATTGCACTTGACACTATTTTGGGGGGAGAAGGGGATGTTATATAATTAATTAATTTAGAATATTTTGCCATGGTTACAAGATTCATGTTCTTTCCCTGCTATTCCACTGAGTTTTACATGTGTCATTGATCAAGACCTATTTCCATATTATTGATATTTGCACTGGAATGATTATTTAGAGTCTACATCCCCAATCATATCCCCATTCAACCCATATGATCAAGCGATATTGTTTTTCTTCTGTGTTTCTACTCGCACTATTCTTCCTCTGAATGTGGATAGTGTTCTTTCTCATAAGTCCCTCAGAATTGGCCTGGATCATTGCATTGCTGCTAGTAGAGAAGTCTATTACATTCTATTGTACCATGGTATATCAGTCTCTGTGTATAATGTTCTCCTGGTTCTACTCCTTTCACTCTGCATCAATTCCTGGAGGTCGTTCCAGTTAGCATGGACTTCTTCCAATTCATTATTCCTTTAAGCACAATAGATACCACAATTTGTTTAGCCATTCCCCAATCAGAGGGCATCTCCTCATTTTCCAATTTTTTGCCACCACGAAGTGCACTTGACACTATTGACCACCCTTTCTTCTCTGGATTTCCATGGCACTAGTTTCTCCTAGTTCATATACTAGCTGTCTGATCACTTCTCAGTTGCCTTTCCTACCTCATCATCTGTATCACTAGTCTTAACTATGAGTATTTCCCATAGGTCCTTTCTGTTTGTTTGTTTTTGGAAGATGCAGGTTTCATTTGTATCATGTATAGAAGAGTCAACAACTGATTTTGCTCCACTCCTCTCCTCTTTTCATGTTTCTCTTGATTTTTGTGGTTGGATATTGAACTTTCCATTTAGTCCTGGTCTTTTCTGTGTAAATACTTGGAAATCTTCAATTTCATTGAATGCCCATACTTTCCCCTAGAAGTATATGATTAGTTTTGATGGGTAGTTGATCCGTGGTTGTAGGTCTAGCTCTCTTGCCTTTCTGAATATCATATTCCAAGCCTTGCAGTCTTTTAGCATAGAGGCTTCCAGATCCTGTGTGATCCTGATTGGTGTTCCTTGATATTTGAATTGTCTCTTTCTGGCTCCTTGTAAGATTTTTTTCTTTTACTTGGAAGCTCTTGAATTTGGCTATTATATTCCTGGGCATTGTCTTTTCTGGGTCTAGTGTAGAGGGTGATCTATGGATCCTTTCAATGTCTATATTGCCATCTTGTTGTAGAATTTCAGGGCAATTTTGCTCAATAATTTCTTTTTAGTGTGGAGTCCAAATTTCTATTAATTTCTGCTTTTTCAAGAAGACCAATGATTCTCAAATTGTCTCTTCTAGCCCTGTTTTCTTGGTCTGTCACTTTCTCATTGAGATATTTCATATTTCCTTCTATTTTGTCAGTCTTTTGACTTTGTTTTATTTGTTCTTGCTGCCTTGAGAGATCATTAGCTTCTAATTGCTCAATTCTAGCCTTTAGGGACTGGTTTTCCGTTATAATCTTTTGGTTTTCCTTTTCAATCTGGTCATTTCTGGTCTTCAGTTGACTTGCCTCACTTTCCAATTGTGAAATTCTGCCTTTTAAATTATTTTCTTGCCAGATCTCTTCCATCTTTCTCATCATCTCAGATTTGAACTCTTCAATAGCTTGTGACCAGTTTTCATTATTTTGGGAAGGTTTGGATGTGATTACTTGTTTGTTCTCTGCTGTTTGCTCTGCTGTCTGGACTTTCTCTGTGTGAAAGTTGTCCAGTGTTACAGATTTCTTCTTGATGATCTTTCTCTTTTGGGGTTCTTGAGAATGACTTGCCATTGTTAGCCCTGCGCCCTCTCAGGTTTTTCCTCACACCAAGAGTCTGTTTGCACTCTCTAGGCTCCTGAAGTTTCAGATCTCATTGTTCTCAGGGTCAAGCCTCCTGGTGGCCCCTTTGTTTGTTCCTCTGTCTGAGGTTCCTTTAATAGTTTCAGGGCGCTAATTCCACAGTCGTGCACCCCTCTACACTGGGTCCTCACTCAAGGTCCACTCCGGTGCTCAGGATCCGAGTCCGCTTCTGTGCTCAGGATCCATGGACTCAAGAGCCTGCACTTGCGCCTGCTCTCAGGGTCTGCGTTCAAAGTCCACGCGCGTTCTTTAGCCTCTTGGGGTCTTAAGTCTTGCTGCTCTCAGGAACAGGCCCTGGTGACCCCAGGTAGCTGCCAAGGACTTAATGGGTGCCCCAAGCTTGCTATAGCTCTTGTGCGCTGGCTTTGGCACTGAAGGTGGTGTGGGGTGAGGGAGGGGGTTGCTCAACTTGCATTTTAGTGAGAACTATTTCACCCCCAATTCCACGTACCTTCAATGCTGTGCCCTGTTGTGGAGTCCCTTGGTTCCTCTGGATTTGTTTTTATGTCTTTTTGAGGAGTCCTGTATGTTTCAGTTAGGAGAGATTATGCAGCTGCTTTTTATTCAGTCACCATCTTAACCAGGAAGTCCGGTAATCTATCTCAGTTTCTAATTGAAGTCATGAGTGTGCAATTTTATAGATTTGTACTAGTTAAATGACCAGATCCAAATGAAACAGTGTTAACTCCAGTAATATACCCTTTGGCCCTAAGCAGTTCAACAATTCCATCAATGACTTAAATGAAGAAGACTCGTCAGGTGTAAAGATAATACATTTCTTTGAGGATATCTAACTCTAATTGCAAAATATCTTTGCCAGGAAGAACACTAAACTGAACTGAATAAGATGAAAAGTAACATCAAAACATGGAATTTTATGTTGATGCCCCCCAAAAAAATCAATTTCACAAACACATAATGGCAGAGGAAACATGACTAGACAACGGTTTCTATTAAAAAACTTTTTAAAATTTGATTGTAAGTTGAATATAAAGTCACAAATATGACATAACAGTAAAAAAAAAACAACTAATGTTATCACTAGGTTGCACTTAGAGAGGCAAAATGTTAAAATGAGGGAGAAAGTCCATTCCAATCAAGCCATATTTAGGATGTTGTAGATAGTTTTGAGTACATCATATTAGGAAAGGTATAGACAAGCAGGAGAGAATGTTCAGGGGAAAAAAAAGGCAACCAGCATGACCATAGAAAGATCAGTTGAAAGAGCTAGTTTATTCTAGGGAATATAAAATTTAAAGAAAGTCATCTTTGAAGATTTGAAAGGCTGACATGAAAGGGATTGAATCTGTTCTGCTAGGAACCATGGATGGAAGTAGAAGAGAAGGATATTTCAGTTTAATAAATAAAAAGGATTTCCTCACAATTAGAGATTGCCCAAATTAGATTAGGATGCTTTTTGGTCTTCTTCATCTTCAGGAAAAGGCCAGATGACCACATGTAGGAAATGTTTTACATAGTACCCAATAGGCTCAGACATTGTGTAGACTTGTAGCTCCCTTTCAGCTATGCTACTGAAACTTTTTTTATATACAGTCACTATTGTGGTGTAGAGTGGGGGCATAACTGTTTTTGCAGAATTTCTATTGTCAGTTAAGATTTTAGAATCTTGGGAAAAAGTTCTGTTGTACTTGGGAACTCGTGGAGGGAACCAGGGTCCAGCTGAAGCTCCTTCTTGAGATTGAAACTTAGCTTAGATTTGCAATTTCTTTGAGATTTGTTAATTTAGATAAATCCTTTGAATTTCCTACCCTACCTTATTTCCTACCTTCATTTCCCCTATCTGAATGTCTGAGAAGAGTGAATAGGAGAATGAATTGGAGAGTTAGTTTAAATCTGTGATAGTTAGTGTTAGCCTGGCAACAAATTATTTATTGAGTTTTTGTATCCAATTTCCTAATCCCTTTTGATTTCAAAATCACCTTGAGAGCTGAGTAAAGGCAGATCCTTTCTGAATCTCACATTCCTGCTTCCCTTCCCCCACCTGAGGTTTCTCTAAGCAGCTTTTAGGGCTTCCTTGATCCTTTACCTTATCAATCTATTCTAGAAGACAATAAACCCCTTTTGTGTTTAAACAAGACCTTTTGCTATTTCATTAGTTAATTGGTTAGAGAGGGAGGAAGGGGAAAGGAGAAACAACATACTTTCTGGGTTTGAAGGAAGCTGAGGGTGTCCATTTTGAAGGAAGTGTAACTTCAAACCAAGTCCCTTCCTGTGAAATTGACTAAAGCCTGTAGTTAATTTCAATCTGTCTTGGCTGACTCTAACTTGGCTGTATAGTGTCCTTTACTTGAAGGGATCAGTCTATTTCCCTTCAGTGTTTTGTCTTTAACTTAAGTCTCAGTCTGTATTTCCCTGCTGCTGTTTGTCTGCTTAGATTAATTCATCCTCTCCCTTGAAACCCTTGTTACTTCAGTGTTATACTCCCTAAACTCAGACATTCCCTTATTTCTCCTACCACCTCAACTACCATCCTTCATCATTGAACCTTCCTCATCCACTATATTGCCTTAACTTCCCTACTACCCAGGCTATTCCCTTGATTATCAAGCCTTGGGTCCCTTGCCTTGTCTTATTCTCTGATACTACCAGTTATTACCCCTAGCTTCAGCTTTATATTACAGCCTACCTAATCCCCATATTACATCTTTCCAAGCCTCCTATAACACTACTCTTCCTATTATGTCTCAATTTTTCCCAGAATAGATGAGTTCTTAGCCATAATATTTGATTATGCAAATTATGTAAAAATGTAGGAAGGTATATAAATGTCCTCTCTGTCCTATGTTAGAGAGTCAGTCCTATGGCAAAAACCATAAAGAATACACAATCAAAATATTTGCATAACTTCTTACACTTTGCAAACCATTTTCCTCATGAGAATCCACAAAATAGGAAATATAAATATTATAACCCCTATTTTATAAATGAGTAAAACCTAAGACTGAGAGTTTAAGTAATTTATCCAGTATTACACAGCTAGGCAGAATTTGAACTCAGTTCTAATTACTGTGATTTCAGCACTGTAGTCAAAATACCATCCTGCTTTTTTAAGAGCTATATCATCCAAGAGATACAGATCAGACCAGTCAAAACAGGAATCAACAATGCCCAGTTTTCCCCAACATCTACTCCATATAGATCTAGAAAATGCACCAGGCCAAATCCTAACCAAGATATCTGAGAAAAAAATCACATTGACTTATTTTTCCAGCCTACATTAGTATAAGAAGACTATATAAAGTTCTGTAGACACTGAGGATTCCCCAGAAGGGAAATATGAAGAGTTTGTTTATCCCAGGGCCTAAGTAGGTCCTGAGTCTGTTGTACGATAAAGCAAGGAGAGGTACCTATCCAGCACAGAGGGGACCTTGCGCAGGGATCAGGAATATGTGCTGATAGGCAGCTCTGCCACTTATATTAGATTAGGTCAGAGATCCAGTATAGATTGATGAGGGGAACATGCAACTAGGAATGTTGGTTTGGAGCAAGGAGAATTTCTAGAACCAAAGTTGGTAACTGGAGAAAGAATAGGTACATGAGAGAGAAAAATTGTCTGGTGACTCTGCTCCCAGAGCAAGGGCTCGAGATCCAACCACCAAGCTGTAGCTAATTAACTAAGGCAGAGAGCTTCTGATGCATGTATCCTATAGAAATTTCTACCTTACTAAATGTGATGGTTATCCATAAACAGTCTACTGGAGCCCTGTCCTGGTGCAAGCCCACATTTCTGTGACTCAGACCCAAACCCAGGTCAAGAGACTACACTATAGTATAGGGAACAAGATGGTCCATTATCTCATCATTAAACATCCTGATTACTAACAACTCCTTCCCTGCCCCCAACTCAATAGAAGTGGTAAATATGACCCAAGTCACCTTAGGAATGAAAGCTAAAATCTTCAGACTTAAACAAGAAATAGCTGGAAAATCATATTCAGACCCAAAATTGTGCAAGCCCACCGAGCCCCCGCAGGAGGAAGATACCAAGCGGGAGATCCTGATGCTTATTATTCTGAGGGGGGATGCAGTGAGGCATTGAGGAGATAAGAGTAGGACTGCCAATGCATCTACCTCTCCCAGAGAGGGACTGAAGAGTCAGGCCAACCTTCTGATTTGTCCTATTACAGGTGTCTGGGCTGACTGCGGTGGAAGTATCATAGGTGGCATTAAGGGCTATGGCGTCATAATAAGGGGGGCGAGCATCCAGACAAAGCCAGCAAGTGGCTGTCATGCTAGGAAATGTCTGGTTCAGGGCTGCATATGCAGCATCCAGGAGAGGCCACAACGGTATCCGATTGTCAATAGGAGAATGAAGGGGGGGGCAATGAGGCAGCCTGGACAGGTGTTGGGGGAGGGGGAATAGAAGGCCTAGAAGACGGCCTTGAAGGCTCGGTAATCGCAACATCTAAGGGTTTAGCTGGCTTAACCGGTTCCCGGAATGGTTGCAAAACTAAGTTAGGCCCCACCCCCAGTGAAGGAGGGGTTACCGGTTCCTTCTTAATCAGGATGAGTCCTCCTGGGTCTGAACCCGGCCTGTGTGCCCTGAGACCCCAAGTTTTTCCCAGAACCCAAGATTGATCCTGAGGATGGAGGACAGTGAGGTTAAGAAACCTACAGGTTCCTGCCACTTTCACAATGCCCGCACGATGGCCTATTCCCGCGTTCCAGGGAACTACACGTCTGGGTTCACAACCCGGTGGAGACCACCTCAAAAGCAGGAAGCCATCCTGAACAGTGGTTGCCCACCCAGTGGCCAAGGTCTCACAGCCCCAATACCCACAATAAAAGTGATTAGGGTGATTACAATAGGACCGACCGGGAGCTGAAGCAGGGCAGAGGTACCAATCAAAAAGTACAAAGGACTCAACACCAGGCCCATCACATCGGACAGAGGGGAGGACCTGACAAGGGGTAAAAAGAAAACTTGGAGCACCAGGGGTAACAATAGACACAACAGCATCTGAGGCCGCTCCGTTACTAAGTGACCATTTCCACGGTTGATGGGGGTTATGGAGAGGACTATGGGGTAACCGGTGCCCCCAACAGGGCCAAAGGATAAGAGGGAAAGCGAAAGAGAAAATCACAATGCCAGTGAGGGAGGTCATGGGGGAACTTCTGGGAGTTGGGTAGAGTCCTGGGGCCTGCATCGTGACAGTCGAAGTTTCAAGGGGTTGTCCAGATGGCTATGGGCGATCCAGGTGTCAGGCTTAGGATCCAGAGGTTCTCCCGGTCATCCGTGGGAATGGTGGACCCAAGGACCGATCCCGTCAACCTTGAGTGCTGAGGGAGTCACGAATATGACAACAAACGATCCCTTCCAGAGAGATTGGAGAGCCCGCTTCTGATATCTTTTGACCCAAACCCAGTCTCCTGGCTTATAAGAGTGAGGATGATGCGGGGGAGGCTGGAACTGGGCTTGCAAGCGGGACCAAAGATCCTGCTGCAGCTGGGAGAGAAAAAGAACAAAATCACGCAATTGGGGAGCTTGGTTAGCATCTGGGGAGGGGAAGGAAGAGAGAATAGGGGACAGAGAACCATGCAATATTTCATAAGGTGATAGGGACAAAGGTCCCGGCGTGTTCCGGGCTTTGAACAAGGCTAGGGGCAGGAGCGTCACCCAATTACCACCAGACTCAAGGACCATCTTAGTTAAGGTTTCTTTTAGGGTCCGATTCATGCGTTCCACCTGACCTGAACTCTGGGGGCTATACTCACAGTGAAACTTCCACATAACTCCCAGGGACTTAGCCAGAGACTGAATGACTTTGGACACAAAGGCAGGCCCGTTATCTGACCCTAAAGAGGCAGGCATCCCAAATCTAGGAATAATCTCTTCAAGGAGTTTCTTGGCCACTACTTGAGCTGTCTCTGTCTTGGTGTGAAAAGCCTCCAGCCAGCCTGAAAAAGTATCCACAAACACCAACAGATATCGGTAACCATATTTCCTAGGTTTGACTTCCGTGAAGTCAATTTCCCAATGTTCACAGGGGTGAGTGCCCCGTAGCCTAGTGCCAGGATGAGCGTTGTCCTTGGTGGCGCGGGTCAGCTGACAGGTGGTGCACTTCCGTGTTAGCGTGTCCAGAAATCTGCTGGAGCCACGAAACCGAAGGCGCCCTTTTTGGAGCAAAATCCGTAGTTTGGTAGCTCCCATGTGGGTAAGGTGGTGCAGGTGGGTGGAAAGAAGTTGGCCTGTCACCTGTGGGAGGAGAAGGTTACCATCCGGATCTTTATAAATTGTGCCAGAGAGAAGCCCCGATTTAGCCCGGACCCATTCCAAGTCAGCTGGAGAATATTGAGGTGGGTCCGATGGGGGAGCAGGTATGCAGGTGTCAGGAACACCGGGCTGTGACAACTCTGTTGCTAGTGCCAGCTCATACAGAGGGGCGTGGAGTGCCGCATCCCTGGCAGCTTCATCTGCCAAGCGGTTTCCAGTCGCTTCTAGAGAGGTCCCTGGCTGATGTCCGGGGGTATGCACTACAGCAACTGCTCGGGGTTCTCAAACAGCCACCAAGAGCTCCTGGATGTCTTGGAGATGGGACACTGGCTTCCGGGTTGAAGTAACATAGCCACGCTCCCAATAGATTGGGGCATGAACATGCAGGGTGGCAAAGGCATACCGACTATCAGTGTAAACTGTTAGCCGCTTCCCCTTGGCTAACCGCAGGGCCATAGCCAAGGCAACCAGTTCAGCTTGCTGGGCAGAAGTCCTGGCCGGGAGGGAGGCACACCACAAAACCTCCCCAGCAGCGTTCACAACTGCAGCTCCTGCTTGCCGGCCGGCTGGGGTGATAAAACTGCTGCCATCAGTAAAAAGGATGAGATCTGAATTTTGGAGGGGTACGTCCTTCAAATCAGATCGGGTAGAGATGGATTCCACAAGCACTTCTTGGCAAGAGTGCACCGGCCCAGTCTCATCACCAGTATGCAGGAGAGTGGCAGGATTCAATGTAGCCGCTACCCAGAAGGAGAGGCAGCTCTCATCCAGGAGCAAAGACTGGTAATGAGCAAGGTGGGAGTGAGAGATCCAACGGGATGGTGGCTGCCGGAGGATGCTCTCAACCGCATGTGAGGTGGCCACAAGTAAGGGGTGGCCATGAGTCAGTTTGTCAGCATCCTTGACCAATAAGGCAATTCCGGCTATAATCCAGAGGCAAATTGGCCACCCTGCAGCTACTGGGTCAAGGTGCTTAGACAGATATGTCACCGGGCGGTCCCAGGGCCCCAGCTTCTGAGTTAGGACCCCCTTGGCTATGCCACCTGTCTCTGCTACAAAGAGTTGGAATGGCTTGTCTGGGTCAGGGAGAACCAAGGCAGGGGCTTCAAGCATGGCCGTTTGGAGTTGCCAAAAGGCCGTGTCCATTTCTGGGGTCCACGCCCAGGAGGGAGACTCCCGAGTAGCCTCGTACAGGGGTTTCGCTAATGAGGCAAACCCTGGTATCCATAGTCGACAATATCCCACTGACCCCAAGAATTCCCGTACCTGTCGGGGGGCGTTGGAACAGGGATGGAAAGGATGGTCTGAGTCATTTGTGGAGTGAGCCACCGCAGTCCGTCCTGCAAGCGGTACCCTGAAAAGGAAACCTCCGTACGGGCAATGTGAGCCTTTTTGGCACTCATCCAGTAACCTGCCGCATCCAAGCAGAGGAGCAGGTTTCCAGTTGCTTTTTTTGCACGAGTCCTCAGTTGAGGCGGCAATTAGAAGGTCATCTTCTGTAAAAGAGTAACCTCAGGGTTTTCCTCACGAAATGGTCGCAGGTCCCAGGCCAGGGCCTCGCTAAACAAGGACGGGCTGAGTTTTAGGCCCTGGGGCAACGCTTCCACATGAGTTTTATAGAAGACTGTGTATCAAGAGAAAATCACTCGAAGGCAAAGATGGGCTGGCTGACTGGTGCAAGGGGCAGGGTAAAAAAAAGCATCCTTAAGGTCCAGAGTAGTATACCACTTTAAGGAGGGGTGGATGTTACTCAGAAGTGTATTTGGATTTGGAACAGTGGGATGAATGTCCTCAATACGCTTGTTACCCTCCCGGAGGTCTTGCACTAGTCTGTAGTCCGTCCCCCCTGGTTTCCTGAGAGGTAACAAGGGAGTATTCCAGGGGGATTGACAGGTTGTCAAAATTCTGGCTTTTAAGAGGTGAGTAATATGGGGTTGAATGCCCCTACGCGCCTCCAGGGACATGGGATACTGCTTGACCCACACTGGCATGGCCCCGCTCTTGAGAGTAATCATAATGGGGACTTGGTTAACAACAAGACCCACTCCGGATCACTCTGCCCAGACATTGGGAAATTTTTCGACCCAGGGTAGGACATGGGGAGGGATGTCACTAGGCGTTGCCTCCGAGAAAGTCTATGTTCATCTTGCAGAGAGAGAGTCAAGGCATGCAGGGGAGGTCCCGGAGTCATCAGTGACTGTCACCCTTCCCGCAGGGAATTGAATATGAGCCCCTATTTTATGTAGTAGATCCCTGCCAAGGAGGGGTGTGGGGCTGTCTGGAATAACCAAAAAGGAGTGGGTGACCTGTTGGGTCCCTAGGTTGACAGTACAAGAGCTGGTCCAGGGGTACCGGTTGACTCCGGCCACCCCTTTTACCCAAGACATCTTAGAGGACAGTTTCCCAAGGGGGTTGGTTAAAACAGAGTATTCCGCTCCCGTGTCCACTAACATAGGGAGTGGTTTCCCCTCTATATCTGCCGTTACCCAGGACTCGGGGAGGGGGCCCGAGGCCCGTCCCCTTCAGTCATCTTCTGAGAGGGTAAGAGCTGGCGAGGGCCAGTCACGCCACGGAGGCCAGCACATCCCCCTTCCCCTGCTGCTCCCTGCTGCAACCTAGGACACTGGTGCTTCCAATGGTTTGGGTCTCTGCAAAGAAAACAGGTCCCCCAGGCTTTAGAACATCTCTGGGGATGATCTGCTGGGCTGGGTTGCACAAGAGCAGCCAGGATCTTAGCTGTCTGTTGCCGGTACTTTAGAAGCTGCTTTCTGGACCTGTCCTCCCTATTCTGTGACTCTTCCTGCCTTCTTCTGTCCCTCTCCTTCTCCTCTTGTTTGTACTGCTTTTGGCACTCAAGATCCTCCCTCCTGAACCACTCCACCCTTTCCTCTGGGGTTTCCTGTGAGTTGAAGACTCATTCTGCCACCTTGAGAATATCTGAAAGGGGCTGGTTAACAAAGCCATCCAGTTTCTGGAGTTTCCTCCGAATGTCAGTGGCTGCCTGATTAACAAAAGCCAAAAGAACTGCAGTTTGGCTAGCTGGGGTGGTGGGATCCAGGGGGGATTAGATCCTGAACGCCTCCTGGAGGCGCTCTAGGAATGCTGCTGGGGTCTCTTCAGGTCCCTGCCTTATCGATTCAATTTTAGCCAAATTTACTACGAGCTGCTGCCCTGAGCCTGGCCAAGAGAGTCTGGCGGGAATTTCGAAGACGCTCCCTACCTTCATCAGTCGAGAAGTCCCAGTCCAGGCAGTTAACAGGAAATACAGCAGCCAGGCGGTTAGGGTCCATGGTGGGCCAACCATCATTGCCAAGGACTAATTTACGTCCTTCAGCGTAAATGCGGTCTCGCTCCTCCAAAGTGAACAAGGTGCAGAGGAGCTGCTGGCAGTCATCCCAAGTTGGACTGTGGGTCAAAAAGACGGATTCTACCAGATCAATAAGTTTCTGAGGTTGCTCCGAAAAAGGTAGATTTTGGGGCTTCCAGTTATAAAGATTGCTGGAAGTAAAAGGCCAGTACTGATGAATTAAGGGACCTCCTGGGACCATAGGGCCAACTGTGTGTACTGGGAGGGCGGTGGTCAATGACGGAGCATCAGGAATAAAGGCCCAGCGGTCCCTTTGGTCCCACCCCCGAGTGTGGTGGGCAGGGGGAGAGGGGAAGTTTGCCAGAGGGGCTACTGGCGCTGCCTCGTTACCCACATCCTGTAGAGGCGGCTGAACTTCTGGTGCATACGGCGGAGGGGGCACTGGGGGATCTGGAGGAGGGTCATCTGGGGTGGGCAGAACGGGGGGCTCCAACCCCTTATCTGAACTGGAGCTGGGCTTTTGGAGCTGGGTAACCAGAGCCTGGGAGGGTGTGACTGTTTCTTCACTGGTATCAGGCCCTTTCACAACCGACCAGAGCCAGGGTTGGGGATCCAAGACCAAATCCTGCCAGGTTAAAATGTACGGCATTTGGTCTGGGTGTCCTTCCTGACCCCGGAGCAAAACTCAACCCCAAACTGCAGAAATGATAGACTGTTGCCATGTCCCACCACGGGGCCATCCAACCCCAAATGCAGGCCATTCCAAATTACAAAAGGTCTGCAACTTCCCCTTTTTTACTGATAAAACCTAAGGCATGCTCACGGGTTTTGAAATCTGAATAATGACTTAGGACCAAGTCCAGGGGGGTTGATTGACTCTGGCCCATCTCTGACCAATCAAAAAGACACAGACAAAGGACAACACAAAAGACAAACAGAACGAAAAACAAAAGATTTTCTTTGTGGATCCAAACAAAGTTTGAATCGGGGATGGAGCCTGCTCGGAGCTCCACCCCACTCTCCCTGGCGTCTTCCCAAAAAGATCCAGTGCCCCCACTTCCCTGCCTGTGAGGTGTCCGTCATGGGACTGTTCTGGGATTAGCTCCACCAGGGATCTGAACCCCGGCTTCCTGGAACTGTTTCCCCCAGGGAATCAAACCCTGACCTTCCCTCCCTATCTCGCTGAGGGAGCTGCTCTTCCCTCCCTCTCTCCTGCTCAAGGGGATTCCAACCCCTTAAAGTTACGATCCTGACTTTTCCCGTATTCCCCGTCTCCACGGTTTCCAACGACTTCCCCCTCCCTCTAACGGACTCGCTTCCCGGTTTTTCCGACCTGCCCCCTCTCGAAGGTCAGAAACCACGGCATAAACCTGTCCAGATTCGGACACAAACGGGGGGGGGGGGGGTGTCGGGACGGGCCCCAAGGCTTGGGGTAGGATGGCTCCTATAAATCCGGAGCAGGAATCATCCACTTAGCTGTATGCCTATTGGG
>NC_058131.1:440561162-440585889 GCF_016433145.1 Gracilinanus agilis
GGGGGGGGGGAGGGGGTTCCCCTCCTTGTCCCAGAACAGAACAGGCCCCAAGGCTTGACGTAGGATGGCTCCTATAAATCCGGAGCAGGAATCATCCACTTAGCTGTATGCCTATTGGGAGTCCTCATTTTCCCCATCAAATACATACATCACACACCATTCACACACCATTCACTGCTCACCTCTGGAAGTCACCACAAAACCTAGGAGAGAGCTTTCTCTGTCTCAGTGGTCCCCAGGGGGTCGCATACCATCTGGGGACAAGCCCCCATGTGTTAGGGTTCAAATGGGTGGCCACCAGAGGAACACACGAGACAATGCAATCAAGCAGGAGAAAGCTTTATTGCCAGTGCGCACTGGGGGAACTCAGCAAGAGAATTCCGAGTGATGCATTCAAAAAGGGGGAATATATATGTTTTGAGGGCTGGGGTTTGGCGCCTATAGGGCTAGGGTCTGGTGCCTATATCTTAGGATTTACTTAACAGCTAGACAATGGGAGTAAGGATGTGTCCAGGCGCCACAGGATATAACTCTAAATCTTCAAGGCCGTCTTGTCTAGGGAGGAATGGTGACCCTGGAGCTGTGAGCTCTAGATAACCATTTTGCTGGGCAGAGCATGCCATTGTAAAAACCCCCCTACTCAACAGGGTATGACACTGTCAAGCTGCTAATTATGGATGTTGTAAAACCCCCATGCTCAACAGGATGTTGTTAGGCTGTTGGTTAAGAGTCTCTGTTTTTTGGCTACAACACAACACCAAAAAGAAGAAATTCTCTGAGGAGTTAAAGCAAAACTAAAAGATTTATGCTAAGGTTAAAAAATTTACTAAGGGTAAAATACTTTGGGGTTGTGGGGAATGGGGGTGGAGGAAGCTTTTTCTCAGGCTGACAGTTGACTTGGTGGTAAGAGGTAGGACTGGGAAGATTGTAGAATAAAAGAACTTTAGCTTAATAAGATAAATAAAAAATTTTAGGCCTTTCCTTTCTTCTCTTCTCCACTCTAAGAAAAAGCCTCTGGTAAGGTCTCCCTAAACAGAGAAGGGCAATCACCAATTTAATTAGGGATTAAAGAAAAAAATTTTCTCCTCTCTTTCCATCCAAAAAAAAAAAAACTTCAATTAAGGCTAATGACAAGAGAAAATATCTTTGTTGTCTAAAGGAAATACCAAGGGTTGAAACCATAACCCTAGAAAAGGGAAAGTTTAGCCTGAAGAAAGGCTAATTACACAAGATTATTCAATTCTAAGAATAAGGAAGACCTGGAACTCAAATCCTGAGGACTCAGTAATAAAAGTTAATAAAAATTAAATGAGTAAACTAATTAATTAATTAAGGACTTTCCCTAAGGATGGTAAAGACATACCTAGGAGAAGATAATTTTAAAACACAATCAAAATTTCAAGGTAGAAAAAAAAACTTGCCCAAATGAAAAATTAGAATTATATTTTAAATTACGCAAGTTTAGAAAAGTTGTTATAAAATAAGTTAAACTCATAGAGGAGATAAGTAGAAAATCAATCTCTACTAGTGGGAGTTGTCTTATGGAAATAGGCTTTGAGTTTAAATGAATTTATGATTTAGAAATTGGGTAACAATATAAACACATTAGAGGAATAAGAAAAAATTACCTTTCAGAACTATGGGTTGGGGAAGAGTTCATGATCAAACAAAGGAAAAAGAGGATTATAGAAGACAAAACAGACCAGTTTAATTACATAAGAAAAATTTAATTGAATAAACAAAAACAATATAGCTAAAATTAGACGAGAAGCAGGTAACTGGTGAAAATCTTTTCAGTAAGGTTCTCTATATTTAATTTTCCCAAAATATTTAAAAGATGAGTTCAAATTTATAAAATGAAGAGCCATTTCCCAAATAATATAGTCAAAGGATATGAACAGTTTCAGAGGAAGGAAATCCAAGTTATTAATAACCATATTTTTAAATGCTCCAAATCACTAGTAACTAGAATATTTACATTAATAAAGCAGCCCTGGGGTTTTTCCTCACCCTTCAGACTGACAAAGTTGACCAAAAAAAAGGAAAATGATTAATGTTGAAGGGACTGTATAAAAACATATACATTAAGGGGCAGTGAGGCAGCTCAGTAGATTGAGAGTCAACACTTCCTAGCTGTGTAATTTGGGCAAGTCACTTACACCCCAACCCTTATCACTCCTCTGCCTTGGAAACAATGCATAATATTGATTCTAAGACAGAAGGTAAAGGTTTAGCAACAACAACAACAACAAAAGTACACTAATGCATTCTTGGTGGAGCTATAGACTGGCCCAGTCATTTATAAAAATAATTTGAAATTATGTCACAAAAAGTTACTAAACTATGCATATCTTTTATAATACCATTATCTGGTCTGTATTCCAAAGAGATTAAAGAGAGGGGTGGGGGAGAGGGACAAAAAATATTTTTCAATGATTTTTTTTGTGTTAACAAAGAACTGAAAGCTAAGGGGGCATCAATTAATTACACAATGGCTAAACAAATTATAATACATAAATGTGATGGAATATTAATACGCTTTGAAGTTGCAGATGACTTTAGGGAAACCTGAGAAGATCTATATGAATTGATACAGATGAAGTAAGAAGAATAAGAATTTATACAATAAAACAAAATGACACTGTAAAGACAAACAACTTTGAAAGGCTTAAAATCACCATAATGATCAACCATGATTCCAGTGGACTTGTGATGAAACATATTACTTATCTCCTGAAAAAGGTGTTAGACTCAGAATGAAGACTGAGACATATCTTTTTAGAATGGACAATGTGGGAATTTGTTTTTCTTGACCATGCATATTAGTTACATGGGTTTTGTTTTTCTGTCACCATTTAGGGTGGGAGAGAGATAAGGTAGGTTTTCATTAACTGAAAAAAAATTTTTTTAAGAGATACAGATAATCTTCTGTATTTCTACTTGTGTTTCCCATATCATTGTTTTCCACGATTTTCCCTCTTCTCCATTCTGGAAAACAAATTCTGATCCCAGACCTTATGCACCTTTGGTTTTGTTTTTGTTTGTTGTTGTTGTTTTATGGTCTTCACAAAATGTAATTTGATTCTGTGTCCTTTTTGCTTGTCTCACTTGTTACTGCCATCTGTTTGGGATTAGGAATTATATTTTCTTTATTTCAGAAGCACAGCAGAGACAAAACTCACCATACATGCTGTCAAGGCACTTTCCACTGGTGACATAGGGAAGCAGACAAAGGTAAATAGCAATTAAGGATAGCTGATTTAGCCCAACATCGGCCATTTGAATCAGGTTTCTAGAAGTGTATTATAGGAAATTCTATTCCTGGATGCCTCCATTTTAGAAAGGGACCTATTCTGGCCAACCTTAATTCCCTTTCGATCTATGCTTCTGACTTTCCAGACTTTAATATCATGCTTTTCTTGGGTACTTTCATGCCTGGACCACTAACCCCTCCACTATTTTTCTCCCCTCCCCCACCTAATTTAAACTCCTTGAGGGCAGAAATAGTCTCTTTTTGCTTGTATTTGCATTCCCAGTGCTTAGCAAAGTGTCAGGCATATAAGTGCTCAATAAATGTTTGTTTCCTATTTGAAGCTTTGCAACTTGATAGAAGACTAAAATAAAGTTTCACATTCTAAAGAGAAAGTTCCAACAGAACTAATCATAGTTTAACTAAAATCCTCTCTTTCTTAATGTATCCCAAAGGGAAGTAAAATTTGAGCTGTATCTACATTTGATTTTTTTCCCTTTCCAATATTTTCTCAGTTTCTGCCATATAATTTTGCATGTGCTGGCTTGATGTCCCATGAATTATAAATGTGTTCTTTTAATGCCTATCTCCTCACTATATCATTACTTCCTTGAGTAAAGAGAAAGACATTTTAGATTTTGCCTCTCTTATTTACTAGCTATTTAGCTTTAGTAGACTATGAACAAAGCACAATTTTT
Organism: Gracilinanus agilis; assembly: GCF_016433145.1. Taxonomy (NCBI): domain Eukaryota; kingdom Metazoa; phylum Chordata; class Mammalia; order Didelphimorphia; family Didelphidae; genus Gracilinanus; species Gracilinanus agilis. The sequence continues at coordinate 440,565,111 of NC_058131.1, forward strand.
AAGAGGCACAGTTTCCTCATCTGTTAAATACTTGCACTTCTTATTCATCTCCACAGAGCTTTAGGCAGTCAAATACTTCATAAATTCCACAACAATATAGAAATGTGTAATTTTATTATTTCATTAATATCTACCCACAGCATCTAGGATTGTTCTGTGCATTCATTAAGTGCTCATAAATGTTGCTGCCTAAATGATAATTATCTATTATATAAGGAAAAAATCCACTGGGGGAAACTGTGTTATTTGTAAATAGTAAACAGTCTTGATTCCAGAGGATTAGTGAGAAAACATTTTCTCCTTTCAGTAAAGGGCTAAGGGATTATAAATGGGGAATGTTGGTTATGGTGACTAATAAGCATACCTTGAGTACTATTTTTGTTGCAAGTCCTATACTTATCTCTTTTTAATTCTCACTTCATTTGTTGCATGATTTACAATACTTTAGTTGATCTAAAATTCATTCTTAGCTACCTTTAAGACCATAAGAACTGGAGCAAGAAGTGACCTTAGGAATAACCTTCTTGGAATTCAATTTCCTCATTCAGTGGAAAAGATGCTGAACTTGAAGTGACATGATACAACTTTTAATTCTACTATTTATTTACTGGTTGCATAAGTTTGGGCAAATCACTTAACTTCTCTGAAGAGAATAAACTAAAATGGCCTTTAATGTCCCTTATAGATAGAGAGACATGATTTTACATATGAAGAATCAGACCAAGGGAGGAGAAATGACTTCTCTAAAGTCACACAGATAGTAAAAAGCATTCTGGTGCATTACTTCATACTAATGTTAATTCCTAGGTAATAAGAAAAAGTTAAATAATTCTTTAATGTTCTCTTCCCCAAGAGGGAAAATAAGTATTTTACAAGAAAAAAAGAATATTTAGCATTTTTCCAGGGTCACTGAATAGCCCAATGAGGCAAACAAAATAAAAACAGATACATTACACTCCAGGATGGCCTTACAAATTCAATCCATTTGAAATGCAGAATGTACCTCCAATTCTGGCAAATAAAAAGTAAACCAATGAGTTTCAACAAGTACTACAGAAACAGCTTTAACTGTCATGATAATGTTGCTCAAACAGAAACATTGGTTTTCCTTAGAGAGACAGTGTTTTAGAGTAGAAAGAGAATAGGCATGGGAATTCAAGTTTTATTACATTCTCACTTTGTCATATTAGGGCAAGTTGCTTCCTTTAATTCCTTAATCTTTAAAATTAATTAATAATGCTTATACTCCCTACCTCAGAGTGATTAGGAATAAAGTCCTCTGGAAAACAGACACAGAAGACTTAAGTGTAAGTCTCCATCCTTATTCTTGTGGCAGATCTATCTCTCTTTGCTTTTTTCCTTTCATTGCCACTCAGATTTAGTCAAATTGGACCACTCACTGTCTTTGTACGTTTGTTGTTAACAGTTATTTCAGCCATGTTTCATGACTCCATTTGGGGTTTTTGTGACAAAGATATTGGAGTAGTAAATCACAATAAATAGCCTTTTTCTTCTCCAGCTCAAATAACAGATCGGGAAACTGAGGGGAAAAGGGTTAAATGACATTCCCAGGGTCACACAGCTAATAAGCGTCTGAGTTTGTAATGAAGGACTCACAGACTACATTCTCATTGACTTGTTGAATTCCAATTTAGCATTTCAAGATAAAATTATATGCCACCTCTTCCAGGAAGTCTCCCCTAACCCTCCCCCCTTTGCATTTGCAAAATATTGATTTGGAGTATTTTGAGTTTTTAGAATTATGGGTGCAATGAAAAGAGTTCTGCTAGATTTGGAATTGCTGTTCCTTGGTTCAGAAGATGGTTCTATCACTTCCTTTATGGCCTTGGGCAAGTCACTTTAGCTGGTATCCTCATCTGAAGGATTAGGGAGCTGGACTAGGTCAAAGGACCATAGAATTAGAGCTGGAATGGACTTCTGAGATCATGTAGTCCAATCCCCTCAATTTATAGCTAATGAAGTAGAAACTCAAAGAGACAAGATCACATAAGTAGTTAACAGCAGGGACAAGATTTGAACCCAGAACTCCTACTCTAAATCTGGCACTAATTATACTACCTTACAAGTCAAGACTCAGAGTCATGGGATCTCAAAATTAGAAGAAACTTTGGAAGATCCTTTATCTTCCACTCAGTGCAAAAGCCCCTCCTGTAGTAAATCTGTATCATCACTTAATCTCTCCTTTCATATGAATTGGTAAATGTTACTTGGATGTCAAAAAAAATTGTAATTTTAATCTGTTTGGAAGCTACCAATGCCAGTTTCCTGTTTGTGTTCTCTTGTTTTGTTGTTGTTTCCCCCACAGTTCGTTGCTCACCCTAACTGCCAGCAGCAGCTGCTTACCATGTGGTATGAAAACCTCTCAGGCTTACGACAGCAGTCCATAGCGGTGAAGTTCCTGGCTGTTTTTGGGATCTCCATTGGCCTTCCATTCCTTGCCATAGCCTATTGGATCGCCCCATGCAGCAAGGTATAGGCACTGCTGAAGGTTCATAAGCTTTTTGAATTTTTTTCTTCTCTCTTCTAAACATGAGCCATTTCCTATTTTCCTCAGCTGATCCTGTTCTCTAGCATCCTTGCTTAAGATAAATCCTTATGTTGTCTTTTGCCAAGTGAAAATGACTCAGAATAGAAAATTCTGATATTCTTTAAATTTTATATCTGATTTTTTTAAAGGATTCAGAATGAAATTTGTCAGCGAAGAATGGATGAGATATAGAATGTAGGATGGCAGATCCTGTTGAGATCTCTTTATCATCTCTGATAATCTGATAAGGACATTTTAGTTGATAAGGAAATAAGGAAGAAACAAGGGAGTTGTCTTTTACCTCATGCTTCCAGCTCTGGCTCCAGGAGCATGGAGTTTATTATATATATTTCAAGACTCATTTCACACAAAAGAACCCCCCCGGAACTTTGCAGATGTGCAGAAGTTACAAATTATATCACATCAAAACACAAAACATTGGCTTCAGAATAGAGCAAGGCCAAGGCTGAAATTTGGCTGGGTTCTTATCAGGAAGCCAAGCTGGGGAGTATCCCTTGCAGGGTCGAATTGCCCCTGCTAAGATTTTGGCCTTGGCTATTCCAGGCAGCAGCATTCCTGGTCAAAGGGGAACAGTGTTAACCCTTTAAATTCAGGTTTGCTAGGAACTTAAAGCTTTTCAATAAGGCCACAATACTTTTCAACAAGAAATCACAAGGATCACAAAAGGGGTCAAAAGAGGAGTCTCACATTTTTATCTATTCTCTTATTGGCTTCCCAAAAGATCCTACATTTGTTCCCTGCCAACTCTTCAAGCTTCTTTTCTATTCTTGCCACTTCAATATTTCTATATGGTTGCAAGAAGAAGGATATACATTCTTTCACTCCCTTGTAAAATAAACAGTAACCTCTTTGTTATTTTGGGCATAGGGGTTGTCCTGGTTATAAAGCAGAATAGTCATTGGGAAGTGAGGGCAGTGAAATAAAGGGTTTGGAATAATGGACAGCAAGTTGACCTTGGAGTCAGATATGAGTTGAAATCATTTCACTGGCTCATGCTGGCTGTGTGACCTGGACAGGTCTCTCAACTTCTCAGTGCCTCCAGACAATTCTCTAAGACTATAAGTTAAAAAATAGTTGCCTTTGAGCATGGGGAGATGTATATTGATGAAATGTCAGGATTGCTCTCCTAACCCACCATTCTCTCCATCATCTAAAAAATATAGCACTGGGCAAGGAGCCAGGAAGCTTGAGCTGTAATACATTCTGACTATTACCTAACTATGTGACCTTCAACGAGTCACTTCATTTTTCTAGGCATTACTTTCTTCATGTACAATGCTATATTTGAACTACTCCAACATTCTAGAAATTCTAGGATTCTTGCTTTCTGTTTAAAGAATATACACAGTTCTAGCAATATGGAATCTGCCTCTTTGGCTTCTTTTGTGCTTCTAGAGAACTATATTACTATAATATAACAAAGGCTTATGGTTTGACTGATATTGCTAACCTGAAGAAACTATAAGAAACTTTGCTATCCATAGATAGAAAAATAAAAGATATGCTATACTTGCTTTTACAACTTTAAATAATTCAGTACCATTAAACTTTTTTTCTTTCTCTGAATACCCTGGAAAACCTTAATAAGCCTCAATGGTTCATCTATGTATGTATCCATTAATTTTGTGAATAGTTCTATAGATCCATTAATCTCTTTGCTCTGACTGTATTGTAACTGTACTTTTCATAATTTGTTTCTGAACTCACATCCTTTCATTTTGTTTCCCCACTAATATAAAAAAAAATTGCTTTTAGAATTGGTTATTTACTAAAGTAGTAGAGTAAGAACTATAGGAGCAAAACACACCCAGCTCTTCCCAACCCCCCAGGCAAAAACAAAAACAAAAAACCCAAACACCTAGGGGAATATTTTCCCACCTGTATATACAGAGTCTAAGGGAAAGTGGGCTCAAGCTTAGAAGTCCATGTGATAAAAGTGACCATTCCCAACTCTAGATGCTAAAAGACCTTTTCTTCTTTGTGAGATTTTTATAACTTCATAAGCATAGTACAGTTTTCTTCTAGGATCAGTGTAGAATCTTGAAACTGAAAGAGTCTAAGATTAAAGCTATCTCAGGAGATCTAGTTTGTTCCTGTTTTCTGGGGGGTACTACTAGAGGTCAATAAGAATTCTAAATCTTGGGCCCTCTAATCATTAAGAAGGAAGGAGACAAAGCCTTTTTCTGTTTAGTCTACCAAGTGACTCCCTCAGGGGTTTGGCTGAAATTACTCACTCCTCTAGGCTGATGCCTGGATTCTAAATCAGACAGCCAGTTTTAACCATAAATTATTGGGCAGGACAATCTCTTTAAGACAATCTGAATATATTTCCTTTGTACTAGTATTACTTTATTTCATCCAATGGCTTTCACTCCTTCCAAATTAATTAAGGATTTTCCTCACATACTTTAATATCTTTGTTTGATTTATTGGTTGTCTCAATAGAAAAGTTCTCACTTGATTAAGGTAGTTACTTTAAGTGAGGTGAGAAGCATAATTGAATGAATGATTCAATGGACACTCTCTTTATCCTCTGAATAAAAAGATTTCCCCAAATGAAGAATTGAAGGAATTATATTCACACAAAGGGAATGATAAATAATTGTTTTAGCTCTTTTCTTGAGAGTAATACCAAGTGAGGACTAGGAGAATGAGAGTACTAGAAGGACATAAGTGTTAACTTGGAAATAACACAGAACTACCAAAGTACTCAGAAAAAAAAACACTATTCAATCAAGATAGGGATAGGTTCAATATTTAGCCCTTACTCAGAGTCTGGCGCCACAACTTTTACAGGGTTTATACCCTGGACTCTAGGGACATAACCCTGGGAGTGCCACTGTGCTAGATGACAACTCCAAGGAACAAAAGAAATTAGGGAACCTATGAAGTGCCCAGAGAGTCAATCCCAAAAAATGAGTCTGAAACCAGCAATGCAAAATACAAAGGGACTTTATTGTCTAGCTCAAGGCTAGGGACTCATGCTGACAAGTCCAATGTGGACCCTGAGCTGTGGGGGAGCTGATTATTTAAGGATGAGCAGGCAGGGGGGTGGGGAGAAGGATCTTGGGGGACAGGATGTCTGCAAGGTTGAAATATCTGTAGATAGGAAGGATGTCTGCAAGGTGGGAGTTCCTGCAGATAAGGCTGCTTTATCATGCAAGGGTTAGGCTCTGGAAACCAAAGGTCTCCAAGCCTGTTTCACTATAGTGCCATACAGGGGTCTAGATTAATTATGACTCTCTCTAGGTTCCACATTCCCCACTTCTGGAGTTGGATCATAAAGAAATCTTTCTTAAATATCTATGTCATCATAGACAGAAGGTGCAGGGGGAATGGTCCGGTATTGTTGCCAAAGACCATAAGCCATAAAGTGTTAATATGATCTTTCACAAAGGTCACTAGTCTATTTAGGCAGGTAAGGGTACGTAGTGGGAGCAAAGGAATTTTCCTGCCTATAGTTTGCCTGAAAAACTTTTTTCCTATGGGGGTACAATGTTCTATGCTGTCTCCGGGGAACAATGCCCCACAGTGTCCCATGCTGTCTCCCCCCTCCTCCAAATATCTAAGGGAAGAGGGCTGATGGTTTCAATCTTCTGTAGCTTCTTCAAGCTGATAGGGGCGTAGAATCCCTGGGAGGAGGAGGAAGAGGAGCTGTGGGCACATGGTCTTCAGGGGCATCTCTGCAGCAAGTGCCAGGGTACTGAAGGCTGGGAGACCAGAGATTGTTTCCCTAGGCTAGCAGACAAGTCACAAGGGGGAGCATCCATTCCTAAGGCAGAAGGATAGGACCCAGTACTGGGGCAAAAACTAGAAACCAGATATGAAGAGAGAAAATTAGCACAATAGAAACTGATATTAAACATTAACATCTGGGTATCTTAACCAACAGATTTTATCTCCAGAAATCATCCTCTGATAGGAATTTATCCTTTTAGGACATTTGACTCCTAAGTTGTTTACAGAGATGGTATGTGATGTTTCTGTTAAAGAATATCCTTTTGCAAAACTCACATTAATATGGCATCTATAAATGCTTGAATAACAATATTTTACAGATAAATTTCTTTATCCCAGATTCTGGAGGAAATCCAGAAAGCTTTGGGTTATATTTCCATGCTCAAGAACTAAACTTCAGTTGTGGTATTAAGGCTTCAAGCTACAAGTCATCTATTACTAAATTTCACCTACTTCTCAAAGTGTGTTCACTAACAATTTGATAATTTTCAACTATTAACCTAATAGGTTGTTTGGGGAGATGGAAACATTAATTTTACAACTTGCATTAAATGCTGATTATGGGAACTTGTCACAAAAGAGAAGGCAGAGAGGGAAAGCATTTCCTCATGTCCCAAGGGATACATAGTGAGGGGGCTCTGTAAGGGTGAAAAAGGGGTTTTATGGGTTCAATATATTAAAAGATAGTTGCCAGAGAATTGAACTATTATCAATCCTCAATTAAGAATAATCTCAAGTCAAAATTGACTTTTATGGAAGTTTATTTACAATTAGGAAGGTTGAAGGTAGAGAGAAGGCCAGAGAGAAACTCTGGCCCAGACCAGAGGCCCGGACCAGGTAAGAATTTAGAGGCCCCAGCAGAGGAGCACAGAGGTTAGTTAAACAAGACTTCTAGCCACAAGGCCTTTTACAATTAGAGAGGCAAAAGAGGCCTCCTTGAGGGTAGAGCCTCCAGAAACACCAAGGGAAGAGAAAGAGAGTAAACTTAACTTACCCACGTGACAATTCAAAAAAGATATTTAAAGCAGTTTCACCAGGGTCTCAGCATTCCAACCTCCATGAACCAGAAAAGGTCAGTCACCAGACGTGCTCTTCCACTGAAGACCTCTCACTCACTCAACTACCTCTTTTTAAAGGGGTCATTTATGTGTCACTTCCTGTACCTCCCTCCTAATTTGCATGTCCAATCACAATAGACAATTCTCCTAGTACTGCCTAGGGGGCAGTCAGTTGATTGTGATTGTCATCCACTCTTGCACAAGTGGGTTATGGACCTCCCAGAATTAGAGGTGTTCTCACTTTTGGTGATTAAATCTAAAGATGGGAAGTGTAGACTTAATCTAATTATCACAGCTCCATGTACAGGCCAAAGCTGTCATTTGTACACACCATCATTGTGTCACTCAAGGATTAGTAGCCTAGATGGTCAGAAGAAGTCCAGGTTGAGCACTAGAATTGTCTCTTTAACCATCACAGAACATTCTCTGTCTTTTACATACTACATCACCATTGGATCCCAGAAGCCTTCTCCTTCCTTAAAAGACAAGTCTTACCCATTACAGTTCAGAGAAATTCTGCTAAGCAGCAGTCTAGAAACAATTTCCATACCCTCAAACAAGCCTTTCACATCCCTACCAGGGTGATAACTCAGTTATTCTTACATATTTTGGTAATAATTAACATATCATACTTTATTCATAAAACCTGAATCAAGGAACAGGAGAGTTGGATTGAGTAGCTCCATAGTAAATATAAATTTGGTCTATATCATCTCCTGGACCTGGGCCATCTGAAGGACTAAGACAAGGTCATACAGGAATCTCTTCAGGGTAACTTTCCAGAGAAATTCCAGAATCATTTGTGATTTTCCCAACACCATATAAATTAATTTTAGAAATTATCCCTAGGTCAAGGATCCAATTATAAGAGTAGAACATCTATCTATTTTCTTTCACCTCCCTATCTGTTCTCTTTCATCTCTCCCTCTCCCTCTCTCTTTTCCCTCGAAACCCTGTGCTTAAAAAAGCAGAACACAACTTACATTCACCCATCACAAATCTGCATACTCATGATATTATATCAAGTCTCTCTTTCTTCTGTATTCAAGCACAACATACCTCTTCACTTTCTATCATAAAAATAAATATACCATTTGGTATCCCTTACGTGCTAATCAATAACTCCTAAGAATTGAGACACTGTACCTTTAGCATAGGGCTTATCAAGTATAAGTTTCAGTTCAGAGTATAAATTGGTAAACTGAAGTAACCACTGAGGATTGAACAAAACCTATGGTACAGTCAGGTTTACAATGAGCTTTTGCTTACATTGAAACAACACTTAAAGCACATGTTTTAGTGACAATTTACATAAAAGGAATATCATAAAGCACATAGTATTATAGGGTCTATTTCCAATTACAACATTTGAAACCTTTTAAGCACTGTAAACCTTAAAGCAAGCCTTTTGACAAGCAGGCTGCTTATCTATTTTCAAGACCAGGAAGTCAAATGTAATAATAAAGTTAGTCAACTTTAATACACTGAGATGAAAACCATTGAAAACAAAAAACCATTTTTGGTCAGTTTAAACACGTAAACCTATTTTTTTAAAACCTCTTATGATGGAAAGATAGATAAGGATGGAAAGCAGTCTTCTTCAGACTGTACTGCTAAAAAAAAACATGTCTTACAAGATAACCAATGTCTTTTCTATCAACTTTTACTTGCTTGAACATCTTAAAACCTTTGAAGTATACAATTAAAATATACTCATCTCTAAACTCTTTAAGATCTTACTTATGTACTGTGTTGCTATACAGTTCCTAAGTATCAATGTGGGATAATTATAAGTACTTCTTTCTCCTTCCTGTGTGCAAGGAAGGGGTTAAAAGCTTGTGAGCAATTTATCCTAAAGCTGCCTGGCTTGGTTTATGACTTAACAGCCTTGCCTCTTACTCCTCTTTAACAAGTGAGATAACCACAATTTAAAATTTTGCATGTATCAAAAGCTTTCATAATAAATTATTCTCTACAAATTTTAGTTTGAACTCCACAACTTCCAAATAACTTTAAGTTCTTTAGTAATCTTTAAGTATGTAAACAACTGAATTTCAAAGCATTTACTCTTATTCCTTTCAAACCTCTATTTAAAACAGAATAGAACCTCCAGTTTAGTTTCTTTTTACCTCAAAGCATTGATACATAACTGATTAAATTCCATCAATTATTATACTGATTTACCTTTTGTTGTATCTATTTTGCACTAGAATTCACACCTATTATTTCTTTATCCATTACTCTTATTTCCTCTGGCTTCTCCTCCTTTACCATTATTGCAAAAAGAGGAAAGGTACTATATTTAATGGCATGTAATCCCCCTATTAGATTCCTGGGCTGATCAAATTTTCCTTGTTAATTTCATACAGTTTGCATATCATATATCCTTAACCTATTCAGGTGGAAAACTTAATTCTTTTTATAGTCTAAATGCATACATATTTTGTATTCATTCATCATTACTTTCTAGCAATTTGAGTCTGAATACATGTTAATCTCTAGATCACAATTTCCTTCTTATACATTGTACACATTTTAAAAGCAGTTAATACAACCCTAGTCAAATACAACGCTGTTTAGAAATTCCATCTTTTGCAAAATATCAAATCCTCAGTACCTGTATTATTAAAATCCATGCATAGATTAACTACTTTAAAAAACTTCTTGTGTGTCATATGATTACTTATTGCTAGTTCTGATAGCACATACATTAAAAGAACATCCCATTTGAAAAATCCCAAGTTTAAATTCTAGAATAAGTTCTCAATAACAACATTACAACTTTTTCTGAATGACTTTTACATCTGGAATAAACATTCCCTCTCTGCATCAGACTACTATCTCAAATTCACTGAAACCAAGGCTTAACAAACTTCTTACCATGAGTTTTTGTGCTCAATAAAATCTGGTTAATATTTCACATTTAACTGACAAACAGTTACCACAATAAATAAAATTACATTGTACCATATCAAAAATCATTAGCAATCCTAAACCCTTAAAATCAAATCTTAAGTGAAAAATGCTTCTAATTGTGGAGTAATAGCTCCCTTTTCTCCTCTGAATTTCTCTCTTTTTCGTTCCTTTGGGGCCATCCAAAGGAAGAAAGAGGAAAAATCATTGAACAGATATTTGCTTTTTTCCTCTGCTTAGGATTTTTGACAGTGGGAAGTTCAATCTTCCAACTCTACCCCCCCCCCTTTTTATTTTGGTAATGTCCAATTTAAGAATACATAGAGATGAGTCTGTGACAAAGACAATGATAAACAGAAACATACAACTTTGTGGCAAGCATGCTTTAAAAGGAAAAATCATTGCTTTAGGATCCATGTTTAAGAAGAAATATTGGCAGTGACAAAACTGCTATTTGCTCCCAATGGGAGTTTGGAAGTGAGCTGTTCATAAGGCTGCTTGGATTTCTTAATGAAAGAACTTTTAAATCCCCTCCCCAATTCCTATTCAGATTTCAAGTCTGCTGCCAGAGCAGGCATAGTCTCTCCAGTGCTAGAGTCTGGGAGGTTTGAAATGTAGGTGGAGAGAGTACAGAACAGCCACTACAAAAGAAATTCCCCTTTGTGAAGCTGCATCTTAAACTCTTTCCCCTTCCTTTGTTTAATCTTATAGCCAGTCACACAAAAACAACAAAACTCAACAGAAATCTACTGGACATACTCTCTCACATATTCATACACCTTGGAATCCAAAGAAGCCACTGAAATAGAGTGACGTGGCTGGGTCCCTGCCTGGATTTCTCCCTTCTCTTCTAGTGCATCCACTGGTACTATCTCAACTTACCAGGGGCCTCTAACCTGTCAAACCTGGAACTTCAACCCCGGGCAAGGAGCTCCAACCCTTGCAAGTTCTTCTTAAATCTCAGTGACTCCCCTGGAAAAAACCTCTTGCAGTGGGGATTCCAACCCCTTAAGTTACCTCTAAATTTCTGGCCAATCAAGTTGTAGGTCTCCAATGGTAGAGAAGGCTGTGCCCAGAAGAGCTCCTCTCTCCCTTCAGCTTTACTGGGAGTGTGTTCAGAGGGTCTGTCAAGGTTCTGGTCTGGAAATAGGCCTTCCCCAGCACAAGCCGTGGATTGGAGTCCACCAGACCTGAGCAGCCTCTGCAGCAAGGCTCCTAGGGGAATTCCCAAACAGTCCTACTGCTGGTCAGAACTCAATTATTCCTGTAGGATCCTGGAACAAGCCCCCATATGAAGTGCCCAGATTGTCAATCCCAAAAAATGAGTCTGAAACCAGCAATGCAAAATACAAAGGGACTTTATTGTCTAGCTCAAGGCTAGGAACTCATGCTGACAAGTCCAATGTGGACCCTGGGCTGTGGGGGAGCTGATTATTTAAGGATGAGCAGGCAGGGGGGTGAGGGGAAGGATCTTGGGGGACAAGATGTCTGCAAGGTTGAAATTCCTATAGATAGGAAGGATGTCTGCAAGGTGGGAGTTCCTGTAGATAAGGCTGTTTTATCATGCAAGGGCTAGGTTCTGGAGACCAAAGGTCTCCAAGTCTGTTTCACTATAGTGTCATACAGGGGTCTGGATTAATTATTATGTCATAATTAATTAATTAATTATGACTCTCTCTCTCTCTCTCTCTCTCTCTCTCTCTCTCTCTCTCTCTCTCTCTCTCTCTCTCCACACCCCACACATCTGGAGAGATCCAGGAGCAGGGAAAGATAAATGACATTACCATAGCTACAAGGAAATGAGAGTGTTCAAACTATACTGTCAGGATACAATCAAGGTTGGGAAAGGAATCATAGCCAGAGACTAGGGTGTAAGGGAATGGCCTACCTACAATGGATACTAAAAGGGTGGTCCCTGTCCAGGTGTGGATCTTCTTGAGAAAGAGTTTCATACAGTAGGGAAGTCTACCTAAGACAAAAGGATATTTAGCATTTACTTTAGTGTCCATTATTCAGTCTGAAACTGCTAGCCTGAGATTCCCTTCAGGGTGGATTCTCACGGGAACAGAAAACAAATACAAGCTTTGGGGTCTCCAACTTACAAGCTAGTCCTAAAGCTTGGGGTTCATCAGATCCCACCAGACCACAAGTTTAGGGTCTCTAGATTCCACTTTGACATAAAAAAGGATGACTAGAGGTACAGATGGCAAATTTAACTGACTTTCCAATTTTCCACTATTTATCCCTGTTTCCCTAAATAACCCTCACCAAGTGGAAATTTGCACTAAGAGAATGGGGGAACAAAAGAAGACAAATGGAACTGGATTCTGATGTTTTTTCCTCCCAAAATATAAAACAAACAAACAAACAAAAAAAAAAAACTACCTTGGTCAATGAAACCATGTATCCCCCAGTCTGCTCTTACTGCAACAGATGATTTGCAAAGTGTAACTATTTGACATTATAAAAAATAGCTATCATTTAGAAAGGTTTACAAAAAACTTCACATAAATTGTCCCACCTAGCTCCTTCAGCAAACTCTGTAATATAAGATTAATATTAACTCAGTTTTACAAATGAACAAACGATGGCTTGGAAAAATTAAGCAATGTACCTATGGTCATACAGTTAGCAAGTTTTAGAGCTAAGAGTCATACTCGTATCTTTTGATTTGAAATCCAATGTCAATTCTACTCACTAGTATAGTGTTGCCTCCCAATAAAAGCTGTGACATTTGTTGTTTTGTTTTTTTTATTAGCTCCCACAAATTTCTTCTTGAAACATGGAAGACAGATTCATCTAGTATGTTTGAAGCATTTTTTATTTTAATGTTTAAGTTATTTCCAAATGCTCCTAATGTAGTTACTATTTCCATAATTAATTAAAATTATTTAGGAAAGGTTTAATGAGAACTACGAAAATTTTTAGAAGCTAAGCTACATAGGAAATTGCATCATCTCTTTTGTAAAAATGGCAGTTATGACCTCTTCCTCCAAGTGGAAGATAGTATGTTCAATTACAATAGAAAAACTGAAATAGGAATGTACTTATCTTTTGGCTAAGAGGTAATCTCACTTGATAATGTTCTTCATTGCAGATAAAGTCTTCAGCATGAAGGATGGGAAAGAGGATATATTTTTTTAAATGTGACATTGAAATATAAGAAATTCTTTCTTTGCTTGAAAAGCACAACCCTTAAAGCCACTGTATAGCACTGTATAGAGAATACTGGGCTTTTCCAATTTATTTTTATAAGGTTTTTTTTTTCCAGATTACATGTCAGTACTATTTTCAATAATCATTTTCTGACATTTTGCAATCCATGTTCTCTCCTCTTCCACTCCTCCCCATTCCCCAAGATAGTAGGTAATATAATATAGTTTGTATGTGTTTTTATACCATATATATTTCCATGTTTATCATGTGTGAAAGAAGACATAATACTTACATGAAAGAAAATTCATGGAAAAAATAAAGTGATAAACAACAGGCTTCAATCTGCATTCAGACTTCATCAGTTCCTTCTATAGTGTTTAACGTTCTTTGTCATGAATCATTACAATCATATCACAACTTGTTCAGCGATTCCCCAACTGATGAACATCCATTCAGTTTCCAGTTCTTTGCCACCTCAAAAAGAGATACTATAAATATTTTTGTACAAATAGGACCTTTCCCCATCTTTGATCTCTTTGGGACACAGACCTACCTAGGAATGGTATTGCTAGGTCAAAGGGTATACATAGTTTTTGTGGCCTTTTGGGCATGGTTCCAAATTGCTTTCCATAATGGAATTATCAGTTCACATATCCACTAACAATGTACTAATGTCCCAGTTTTTTTTTTCACATCTCCAAATTTTATCATTTTTCTTTTTTTCACATAAACTAGTCTTATAGGTGTGAAGTGATACCTCAGAGTTGTTTTAATTTCCATTTCTTTAATTATTAGTGATTTGGAGCACTTTTTTATATGACTAAAGATAGTTTTAATTTCTTTGTCTGAGAATTGCTTGTTCATATCCTTTCTTATGGGGGAAAAACTGGGGTTTAAATTAAATATTATCAGGGTTCTAAGGAAGAGTAAGTAAGAGACAAGACAAGGCAATAGACTGAGATTAACAAATTGGGGAAATACAATTTAGAATGGGTTTGGCAGTTGGGCTTCCACCTAGCCAGGGAGTTTGTTAAACAAATAAGTGAGTAGACTGACAAAAGGTTTTATAAAGAGGGTTTAATTCAATGAACTATAGTTTTAAGGAAGAGCAAAGGGGTTCTCACCTACCAGTCTATGGGCAAACCTCAGGGTCAGGGAATGGACTTACTACACTAAGCTAGAAACTATAACAGGGCAGGGCACAATGGAGATCAGGAATGAAAATGGGATCCTCACTGCTGAGTCCTGACAAAATCCTGCGATGTTACAGCTTTCCCAGGTCTTCAGCCAGTTCTCCTTCAGTTGAGTAAGTTAGGGAGCTAAACCAACCTGAGCTGACCAGTAACCCAGTTTAGATTTTATAGTCTCAACCAGACTTCCCACAGGCAGATGATTTTCTTCTTTCCGGATACCAGAATATTAGGATACAAACTCCACTTCCTCTGAGGTCTTTTAGGGGGGTCAGTTACAACTTGTCCCCAGCCACCATGGAGTTCATCTCAGAGAGAAGAAGAAACACTTCCTGTTTCCCCATTCCATTTAGAATTCTCCAGCCCTGCTTGCCAAGCCTCCCAAATAATTAATTTTAAACATCTTATTAATTTATCTTACAACACCTTTGACCATTTTTTGTATTCTTATATATTTGACTTGGTTCTTGATATATATGAGAAATGAGGTCTTTGTCAGAGACACTTGCTTTTTGTCTGCAGTTTGTTGTTTCCCTTCTAATCTTGGCTATTTTGGCTTTGTTTACACAAAAACTTTTAAAATTACTAGAGTCAAAGTTATCTGTTTTATACCTCATAATGTCTTCTATATCTTGTTTGAACATAAAATCTTCCCTTATCCATAGGTCTGACAGTTAAACTACTTTATGCTTCTGCAATTTGTTTTTTTTATTAGACATTTATTAATATTAGTTATTAATCTGTTTACATACTTTATGCCCCTACTTTCCCATTCACCCCCCTCCCCCGCTCTCCCTCCACCCATGGCTAAAGCACATTTCCACTGGTTGTAACAAGTGTCCTTGTTCAGGGTCTATTTCCCATTCATATCCGCCTCAGTCCATGCATTCAAGCAATTGTCTATCTTATATGTTTCCTCTCCTGCAGTCCTTCCTCTGAATGTGGGTAGCATCTTTACCATAAATCCCTCAGAGCTGTCTTGTGTCATTGCAGTGCTGCTGGTACAGGAGCCCATTACATTTGATTTCACCATAGTATATCAGTCTCTGTGTACAATGTTCTTCTGGCTCTGCTCCTTTCGCTCTGCATCACTTCCTGGAGGTCTCTCCAATTTGCATGGAATTCCTCCAGTTTATTATTCCTTTTAGCACAGTAGTATTCCATCACCCGCATATACCACAATGTGTTCAGCCATTCCCCAATTGAAGGACATCCCCTCATTTTCCAGTTTTTTGCCACTACAAAAAGCACAGCTATAAATATTTTCATACGAGTCTGTTTATCTATGATCTGTTTGGGGTACAAACCCAGCAATGGTATGGCTGGATCAAAGGGCAGGCATTCTTTTATAACCCTTTGACCATAGTTCCAAATTGCCAGCCAGAATGGCCGGATCATTTCACAACTCCACCAGCAATACATCAATGTCCCGATTTTGCCACATTCCCTCCAACATTCATTACTCTCCCCTCCTTTCATTTTAGCCAATCTGCTAGGTGTGAGGTGATACCTCAGAGTTATTTTGATTTGCATTTCTCTAATTGTTAGAGATTTAGAACACTTTCTCATGTGCTTATTGATACTTTTGATTTTTTTACCTGAAAATTGCCTATTCATGTCTCTTGCCCATTTATCAATTGGGGAATGGCTTGATTTTTTATACAATTGATTTAACTCCTTGTATATTTGAGTAATTAGACTCCTGTCAGAGTTTTTCGTTATAAAGATTTTTTTCCCCATTTGTTGTTTCCCTTCTGATTTTGACTACATTGTTTTTGTTTGTACAAAAGCTTTTTAGCTTGATATAATCAAAATCATTTAATTTACATTTTGTAATTTTCTCTAACTCTTGCTTGGTTTTAAAATCTTTCCTTTCCCAGAGATCTGACAAGTATACTATTCTGTGTTCACTTAAGTTATTTATAGTTTCCCTCTTTATATTCAAGTCATTCCCCCATTCTGAATTTATCTTGGTGTAGGGTGTGAGATGTTGATCTAGACCTAATCTCTCCCATATTGTTTTCCACATTTCCCAGCAGTTTTTGTCAAATAGTGGATTCATGTCCCAAAAGTTGGGCTCTTTGGGTTTATCATACACTGTCTTGCTGACATCCTCCCTTCTATCTCTTAGCCAGTACCATATTGATTTAATGACTGCTGCTTTATAGTATAGTTTGATATCTGGTACTGCTCGGCCCCCTTCCTTCACATTTTTTTTCATTATTTCTTTTGATATTCTTGATCTTTTGTTATTCCAAATGAAATTTGTTATAGTTTTTCCTAATTCAGTAAAGAAGTTTTTTGGTAATTTGATAGGTATGGCGCTAAATAGGTAAATTAATTTGGGTAGGATGTTCATTTTTATTATGTTAGCTCATCCTACCCATGAACAGTTAATGGCTTTCCATTGGAAAGTGTTTTGTAGTTGTTTTCGTATAATAGCTGTGTTTGTTTTGTTAGATTGATTCCCAAGTATTTTATATTGTCTAGGGTGATTTTAAATGGTGTTTCTCTTTTTACCTCTTGCTGTACTAATGTGTTGGAAATGTATAGAAATGATGATGATTTATGTGCATTTATTTTGTATCCTGCAACTTTGCTAAAGTTGTTGATTATTTCTACCAGCCTCTTAGTTGATTCTCTAGGATTTTTTAAGTATACCATCATATCATCTGCAAAGAGTGATAGCTTAGTCTCCTCATTGCCTATTTTGATACCTTCAATTTCTTTTTCTTCTCTAATTGCAACTGCTAGTGTTTCTAGTACTATGTTGAATAATAGAGGTGATAATGGGCATCCTTGTTTCACTCCTGATCTTATTGGGAAGGCTTCTAATTTATCCCCATTGCATATAATGCTTGTTGATGGTTTTAGGTATATATTGTTTATTATTTTTAGGAAGGGTCCTTCTATTCCTATACTTTTCAGTGTTTTCAATAGGAATGGATGTTGTATTTTGTCAAAGGTTTTTTCGGCATCTATTGAGATAATCATGTGATTTTTGTTTGTTAGACTGTTGATATGGTCAATTATGTGGATGGTTTTCCTAATGTTGAACCATCCTTGCATTCCTGGTATAAATCCCAACTGATCATGGTGGATGACCTTCTTAATTACTTGCTGGAGTCTCTTTGCTAATATTCTATTTAAGATTTTTGCATCTATGTTCATTAGGGAGATTGGTCTATAGTTTTCTTTCTCTGTTTTTGGTCTACCTGGCTTTGGAATCAGTACCATATTTGTGTCATAAAAGGAATTTGGTAGGACTCCTTCTTTGCTTATCATATCAAATAATTTGTATAGTATTGGGATTAGTTGCTCTTTGAATGTCTGATAGAATTCACTTGTGAATCCATCAGGTCCTGGGGATTTTTTCTGAGGGAGTTTTTAATGGCTTGTTCAATTTCTATTTCTGATATGGGATTATTTAGGTATTCTATTTCTTCTGCTGTTATTCTAGGCAATTTATATTTTTGTAAATATTCATCCATATCTCCTAAATTGCTATATTTGTTGCCATATAATTGGGCGAAATAGTTCTTAATGATTGCCTTAATTTCCCCTTCATTATAGGTGAGGTCTCCCTTTTCATCTCTAATACTGTCAATTTGGTTTTCTTCTTTCCTTTTTCTTATTAGATTGACTAGTACTTTGTCTATTTTATCTATTTTTTTCAAAATACCAGCTTCTAGTCTTATTTATTAATTCAATAGTTCTTTTACTTTCAATTTTATTCATTTCTCCCTTAATTTTTAGTATTTCTAATTTAGTTTTCATCTGAGGGTTTTTAATTTGTTTGCTTTCTAATTTTTTGAGTTGCATGCCCAATTCATTAATCTCTGCCCTCCTTAATTTGTTAATATATGCACTCAGGGATGTAAATTTCCCCCTGAGTACTGCCTTGGCTGCATCCCACAGAGTTTGGTAGGATGTCTCATCATTGTCATTCTCTTCAATGATATTGTTGATTGTTTCTATGATTTCTTCTTTGACAATTTGGTTTTGGAGAATCATATTGTTTAATTTCCAATTGGTTTTTGATTTGCCTGTCCAGGTACCCTTACTGATTATTAGTTTTATCGCATTATGATCTGAGAAGGTTACATTTATTATATCTGCTCTTTTGCATTTGTTTGCCATGATTCTATGCCCTATTACATGGTCAATCTTTGTGAATGTACCATGTGCAGCTGAAAAGAAGGTGTATTCCTTTTTCTCCCTATTTATTTTTCTCCACATATCAATTAAGTCTAATTTTTCTAGTACTTCATTCACCTCTCTTACCTCTTTCTTATTTATTTTTGGTTTGATTTATCTAGATCTGAAAGAGGAATATTTACATCTCCCACTATTATGGTTTTACTATCTATTTCCTTCTTGAGTTCTGCCAGTTTCTCCTTTATGAATTTGGATGCTATACCACTTGGTGCATATATATTGAGCAGTGTTATTTCCTCATTGTTTATACTGCCTTTAATCAGGATGTAATGACCTTCCCTGTCTTTTTTAATCATATCTATTTTTACTTTGGCTTTGTCAGAGATCATGATAGCCACTCCTGCCTTCTTTTTCTCATTTGATGCCCAAAAGATTTTGCTCATATCCTTAACCTTGAACTTGTGTGTGTCTATCCACACAGAATTATACATAGCATTTCTCATTATAATAGCTGTGTTTGTTTTGTTAGATTGATTCCCAAGTATTTTATATTGTCTAGGGTGATTTTAAATGGTGTTTCTCTTTTTACCTCTTGCTGTACTAATGTGTTGGAAATGTATAGAAATGATGATGATTTATGTGCATTTATTTTGTATCCTGCAACTTTGCTAAAGTTGTTGATTATTTCTACCAGCCTCTTAGTTGATTCTCTAGGATTTTTTAAGTATACCATCATATCATCTGCAAAGAGTGATAGCTTAGTCTCCTCATTGCCTATTTTGATACCTTCAATTTCTTTTTCTTCTCTAATTGCCTCATATGTGTTTCTTGTAGACAACCTATGGTAGGATTTTGGTTTCTGATCCACTCTGCTATTTGCTTCCGTTTTATGAGTGAGTTCATCCTGTTCACATTCAGAGTTACAATTGTTAGTTGTGTATTCACTGACATTTTCGTATCCTCCTTTAGACCCACTCCTTCTCATTACACTATTTTCTTTTACACCAGTGGTTTGCTTTGAGCCGGTATCCCTTATCCCCTCCCTTGATTGACCTCCCTTTCTGCCCCCTCCCTTGTTGTTCCCCTCTTTTTGTTTTTTTTAAAGACCAAATGAATTCCCTCCCCCTTCTTCTCCCCTTCCTTTTTTGGCCTCCCCACTACCCTGCTCCCTTTGGTTTATCCCTTCTGACTTTCTCAGTAGGGTTAGATAGAGTTTTTTATCTGGATGGATAATAAAGCTACTCTTCCTTCTCCAGGTTGATTACACTGAGAGTAAGGTTTGATTATGCTCTCTTCCTCTCCTTCTTATGATATTATTCATCCCCTCCCCTTCCCATGCCCTCTTTGTGTGTAATAGAATATATTATTTTTCTTATTTACTCGAATTTTTCTTGGTGTCCCCTACTATTCCCCCCCCTCTCTTTCCCACCCCCCATGTCTTCATAGACCATTTAGTATCCTGTCCTATCCCTATGAATTATTCTTCTGGTTGCTATAATAGTGAATATTATGATAGTGTATAGAGTTCACTACAGAGAATTATACATAGCATTTCTCCACCTAGTAATACAGATAATTAGATCTTATTTATGCCCTTAAAGAGTCAAGCTTAAAAGACTATGAGTTTTCTTTCTTTTCCCTCTGTTTCTTATTTACCTTTTCATCATTCTCTTGATATTTGTGGTTGAGTGTCAAACTTTCCATTTATTCCCGGTCTCTTTTGTGCAAAAACTTGCAATTCTTCAATTTTGTTGAATGCCCATACTTTCCCCTGAAAGTATATAGTCAGTTTCGCTGGGTAGTTGATTCTTGGCTGAAGGCCCAGCTCTCTTGCCTTTCTGAATATTGTATTCCAAGCCTTGCGGTCTTTTAGCATTGAGGCTGCCAGATCCTGTGTGATTGGTGCTCCTTGATATTTGAATTGTCTCTTTCTGGCTTCTTGTAAGATTTTTTCTTTAACTTGAAAGCTCTTCAATTTCACTATTATATTTCTGGGT
>NC_058131.1:440586287-440631386 GCF_016433145.1 Gracilinanus agilis
CTTGTCTCACTTTCCCAATGCGAAATTCTGCCTTTTAAACTGTTATTTTTTTGCTAGATTTCTTCCATCTTCCTCAGCATTTCATTTTTAAACTCTTCCATAGCTTGTGACCAGCTTTCATTTTTTGGGGGGAGGTTTGGATTTTTGTTTTCCCTCCTCTGTTGTCTGGATTTTCTCTGTGTAGAAGTTGTCCAGTGTTCCAGAGTTTCTCTTGATAGTCTTTTTCTTCTGGACTTCCTTATTGCTGGCCATTGTTAGCTCCGCCCCTTTTCAGCTTTGTCTTTGCACTCAGGGTCTGCCTGGGCCTTGCAAGGTCCTGGGGTCTCCGGTCTCCTTGTCCTCAGGATCAGGCCTCCTGGTAGTTCCCGGTCTGCCCCTCTGCCCCAGGTTCCTTCAGCAGTCTTTGGGGCTGCTTCCACTGCCCCGCTGGGTCTGCACAGGGTCCTCACTGGAAGTCCAAGCCTGGGCTGGAGATAGTTATTCAAGTCTAGGGCACTGCCTTTGCCTGCGCAGATGCTCTGCTTTCACCCCCCCCCCCTCAGAAGGTAGTGAAAGTCCGTGGGCTAGAGATCTTTATTCATACCTGAGGCGATGCCTTCAGCGCTTGGGAAAGGCCGTGTTTAAGAGGCCTTTGTCCCAGCCAAGGTGGTGCCTTCACCCACGTGGATGCTCGGGGAAAGTCCGTGTGCGCCCCCAGCCACCTGGGGTCCCTCGTCTTGCAGCACACAAGTACAAGCCCCGGGGCTGCCAGTGATTATCTGGTTGCCCCAGTCCTGTTTTTCACACTTGTGCGTTGGCGTTGTGTGAGGTGTGCGGTATGGGGGGTGGTGGAGGGGCTTCTTCCTCTCCCGTTTTAGTGAGAGCTGTTTCACCCCTTTATAGCGTGGAAATGCCCCGATTCTGCGTACCTTCAATGCTGCGCACTGTTGTGGGGTTCCTTCGTTCTTCTGGACTCGTTTTTATTTCCCCTTGAGGAGTCCTGTATGCTTCGGTCAGGAGAGATCGAGCAGCTGCTCCTTACACTGCCGCCATCTTAACCGGAAGTCCCCACTTCTTGCAATTTGTTTTTGAATATACTTTTACTTTACTTTGGTATATGGTGTGAGGTGTTGGTCTATGCCTAAATTCTGCCATACTGTTTTGCACTTTTTCCCAGCATCTTTTATGGAATAAGTTCTCACAAAAGTTTGTGTCTGAGTTTATCACCATGTTACTATGGTCATTTGTGATTGTGTATTGAATGCCTAATCTATTTCATTTATCTATTGCTCTATTATTCAGTCAGTACTAGATTGTTTTAATGGTTTCAACTTTGTAATATAATTTGAGATCACCTTCCTTCATATTTTTTCATTAATTTTCTTGATATTCTTGGCTTTTTGCTCTTCCAGATGAATTTTATTATTTTTTCCAGCTCTATAAATTTGTATAGCACTGAGTATGTAAATTAATTTAGGTAGAATTGTCATTTTTATTATGTTGCCTCAGTCTACCCATGAGCAATTAATGTTTTTTTTTTCCAGTTGTTTAAATATGACTTTATTTGTGTAGGTAGACTCCCAGGTATTTTTTATTGTCTTCAAGTTATTTTTAAATGGGATTTTCCTTTCCATTTCTTGCATTTTGACTTTATTGGTAAGATAGAGAAATGTTGATGATTTATGTGGGTTTATTTTTATCTGGAATCTTTGCTAAATTTGTTCTTTCAATAACTTTTTTGGTTGATTCTCTAAGATTCTCTAAGTATACTATCATTGTAAGAAGGAAAATTTAGGTAATTATAGATATATATTAAAATATATGGCCGCCAGGAATCAACAATTCAGGTTGATTCCGTAATTAAATCAGACCCAAGTCAGCATTGGGTTGAAGAGTTTATTTACAATCTGGTAGGTAAAAAGTAGGAATAAAGAGAAAGGGAGAGGCTAGTCCAGGCCAAAGGCCTGGATGGAGAGAGAAGGTTAAAAGGCTAAATAAATGAAGCTGTAAGCCACAAGGCCCAACAGCCAGATAGGAAGAGTTTAGAATTGGCCCAGCTAGGCCAAGGAAGTCAGCCTAACTTACCCACGTGACAATATAGAATGTAAGCTGTCTGTGGTCTCAGGAGATGCTTCTTCTTCAGTTCTAGAAGGCAACTGCCCCCACAGGAAGTTCACTAACTTACTAAAAGAGATAGTGTCTTTCATCACTTCCTGTGGTCCACCTCTAATTCAAATGGACAAATGGCAGTTTCTACATTGATTTGGACTGCCCAAAGGGCAGTCCCTTATTCTTGATTTGTTACTTATTGTCATGTGTGGGTAACTCGTCTCCCCTCCCCACTAAGGGAGGTTAGGATTACATCATTTCTACGCCTAGGATGGGTAGATTTTTGACTATTAATGGGCTTGAGCTAATTCCATTTACACATCATATCACTTACAAAGAGTGATATTTTAATTTCCTCATTCAAATTCCTTCAATTTTTTTTCTCTTATTGCTCTCATTGGCATTTCTAGTACAATATTGGATAGTAGCAGTGATAATTGGCATCCTTGCTTTGCTTCTGATCTTAATGGAAAGGATTCTAGTTTATTTTTATTGTAAATAATGTTTACTGATGATAAAAGATAGATTCTCCAATTCATTTTTATTGGGAATTTCTCATCTATGGAATTATGCCATAAATTCAGCAAATCTCATATGTATTCAATTATTATTTCTATGCAGATGGTTCTCAGATCATTTATTCAACTCTAACCTCTCTGCTATAATCTCACATCTCCACTTGCCTATTATACTTCTCGAAATTGTCAATGATATTTTAATCACTAAATCTAAAGATTTTTTCCTTAATCTTCATCCTTCAGCTTTCTGAAGCCTTTGATACTGTCAATTACCCTCTTCTCCTTGATTCTCTCTTCTCTAAATTTTATGACTACTCTCTGTATGTTCTCCTCCTCTCTGTTTGATCACCATTCAATCTCTTTTGTAAGGTCTTCATCCAGGTTACAACCTGGTGGTATTGTCCTATGCCCTCTTCTCTTCTCCCTCTATACTATTTCACTTGGTGATCTCAAGCTTCTATAAATTCAATTATCTTCCCTATGCTGATGACTTTTGAATCTTTTTATTTAGACCTCATCTATCAGTTAACCACCAGTCTCAAATATCCAATCACCTATTGTATGCCTTGAACCAAATATCTTGGTTATCTCCTTCCTCATTACCACCTCCTGGATTCCCAGGATTCCTTCAAATCTCAACCAAAATACCACTAAAAAAAAACAAAACAACTTTTCCTGTACTCCTTAATTTGAGAATTTTCTCTCTGAATATTAACATGAATGTATCTTGTAAATACCTTGCTTATATAAAGTTATTTATTGTATATATGTAACTATAGTTACATATATACATACATATACATACATACAGATTGACATGGCATGTCCCTCCCATTAAATTGTAATTGCAAACTTCTTGAGGGTAGGGACTGTTCTTTGCCTTTCTTTTTAACCCCAGATCACTCCTAGCCTAATGCCTGATTCATAGCAAGCTTTTAGTAAATGCTTTTTGATTTGATTTGAAATAATAATAACTAAATTTTTTTAGTGCTTTGAGTAGCTCCATTTTTCAGATAGGGAAAATGAGGCTGAGATAAATTGAATTATTCACCCAGGATTACAGAGCTGTTAAGTGTCTGGCACAGAATTTAAACATAATCCAATACTTTATCCAATATGCTACCTAAGGGCTTCAAAAATGAGGAATTCACTGGACTTGAATTTGAATCCCTGATGAGGTACTTACTACCTGAATGACCTGGGCAAAAAGGTTCCTTATCTGTAAAATGTGTATAATAATGCTTCACTGGCATCTGTGTCACAGGATGGTTGTGAGGAAAGAGTTCTATAAACATATACAAATGTGAGTATAAACATTATACTGGCTGAAATTGATTAACAAGGATAAATGAAAGTTCTTTTCAATCAAAAAGTACTCTATAAATGAGTTATATTAGTTTTAAATAGTTCAATTAATATGTATATATATATTCCTATATAAATATAAATATATACATATATACCTTGGAGATATTGTAGGTTCAATTCCAGACCACAATAAAGCAAGTTTTATTAATTTTATGTTTTGTTGTATATATAAAAACTTGAAAGAATAATGATGGTAAATAGGGTATTCCTTTTGTATATTTTTTGTATACTTTGCATACTTTTAACTTGTCAAGTCTTTATTAACCTTAATTACTAAATCTATTACTATATGCTATTATCCCCGGACTATGCAATAGTACTATGTATGAAGAATGTGCAAACCTTAATTTAAAAACATTTATTGCTAAAAAAAATGCTCACCATTATCTTAGACTTCAGCAAGTCATAATCTTTTTGTGGGTAGAGGGTCTTGCCTCACTGTTGATGGCTGTTGAGTAGTCAGGGTGATGGTTGGTGAAAGATGGGGTGGCTGTGGCAATTTCTTAAAATAAAAAGACAAAGAAGTTTGTCACATTGATTAACTCTTCTTTTCATGAAAGATTTCTCTATGGCATGCAATATTATTTGATAGCAATTTACCCATAGTAAATTTTTTTCAAAATGGAGTTAATCTTCTCAAATCCTGCTGCTGCTTTATCAACTAAGTTTATGTAAAATTTTTTAATATTGTTGTGTCTCAGGGAATAGAAGGGCCCAAGGAATAGGGAGAAATGGAGAAACAGCCAGTTGATGTAGCAATCAGAACACACACAACATTTATTAAGTTCCATAACATTTAATAATAATAACTGAAAAGTTTGAAATACTGTAAGAATTATCCAAATGTAAAAGAGATATGATATAAGCATATGCTGTTGTAAAAATGGCACTGATCAATTATGCAGGGTTACCACAAACTTTCAATTTGTAAAAAAAGAAAACAAAAACCACCATAATATCTATAAAGCACAATAGAGCAAAGCACAGTAAAATGAAGTATGCTTGTGGATATAAACATATACACACAAGTGTATATATAGATATAGATATGGATATTGCAAAGTTCTTTCAGCTAAAATCTAAATGACCTGCTTAGGCTATGTTAGCCAATTTTGATCTTGTCATAATAGCTCTTGAAAAAGTTTATTCTCCAAGTCTGAGGCCTATAGATTTGGTGGATTCAAGTGACTCAATTTCAGGGTTGATGGAGGGAAAATATGACTACCTCACATTTTGTTTTTAGGATACTAATTCAATAATTCCTTATTGAAATATATAAAAAAAAGAAACACTAAATACCAAATATACTATTGCTTAAAGCAATCTATAACTATAACCATGTTCTCTCAGAGCCTATTTCATACTTTAAGAAGTTTTAGCTGAAAGCACTTTGCAATATCCATATCTATATATACACTATAGCACTAAGTTTTCCTAATGATATGGAAAGAATTAGTGAAGGAAAGAAAAATTTTACTTACCCATATTATGTAGGCTATAAATTAAAAGGAGAAAGAAGGAAGAAAGCACTAAACATGGGGTTACTGAACCTAAGTTTGAATGCTGTCTAGTTCTGCTACTTACTACCTGTGTGATCATTGCAGTTTTAGTTTTTTGCTTCTTTTGTTTGTTTTCTTTTGTTTTAGTGGGGGAAAGGAAGAATGGGAGAAAGAGATTTTTGTTCATTAAAAAATTAAGTTAAAAGTGGACAAAATGAGGATTAGGTTATTTGTAAACTTCCTTCTAATATTAAATCTGAATATATATATATTATATTATCAATATTAACAGGGATATAGCAAGCATAAGTTAAATTAACTATTATTTGTTTTAAGGCATAAGTTTATTGCTTGTTGGCATGGGCTTAGTGGAATGTAGCCATGACATATTCAAGTGTCATATAATCAAATAAAGTAATACATATAAAGAGATAGATATTGGACTTGTGATTTCCTTGGTATAAATATCACTTAACTAGATGAACCAATAATAATAATAAAAACAATAAAAATAGTTTTAAGAAGTCAGTCATCTCTAGGCCCTAATGAGGCATCATGGTAGGAACTTAAGAATAAGTGGAATAAGGGAGACATTTTTGAGGAGAGAAAAGGCACTAATAGCTGGGAGAATCAGAGGGTAGTGCCTGAGGAAGTACTGCAGAGGGAGAACCTGAGCTGAGTCTTAAAGGAAAACAACACCTCTAAGAGACAGAAATAAGGAGAGTGTACCTCAGACATGGAAGACAGCCTACATAAATTTACAAAAGTAGGAGATTAAATGACAAGATTTAGATCTGGGAAATGTTTATAGGCAGCAGAAGGAACTGGTAGGTAAAATAAAGATAAGAGAAAGAAAGAGAGCATCCAGCGGAAAAGAGGAATGAAAGCAAAGACATAAAGCAGAGAGGCTTGCTTTGGCCACCTCTTCCTCAGAAACCAGAATAAAAGGGAGAGAGGCATGGAGTACAGTCAATAAGATAACTCACAGGGGATGGTCTCAATTTTCTCAATAAACCAGGAGGGAAGGATTGTTGTTGTGACTTGAGGACTTGAGGAGAGAAGAAAATGTTTAATATAGTAATTGGAGGACTTGAATGGGAAATTGAAAAAAAGATTTTCTGTGTAGTTAATAGGCCTAGTTAAAACTAGAGAGCATGAATTTTTTTTTAACCTTCATGTTCTGTTTTAGAATCAATACTGTATATTGGTCCCAAGGCAAAAGAGCAGTGAGGGCTACGCAATGGGATTTAAGTGACTTGCCCAAGGTCAAACAGCAAGGAAGTATCTGAATTAAGATTTGAACCCAGGATCTCTCATCTCTGGGGGCTGGCTTTCAATCCACTGAGCCACCCAGCTGCTCCCAAACATGAATTTTTATATAACTTACTCCAGTAGAATTCAGAATATGCAGGATGAAGAATCAGCAGAGCATAAGTTCCAGAAGGATGTGTCTAAGAGTCAAGGGTGGAAGACAGAATAGAATTGATCTGTTCAAGACTTTGTTTAAAGAGAGGAAAATGAGTTCTAAGCAAGGGTAATAGATGAGACAACCAGAGAGGGATAAAGAGGCTGGAGATTGCATTAAGGATGAAGAGTTAGATTTAGGAGTGAGGCACAGAGAAATATGGAAGGTTAAGAAGTTATGACTAAAGAGGAGTTGGAATGAAAATATGTTTCCTGGGAGTTGAGAAAATTGATGAATAAGGAATATGGGACATTTGAAATATCCTCAGTGTGCCTATTGTAGATTTCAAGTATAAGGGAAAGGGGTGAGGTGAAAAGAAAAATCATAAATTACGTCCTAAAATCCCTGAGAAAGGAGAGGATGATCTAGGCGATAGATTATACCAGCAGTGTTCTTAAGCTAAGTGATAAATACAGATGGAGTTAACCTCAAAGGTTGCTGAGTGATGGCAGTACACTTAAAATCCAAAAGTGACAGCATACCAACTCCTGATTCAAAATATTGAAGAGATATTTGTGAAGATATTATACTTATGACATTTTGTTTTTTTAAACCTTAGGCAAACTTACTAAACCTTTAAATTCCTCTAGGCAACCCTTTAAAGACTATGATTTATAGAGAAGTTGTCACCTGCTTTGTTAGAGAGAGTTTTCTTATCAGAGAGTTCCCCTGACCAATTGAAGATCCAATCCATATAGAGTGTATGTATCTTTGTATGTATGTTTATATTGCTAATACATAGATAGATGTCAAACATGAACATCTTAAATGTAACCTAAATACAGGAAGGTGGATTTATTGTATGTAGAGCACATGGAAAATGTTCTCTAATACTAGAATTTAAGGAATGTCTTCATATCTACCACTTCAATTAAAATTTAAAAGAGATGCCCTGAGTACAAGTACATGTGAAAGATAGAAAATAAATATAATCCATTCTTCTTTGGGAGGAATAAGGAAGTAGGGTGACT
The DNA here is from genome assembly GCF_016433145.1 of Gracilinanus agilis. Taxonomy (NCBI): domain Eukaryota; kingdom Metazoa; phylum Chordata; class Mammalia; order Didelphimorphia; family Didelphidae; genus Gracilinanus; species Gracilinanus agilis. The sequence continues at coordinate 440,594,197 of NC_058131.1, forward strand.
TGTCTAAAAGAACCAAAGGCAAAAAAAGCCTTTGACAAAATACAGCATCCATTCCTATTGAAAACACTGAAAAGTATAGGAATAGAAGGACCTTTCCTAAAAATAATAAACAGTATATACCTAAAACCATCAACAAGCATCATATGCAATGGGGATAAATTAGAAGCCTTCCCAATAAGATCAGGAGTGAAATAAGAATGCCCATTATCACCTCTATGATTCAACATAGTACTAGAAACACTAGCAGTTGCAATTAGAGAAGAAAAAGAAATTGAAGGTATCAAAATAGGCAATGAGGAGACTAAGCTATCACTCTTTGCAGATGATATGATGGTATACTTAAAAAATCCTAGAGAATCAACTAAGAAGCTTGTACAAATAATCAACAACTTTAGCAAAGTTGCAGGATACAAAATAAATGCACATAAATCGTCAGCATTTCTATATATTTCCAACACATTAGAGCAGCAAGAGGTAGAAAGACAAACACCATTTAAAATCACCCTAGACAATATAAAATACTTAGGAATCTATCTACTAAAACAAACACAGCAATTATATGAAAACAACTACAAAACACTTTCCAAACAAATAAAACTGGATCTCAACAATTGGAAAGCCACTAATTGCTCATGGGTAGGATAAGCTAACATAATAAAATTGAACATTCCACCCAAATTAATTTACCTATTTAGCGCCATACATATCAAACTACCAAAAAACTTCTTTACTGAATTAGGAAAAACTATAACAAATTTCATTTGGAATAATGAATAACAAAAGCTCAAGAATATCAAGGGAAATAATGAAAAAAAAATGTGAAGGAAGGGGGCCTAGCAGTACCAGATATTAAACTATACTATAAAGCAGCAGTCATCAAAACAATATAGTACTGCCTAAGAGACAGAAGGGAGGATCAGTGGAATAGACTTGGGGTTAATGACATCAGCAAGACAGTGTATGATAAACCCAAAGAGCCCAACTTTTGGGACATGAATCCACTATTTGACAAAAACTGCTGGGAAATGTGGAAAACAATATGGGAGAGATTAGGTCTAGATCAACATCTCACACCCTACACCAAGGTAAATTCAGAATGGGTGAATGACTTGAATATAAAGAGGGAAACTATAAATAAATTAAGTGAACACAGAATAGAATACATGTCAGATCTCTGGGAAAGGAAAGACTTTAAAACCAAGCAAGAGTTAGAGAAAATTACAAAATGTAAATTAAATGGTTTTGATTATATTAAGCTAAAAAACTTTTGTACAAACAAAAACAATGTGGCGAAAATCATAAGGGAAACAACAAATGGGGAAAAAAATCTTCATAACAAAAAACTCTGACAGGGGTTTAATTACTCAAATATACAAGGAGTTAAATCAATTGTATAAAAAATCAAGCCATTCCCCAATTGATAAATGGGCAAGAGACATGAATAGGCAATTCTCAGGTAAAGAAATCAAAAGTATCAATAAGCACATGAGAAAGTGTTCTAAATCTCTAATAATTAGAGAAATGCAAATCAAAACAACTCTGAGGTATCACCTCACACCTAGCAGATTGGCTAAAATGAAAGAAGGGGAGAGTAATGAATGTTGGAGGGGATGTGGCAAAATTGGGACATTAATGCATTGCTGGTGGAGTTGTGAACTGTTCCAACCATTCTGGCTGACAATTTGGAGCTATGCTCAAAGGGCTATAAAAGAATGCCTGCCCTTTGATCCAGCCATACCATTGTTGGATTTGTACCTGAAAGAGATCATAGATAAACAGACTTGTACGAAAATATTTATAGCTGTGCTTTTTGTGGTGGCAAAGAACTGGAAAATGAGGGTATGCCCTTCAATTGGGGAATGGCTCAACAAATTGTGGTATATGCTGGTGTTGGAATACTATTGTGCTCAAAGGAATCATAAACTAGAGGAATTCCAGGTAAACTGGAAAGACCTCCAGGAACTGATGCAGAATGAAAGGAGCAGAGCCAGAAGAACATTGTACACAGAGACTCATATACTATGGTAAAATCGAATGTAATGGACTTCTATACCAGCAGAAAGCAATGATACAGGACAATTCTGAGGGATTTATGGTAAAGAACGCTACCCACATTCAGAGGAAGGACTGCAGGAGAGGAAACATATAAGAAAAACAACTGCTTGAACGCATGGGTGGAGGTGGACATGATTGGTGATGTAGACTCGAAAACACCACACCAATGCAACTATCAACAATTTCAAAATAGGTCTTGATCAATGACACATGTTAAAACCAGTCGAAATGTGCATTGGCCATGGGTGGGGGGAGAGCGGGGGGTGAAGGAGAAGGTGGGAGCATGAATCATGTAACCATGTTAAAAATGAATATTAATAAATGTTTTAAAAAATTAAAGAAAAATAAAAAATAAAAAAAGAACCAAAGGCAAACTTCTTTTGAAAAAAAGAATAGATCCTATAGGAAAATCTAGAAGGGAACTTAGAGGTTTTCAAATCTAATTGCTTCATTTTACAGATGAGAAAACTAAATCCTAAAGCAAGATGAAGTGATTTGTCCAAGGTCACATAAATAGTATGTAGCAGAGCAGCAATTAAAATACAAAGCCTCTTCCCCCATATCCAGCCCTTTCTTTACTATATCATGAAATGGTATCTCTTCCCATATCAAATATTACTGTGAGCTATACATTTTTCAAGACTGTCATATTGCTATATTTTCATAATTTTGTGTAAAACACATTTAATCCATCTTATGATTCGTTTTCATGGTGCCTTTCTTTTCCTAAACTCTACTTACTTCATATTTTCACAATCACTGAACCTGCTTTTTGTTAGCTGTGTGTGGATTAAGTATATAGGACAGTTGCCTTGTCTCACTGGTTTCTTATATAGATCAGTTTTGCTGGATAATTTGATTCCAACCCAGGGACTCTTGACTTTCACTAAGCTGTATTCAGTTTATGGCAGACCTAGTTTCTAAATCTTCCCAAGACTGCAGTTTCTATTATTAGCTACAATGATGGTCTGGCCTCAGTTGCTCAGTTACCAGTCAACTTCTTCCTTTAGTTTGTCTCATCTAGTGGCCTGATGTCAGAAGGAAGAATTCTTTTAGTCAAATAGATATTTTTTTTCCTAATGTGAAGAAGTGAAAAAGGGAGTCAGTGATTACTTTTCATTTAACCTTTATAAAGTTTTTATCAACTTTGGGCTTTATAAAACAGACCTATTTATAATTCCAATAAGAGAAATAGCCCAGATGTGGTGAGTAGAGTTAGGTTTCCATCCCTTAGAGCTAGGTCAGATATGAAATTGAGTCCAGGTTGTCTGAAAAATGACATCTAAGACAAATTTTAGATCTTTTCCAGGAGTTTCTATTGATTTAAAAGAATTTATGAAATTATTTAACATTAAGGGAAAAAATAATAAGGTAAGAAAAGGATGCAACAACTTTAATCCTTATAAAACTATGTTTCTCAAAGGCAATGTGAACACAAGAGAATAAAAAGTTGAACCATTATCCTTCTTGGTTCCTACTCATTTTCTCCACCATTACCCTATTATAGTCAAATCATTATAGATTGCAGTTTAATGCTTACTTGATAAGTTCAGGTCACTTCTAAAAGTGAAATCACGGGAGTGGAAGTGGTAATTGTCATGAGTAAGAGGTGAAGAATACTAGTTATGGTTCTGGGCACTTCGTTTTAAGAAGAATATGGACAATCCCTAGCTAGTTCAGTAGATACTTAGATACCTCAAAGCCATGCAATCTAAGGATACATTGAAAGAACTAGATATGTTTAGCTTAAAGAAGAGAAGACTTAGAGAAAATACAGTAGTTGCATTTGAATATTTGAAGAACTATATTTGAAGCATTAATTACACTTATGCTTGGCTCTAAATAGCAAAACAAGAACCAGTGACAAAGAAGTGAGACAGAGGTAGATGAGGGCTTAATGGAATCATTATTATTATTATTACTATTATTATTATTATTATTGAGAGTTTTAAGATATACCATGCCTTCACAATGACACAGTGAGCAAAAAACAGAGGTGATATTTTTGCCCTTTATAGTTGAAGAAACTGAATATTAGACAGCTAATGGTTATATGAGCCAGTATGCAAACTCAAGTCTGATTTCAAAATCATTGCTCTACCCAATACTTTACATTCACCTTCCCCCTCACCATCCACATGATGAAGAACTCCTAAATGAGTAATGTTATCCAGTGGACTAGACTAGACCACCTCAATAAAGAGTGAGTTCCCACTGGATAACATATATTTAGAGCTGAAGAGACCTCAAGGGTCATTAAATTCAATCCTCTCCTTTTCTTTTTGAGGAAACTTGGGCCCCGTATAAGTGACTTGCCTAAAGTAACTGAACTATTAAACTTCAGAGGTGAGGTTTTGCTCTCAAGTTAGTGCTTTGGCAATAATTTTCACCATGATTCTCAAGATATTTTTTGTACTCAACTACACAAACCATTTCTATGTAAATATGGAAATGATTCATTTCCCTAGAGTCTGGCACAATGTTGAGCATGAAATAAACATAAGTGTTAATTATATTATCTCATGTAAATAATACAAATATCTATATTTAAAACATTTTGAATTGTGTATATCTGTTGGTTAAAAAATATATATTCTCAATTCCTCATTTTAGCGAACTATCAAATTGAGAGATGAACAAATCAAAAAATTATCTTCCCCTTTTCTAAGTGCCTCACTTAAATGTTGTGGCACCTATGTAGTAGAGTGGATAGACGGAGTCAGGAAAACTCATATTCCTGGTCTCAGATACTTACTAGCTATGTAACCCTAGGCAAAACACTTAACTCTTTTGTCTCAGTTCCTCATCAATAAAATGAGCCAGAGGAGGAAATGGTAAATCACTCCAGAATTTCAACCAAGAAAACCCTAAATTGGGTCACGAAGAGTCAGAGATGACTAAACAACAACATATATATATATATAAATTCTTTAATAAGAAATTGGTCAATATTAACCATGGTATTTCATAAGTTATTCTGACCTCAGATCACAAGGCAGGAAAACTTAACTGAATTTCTTCCAGAAATCACCCCTACCATTCATGTCTTAGTCGTTTTAGATCTTCTAAGACCTGAGATGCAGCTAAAATTGAAAGATGAAAATAAACAAATTTTTTCCTAGTTTGGGTACTTCCTTAAGTTTCACAGCATCCTAATTATAATTAATCATGTTACACTAATAGTTACAGTAATTAGTAGATAATTACCATGCTGAAGTATATTAGAATAGCATTATCAACCCATCTGTTTTATAAATGTTATATTGGACATACTCTTAATTAGAAGGAATTTACCCTGAGAAACTCTTATTATTTATCAGTTTCTGAATCAATAATCTGTCATTGATGGTACATATTTTACTCATGGTACTGAATGTCTAACTTAAGTAAGCATTTACTAGACATCTTTCTTGTGCCAAATACTGTCCTAGGGACCATCCTAGAGAACTTTTGACTTTATAAAAAGTTAAATAGTTCCTTTCCTCAAGGAGTTTTCTATAAGAGGGAGCCAGCATGTATACATACATCTGTATGCATACATAAATAAAACAAATATACATGCAATATACATACAAATATGAGACACATGTACATGTATGCATATAAGTGTACATGCAAAATATATGCAACATAATTTGAGAGGGAAGGCACTAGCAGCTAAAGAAAACAGGATAGGCCTTGTGAGAATAAGTGACATCAGCTGAGTATATATGAACAGACAGTTTTTAGATAAAGAAATCACAGCTAAATATAGTTATATGATAAGATACTCTAAGTCATTATTGATTAGAGAAATGCAAATGGGAATAACTGTAAGATATAATTTCACATTTATCAAATTGGCTAAAATTATATAAGGGCAAAGTGACAAATGTTGGAGGGAATGTGTAAAAATGGGGGCACAAAAATTGTTGTTCTAACTGTGTCCTGATCCAATCATTTTGGAGAGAAATCTGGAATTATGCTCAAAGAGTTACAAAATTGTATATACCTTTTGATCCTAACAATTAATAATGCTACAAAGGTTTATTTCCTAAGGTGATCAAGGAAAAAGGAAAAGAACCTACCTCTATGTTCTAAAGTTTTATAGCAGTTCTGGTGGTAGTAAAGAACTGAAAATTGAAGAAATAACCATCAACTGAGGAATGGCTAAACAAGTTTTGGTATATGATTGTGATAGACTACTACTATAAGAATATGACCATATTTTTGGAACCTTAAGAAATGACGAAGTTTAATTTTTGAAAAAAACATAGAAAGACGTAGATTAAGTTATAAAAAATGAAATGAGCAGAATCAAGAGAACATTGTAGACAGGAACAGAAATTTCAAAGAAAGAACTGATAAACAGGTTAGGCACTTTTCATAAGGTAAAAACTACCTAGTCAGAAAGCTCATCTTCTATTCAATGCATTGATTTCTACCTAGGAAAAATCTGGAATCTTTTAGACTATTTCATAAGAAGAATAATACAAAAATGTACAGTAGAGTGTCTAAGATTTAAATTTATTTCTAAATTATTTAGAAAAATCCAAAAAAATATTGAAGGATTTATTTTATGTTATTTCAGCTATAAATTAATGTCAGCAGCTACAACTAGTGCAGGGCAACCAGGAATTCATTCTCAAGTGTCAAAAATTAGAAGTTCTTAGCAATATTTGAACTCCATCTATAGGTAGCAATAACTAGGCTTTGAACTTTGTTAGAAAAAATAATTAGGATTAGAAATCTACCACATGGAATACCTTTTCCGTCCCCAAGTTGTTTCTGTACACCATTTAAGCTTCTGGTCAGTCCATGACCTGCTCCGTCTTCAACATCCATCTGAAGATGTCTTGCATTATCTGTCCCCCATGATGGGGTGGGGGGTGGGGAGGACTCTCAAACTCTATTCCCAAATGGAACCTTGAATCTCAGTATTTAAGATCTCTAACCAAGGAGTCTCCTGTATTCCAGGAACTACTAATTATGGCTTTGTCTATTCTATAAAATTTTCCTTTCACTAAAGTCCATAGGCTTGACTAAATCAGTTACTATTAACTAGCACAAAGAGGTGATTGGATTGTGTATTTAAGACTCCTTTTCTCATACAAAGTCTTCTGAAATAGAAAATGATCAGGTTTGATAAAGGGACAGGTAAGTAGCCCAGTGGATAGAACACCAGGCCTGGTGTAGGAGGACCTGGGTTCAGATCTGGATTCAGACATTTCATACCTGTGTGACCCTAGCTTAACTCCAATTGCTTAGCTCTTGCCGTTGTAGACAGGCTGACCAGATGGCCAAAAGTTTTTCCAGCCAAAAATAACCTCAGCAGCATTCATGATTAAAGTGTTATTAAAAGAGATCATTCCTAGATTTGGATAGGATGTGACAGGGGTTCTCATTTCTCAGAGTCTATACTGAATCAAGTATATAAAAACCTGGGGATACAAGCTAATGTACAAACAGCTTATCATCCTCAGAGTGCAGGTCAAGTGGAGAGAATGAACAGAGAGGTTAAGACACTCCTCGGCAAACTCTGTTCACAGACTCTTTTGAAATGGACTGGGATTTTACTCATAACACTATTCCATCTAAGAACATGCCCGAGTAGAGACTTACATCTCTCTCCATTCAAGATGCTGTATGGTCATCCAATTTGGCAAAGGAAACCTTATAAAAAAAGCCTACATCTCTATGATAGGAGGAGATTGTACTTTGGCATCATACATAAAAGCCTTGAAAACAAGAATAAAAGAACTACAAGAAATGAGTTTCATCCAACAAGCTACACAGTTGGATTATTTATTACATAACATTAAACTGGGAGATAAAGTGTATATAAGAAATTTTAGCCAAAAAAGTCAGCTACAGAAACAAAATGGGTTGATCCATTTCAATTTTTAGTAACTACTCCAACAGCAATCAAGGTGGCGGAGAAGAATTCATGTATCCATTATTCCCACACAAAACTTTACAATCCTTACACCACAAATGAAAATTACAGTGAAACTGAAAGTGATAAATCAAGTGCTGAGAATGAACATCAACTAGAAACAGTGGAAACAAGTCCTAATAACTCATAATTCCAGAAATCGACTCCAACAAAAGAAAAGATCATCAGGCAAGTGCAGACTACAGTCAAGACTAGACAACAATAAATACACACAAAGGGGATGAAACAACTAAAGAAAGTAAGAAAAAACCAGTCCACAAGAAAAGACAAGAAAGAACAAATGCAATAAGACAAGTCAGAAGAAAAACTTTGAACTGATAAAAGAGATAGTAGAATCTCTCTGAACTTTGTAAATTTGTATATATTAAGAAATGGACAGATGATAAGCCAGACAATTATGTAAGATTGTGCAGCGATAGCATAAAAAAAAACAAAAACAAAAATTAACTTCACACATTAGGGAAAACATGCAACACACACATAGCTTGGAAGAAATGAAGAGAACCATCAGTCAACAATGAAGAAGAGTCAAGAAGAAAGATGTAAGTATTCATACAACAGGACATAAAAAAGAACATATACACAATTCAAAACTAGTCAGTTTTTGTTGACCTTGTGTAGATAAATGAGAGTCCATGATTGCAAAGAAATGCAAAATGTATAAATACTTAGATTGCATAAGGTTTTAAACAGATAGAAAAACCAAAAACTTTTCTGCTTAACACCAGGGTGTAAGAAATAACATAATTGTTGTATAGTATATATAATTGATGTAAAAATTGTACTTATATAAATACATGTAACATAGGTCTGCATATAGTAGTTATAGAGTTTGTAAATACTGTATGATACCTTGTCCATAGTGTATAAAACAAAGAATGTCTGGAATAGATAGGAAAGTTAGAATAACTTAGAGAAACAGTTTAGCAAGTAGTTAAGAGTTACTAAATACTTAGTTTAGATTAGCACATAGGGTAACCATAAAAGTTGAAACTACAGTAGCAAAATAGTTATCTTTAAGGAAGTTACATAGCATTAGCTAAAAGTTGAGTTAATGGAAATGTTACAGTTAAATTGGTTTTGCATAATGATAGAATAAAATAGGAAATTGTTGTATTAATATAAGATTGCATAGCTATAAGATAGAAATAGTAGTGATTATTGATTTTTGTTATGTTATTGTATTGCAAAAATTGTTATTATTGTCAGTATTCATTTTATAAACCTCAAATTCCTAACCCAAACTTTTCCTAGAAAACGTCTTAGCTTAGGGTAGATAGTTAGGAATCTAGAATAACATAGTGTAGATAAGTTTTTTTTGTTATTTTAGGGGGTTTAGATTAGCAAATAGCATAGGATAATTAAGGATAAGTATAATAGTTCATGTCACTGAGCTAGTTAACTCATTGCATGAAAGGGGAAGATACTGTAAGAAAAATTGGACAGGAAAGGTTAGGAATGTTGGAGAGGATTTATTGACAATGAAGACAAGGAAGGGGGAAGAGAAAGACTGGAAAGAGGGACAATTGCTCTCTGAAGGGGACAGTTGCTCTCGCTGGAGGAACTCTTGCCTGAACCTCAGGACAAGAGGGAGCTCTCTGCCTCTTGGGATAGAAACTACCTCTATTCCTGGGATTTTCCCAACTGTTTCTCTTCCTGGATTCCTGTGGATTGTACCATCCACCAAAAGGATTTGAAGGGGGCCGCTTGAACTGAATTGCAGGTCTTTAGGGCATTAACCTGAAGAGACAGGCTAAACCAACTCTGAAGGTCAGAATCTCTTTTCCTCTTACTGTCTACTGATAAAGACTTTGAACTTATAAAAGCTAGCATGAATATAGTACAGATTAGGAAGAAAAGAAACCTTCATAAGCCTGTGAGCCCTGGGCTCAGCTCAAATTCTGACAGAGATTTGAAAACCAATCTGTGCTTAAGGTTGAGGGTAATCCCTACTTCCCTCTATCCTAATACCTTCCCTTTAAGACTTGTTATTAAATAAATGCAGTCAGATAATCATTTGTAAGGGTGAAGGGAACCTGAAAAGAGAAGCCATTGGCTCTCTGAAAAAAAAAAAAAAAAGTTAGGGTTTCTCTGAGGGTTGGCTAATCAACACTCTTGGCTAACCTCGGTAACACCATCCCAGGGTTTCCCTTTCTGATTTACCTTTGTAAAAGAGTTTTCTTACACCACTCTTCTGCCTCAGAATTGATTCTAGGACAGAAAGCAAGGTAAAAGTATTGAAAGCATCTTGTATGTGTACACCCACACCCACACCCACACACACACACACACACACACACACACACACACACACACACACACATAATCATCCTATTACCTGGGAATTGGCATGGGGAGATGTCATAGGATATGTATTCATTCTGTAGCTTTTAGTACATTATCCAAAATGTGAAAGAAAAGAGTACCAAAGGAACAGGAGTCCCTCAGTTAATCATCTGTCTTATTCATATTTTATTTCCAGTTAGGACGGACCCTGAGGAGCCCTTTCATGAAGTTTGTGGCCCATGCAGTCTCTTTCACAATCTTCCTGGGATTGTTAGTTCTGAATGCATCAGATCGGTTTGAAGGCGTTAAAAACCTCCCCAATGAAACCATCACGGATTATCCAAAACAGATCTTTAGAGTAAAAACCACCCAATTCTCATGGACAGAAATGCTTATCATGAAGTGGGTTTTAGGTAAGCAAGCAACTCCATGTTCTATTTTTATCCTCAGCTCTTGGGCATGTTACTTTGCCAGGGGGAATTCTTCACTTTAGACTAAAGAAAAAGACAAGAAGACAGCTGGGAAAAGAGTTTAGAACATAAGCATCCTAAGCAGGCATAGATATAACTGTATATAAAGCATATATGTATGTATATATTTTCCAGTCTCCAGATCATTAATTCAATATCTTTTCCAATTACATACAAAAACCAATTTTAATCTTTTTCTTTTTTTTTACAATTTTAAGCTCTAAATTTTCTCTCATCTTCCTTTTCCTACCTTCTTATTGAGAAAGCAAGCAATTTGTAAGGTTATATATATATATATATATATATATATATATATATATATATATATGTGTGCAGACTGGCAAAGTATATTTCCATATTAGTCATGTTGTGAAAGAAAACAGACAAAAAAGAGAGAAAAAGAAAGCAAAAAGATAGTTTGCTTTGATCTACATTCAGATTCCATCTCCAGAATATAAATAGAAGTGACAGAAGCAAACAAGAAAAGAATTTGTTTTTTTTGTCAAGTCCCTGCCTTCAAGAAACTTAATTTCTTTTTTTCCCCTTTATTTTCTTTAGAATATTTTTCCATAGTTATATGATTCATGATTTCCCCCCTTCTCTTCCCTCCCTTATCCTGAAGCTAACAAGCAATTCCACTCGTATCCCTCCACATGTATCATTGTTCAAAACCTATTTCCATGTTATTCATATTTGCAGGAGAGTGGTCTTTTAACATCAAAACCCTCATCAAATCCCTATTGAACTGTGTGATGGATCATATGTTTTTCTTCTGTGTTTCTGTTTCCACAGTTCTTTATCTAGATGTGGATAGCTTTCTTTCTTATAAGTACCTCTGGATTGTCCTGGGTCATTGCATTGCTGCTAGCAGAAAAGTCTATTATATTCAATTGTGCCATAAAGTATCAGTCTCTTGTGTACAGTGTTCTCCTGCTTCTGCTCCTTTTTTCTGCATCAATTCCTGGAGATCTTTCTAGTTCATATGGAATCCAGTTCATTATTCCTTTCAGCATAATAATACTCCATCACCATCAGATACCACAATTTGTTCAACCATTCCCCAATCAATGGACACCCCCTTCATTTTCCAATTTTTTGCCACCACATTGAGTGTGGCTATAAATATTTTTGTACAAGTTGTTTTCCTTATTATCTCTTTGGAGTACAAGTCAACAGTGGGACAAAGGGTAGGCATTCTTTTAAAGTCCTTTGGGCATAGTTCCAAATTGCTCTCTAGAATGGTTGGAACAATTCTCAACTCTACCAGCAATGAATTAGTGTCCCAATTTTACTATATCCCCTCTAACATTTATCACTTTCCTTTGATGCCATATTGGCAAGTCTGCTAACTGTAAAGTGGTACCTCAGAGTTGTTTTAATTTGCATTTCTCTAATTAGGAGGAATTTAGAACATCTTTTCATGTGTTTATTAATAGTTTTGATTTCAGAATGTGAAAACTACCTATTCATGTCCCTTGACCATTTGTTGATTGGGGAATGACTTGATTTTTTTTGTAAATTTGATTTAGTTCCTTACATACTTGGGGAAAATAAACCTTTGTCAGAGAGTTTTGTTATAAAAATGTTCTCCCAGTTTGTTGCTTTCCTCCTAATTTTGGTTGCATTGGTTTTGTTTAAACAAAACCTTTTTAATTTGATGTAACCAAAGTCATTCATTTTATATTTTGTAATTTTCTCTATTTTTTGCTTGGTCTTAAATTCCTTAATTTCCCACAGATCTGACAGGTATACTATTCTATGTTCACATAATTTATTTATGATTTCACTCTTCATATTTGTCATTTATCAATTTTGAAGTGATCTTGATATAGGGTGTAAGATGTTGATCTAAACATAATTTTTCACATACCATTTTCCAATTTTTCCCAGCAGTTTTTCTCAAATAGTTCTTATCCCAAAAGCTGGGATCTTTGGGTTTATTGAACAAAAGAGAGGTCATTTAGCCCTAGTCTATTCCATTGATCCACCCTTCTGTCTCTTAGTCAGTATCATATTGTTTTGATGACCACTGCTTTGATGACCACTCTAAAACTGCTAGACCCCATCCATCACTTTTTTTCATTATTTCCTTTGATATTCTTCTTCTCTTGTTCTTCCAGATGAATTTTGATATAATTTTTTTCTAATTCTATAAAAAAAGTTTTTTGGTAATTTGATAGGCATGGCACTGAATAATTAGATTAATTTGAGTAAGATTGTCATTTTTATTATGTTAGCTCATCATACCCATGAGTAATTAATGTTTTTCCTATTGCTTAGATTTAGTTTTAATTGTGTGAAAAGTGTTTTGTAGTTGTGTTTATATAATTCCTGCATTTGTCATGGTAGATAAATTACTAAATATTTTATATTGTCTAGAGTGATTTTAAATGGAGTTTCTCCTAATTCCTACTGCTGAATTTTGTTGGAAATATATAGAAGTGCTGATGGTTTATATGGGTTTATCTTTGTAGTACAGAGAGAGGGGGTCATGACAGTTTTTTCAAGCTTTGGCTGAGTTCTGAAATCAGTTAGGAGTCTAGAATATTGAGGGAGAGAAGGCAGTTGGTTTGGGAATCTCATGGAGAGAGGGTCAGACCAACTGAGCTGCTTCCTTGCCTATCTGAAGAATTGAAATTTAGCCTAGCATTGGAATATTTATTTAAGAATTGTTAGTTTAGATAAACCCTTTGTATTTCCATTCTCTACCTAATTTCCTACCTTCCTTCCCTTACCTTAAATGTCTGTGGAGTGAATCAGGAGAGTAAATTAGAGAGTAGTTCAAATCTGTGAGGGGTTTAACTATAATTTGGCAGTATTTTATCTAAAGAAATTGGTTAGTCATCATTTTATTCCCTTTAGACATCAAGAGCACCTTGAGAGCTGAGCTAAGGCAGGACCTTGCTCAGACTCCATTTCTGCCTCCTTTCCCCCACCTGAGGTTTCTTTAAAACTGTTAGGGCTTCCTCAATCCACTTTCCTGACAAATCATCCTTAAAGACAATAAACCCTTTTGTGTTTCAACAGATCTGTTAGTTAATTTATCAGTTAATTAGTAAGAGAGGGAAAAGAGGGAAAGAACCAACATACTCTGGGCTTGAAGGGAAGCCGGGGTATCCATCTTGAAGGAAGGTGTAACTTCAAAACAAGTCCCTTCCTGCAAAATTAACTAAAGCCTGTAGTTAATTTCAGTTCAGTCTATTTCCCTCAGTTTGTCTTTAAGCCTAAATCCTAGTCTATAAGCCCTGCTGTCTTTGCCTGTTTATATTAATTTCTCCTCTCCCTGAAGATCTTTGTTCCCTTCAGTGCTATACTCCCTGACTTCAGCCCATATTATATCCTGAATCTCCTTATTCCAGCCTACCTGTAACCCATATTACTTACCTAGCAAGTCCCTGACAACCTCCTTTCAAAATCCCCTTTTACCACACACCTTTCCTCAAATTATTCCCATTATATCTTGTATCCTGCAACTTTTCTATAGTTTTCAATTATTTCCATTAGTCATTTAGTTGATTTTCTAGGATTTTTAAAGCATATCATCTGCAAAGAGTGATAGTTTAGTTTCTTCATCGCCTACTTTATTCCCTTCAATTTCTTTTTCTTCTCTAATTGCTACTGCTAGCATTTCTAGTACAATACTGAATAATAGAGGTAATCACGAGCATCCTTGCTTCACTCCTGATCTCATTGAGAAAGCTTCTAACTTGTCCCCATTGCAGATGATACTTGCTGATGGTTTTAAATATATGCTGTTTTATTATTTTGAGGAATAATCCTTGTGATAACTTGCTATATTCTTGCTAGTATTATATTTAAGATTTTTTCATCTATGTTCAGTAAGGATATTGGTTTGTAGTTTTCTTTTTGTGTTTTTGTTTTGTCTGACTTTGGAATTAATACCATATTTGTGTCATAGAAAGATATTGGCAAGACTCCTTTGCCTATTTTGTCAAATAATTTGTATAGTATTGTGGTTAGTTATTCTTTAAATGTTTGATAGAATTCACTTGTGAATCCATCTGGCCCTGGGGATTTTTCTTAGGAAGTTCCTTGATGGGTTGTTCCATTTCTTTTTCTGAGATGGGATTTTTTAAGTATTCTATTTCTTCTTTTGTTAATCTAGGCAATTTATATGTTTGTAAATGTTCACCCATTTCACCTAGATTGTCTTATTTATTGCCATATAATTGGGCAAAATATTTCTTAATAATTACCTTAATTTCCTTTTCATTACATGTGAGATCACCCTTTTCATCTTTGATACTTTTAATTTGGTTCTCTTCTTTCTTTTTTATTAGATTAACCAGTACTTTATCTATTTTATTTGTTTTTTCAAAGTACTAGCTCTTAGACTTATTAATTAATTCAATAGTTCTTTTACTTTCAATTTAACTAATTTCTCCTTTAATTTTTAAGATTTCCAATTTAGTTTTTATCAGGGGATTTTTAATTTTTTTTCTAATTTTTTAAGCTGCAAGCCCAATTCTTTGATCTCCCCCTTCTCGATTTTGTTGCTATAGGCACTCGGAGATATAAATTTTCCCCTGACTACTGCTTTGGCTACATCATATAGGTTTTGATATGATGTCCCCTTATTGTCATTCTCTTTAACAAAGTCAGTAATTGTTTATATGATTTTTTGACCCATCAGTTTTGAAGAATTATTTAGTTTCCAATTATTTTTTAATTTGCCTTTCCATGGACCTTTGTTAAATATAATTTTTATCACACTATGATCTGAAATAGTTGTATTTATTATTTCTGCTTTTCTGCATTTGTTTGCAGTATTTCTGTGTCCTAGCACATGGTCAATCTTTGTAGAATAATGCAGTATGTAATTACACACTAATGATATAAATAATACACTGAAATGTATTAAATTACACACTAAGTGCTAAATGGTGTGACAAAGACTTATTGCTGCAAGAATACATTTGTGGGACCAATTAAAAAAAACCACAAGGCCTGTGTAAAAATCAATAATATCTCCAGGCAACATATGACAAATGTCAAATATGTGGCGAAAATAGTAAATGGTCCAAGAACGCACCTGAGACAGGGTTCATTGAGTGATGGAGTATCTAGGGAAGTGGAATGGGGGTCAGGACTTGTCAGAGGGAAGCTTCTAAATAAGTTTAGAGAGCTGAGAGATTACTTCAGGCAGTCTGCAAGCCATCAAGAAAGACAGGTTGCTTTACTTCAGGTGTGTCAAACTCAAAGAGAAATGAGGGCCACTAATCCTTACAAATGGATTCCTATGGCTCATTTATAGACTTAGTTTTAAAATGTATTATTATCTATTTTTATTGTCTTTTCATTAATCTTGTTGAATATTTTCCAATTATGTTTTAATCTGGTTCAGGAACACTAGGAGTGTGGTAGGCTATGAGTTTGTCACTTCTGCTCTACTAGACATTGTTGTAGTGTCATTTCAGTAATGTTTGACTCTTCATGAGCCCTTTTTGGGGTTTTCTGGGCAAAGATCTTGGAGTGATTTGCCATTTTCTTCTCCAGTTCAATTTTTTTATAGATGAGGAAAGTGAGACAAACAAGTTCAAGAGGTTTGCCCAGGGTCACATAACTCATAATTGTCTGAAGCCAGATTTGATTTCAGCCTCATGAATTTTTTATTTGAACTTATCCTCATGAATCTTCCTGATTCCAAAAGTAGCTACTTTACTCAACTACATAGGGCACTAGATTTGGAGATAAGAGGGCTTGGCTTTAAATGAGGTCTGAGATATTCACCAGCTGGGTAATCCTGGGCAAATTAATTGCCCTCTCTGTGTTTTTCTCTTTACTTGTTAAATGAGGGAGCTGGATTCAAAGGCTTCTAAAGTGCTTCCCCATCTAAGTCTATGGTTCTATAAACAAAGGCCTTAAGGCAGGAAAGGTCATAGATTTTAGAGCTACTAGAAACTTTAAAGGGCTTTTATTCCAATTGCTCCATTTTATAAATAAGTAACTGAGGTCCAGAAAAGTGTAAATTAATTTCTGGGATCCAGGATATGTCTTCCTGACTACATACATGCATTATAACATACATGCATATGGTCAGTGATAAGAAAGGAATATTCTGATCTGGTTGGAAAGCAGTCTCTGGGTATAGGAATAGTGAAATAAAAAAAACTAAAAGAAAAATGAGACAATGTATCAAAATGAATGGTGTTCTGAGGATGAAGTAAAGAAGATTTGAGCTCAGATCCTACCTCTGAAATACCAGGGATCCATCTTTAGTGTTCTGATTGCTTTGGTGATATCTGGAGAGAGTATAACCAAGACGGCACTGAGTTTTTTCTTATTTTCACAACTGCAGAAGTAATTTATAATTCAAAATCCCTAGTAGTAACAAATATAACCTGTGGCCTAGTAGGGATAATTCTTTATACTTAAGGAGATTGAGTTTGACCTTGGGAACAGCTCTCTTATTTTGCTTTATCTTGATCAGTCTCCGAGTTTCTTCTAGTAACCTTAGTTCAAATATAGTTCATGTCTAGGTCACCACGAATGTTCCCATTATCCAGTAAGTATAACAAAGTATTGATATTGGGAGCAGACTAGCATTGATTTCACTCCACAGAAAGTATAAAACACACATAAATGATGTGTGTATATTACATATATGTGTATATCCCTCTTATAGTACTTTATTTTTTTTCCCTTAAACTATTACCTTACATCTTTGTATCAGTTCTAAGACATAAGAGCAGCAAAGGCTAGGCAATACAGATGAAGTTACTTGCCCAGGGTCAGACAGCTAGGAAGTGTCTGAGGACAGATTGAAGCCTCCTGACTCTAGGCTTGGTGCTCTATCCACTGGACTACCTAGCTGACCCTGTAGTAACTTTTTTGAGATTTTCCCTATCTGGTGAATTCCAACTCCCACCTCACCACCTCAGACTCATGGAAACATACTTTAGTTTGGATTCCCCTTAAAAGGAAAATGAACTTGGAGTTGCTTAGAGAAACAATTCCCTAACATCACAGGGAATTCTAGTTTCACCCTAGGTAGATAATGATGTCTCCATCTTTCTGATACTACCCTGTCTAAACAATCCATACTAGTAACTGGTAGCAAAGTCTATTTCCCATATTGCAACTTAGTCTCTTGTTGCCCTTCTAATTCCAAGGACTGTATAAATGATCCTCATTCCCCCACCAAGGCTGGCATTGCCTAAGAGCTTTTCCTTCTCTCATTAGAATGTTAATTCCCAGAACTCTGATCACTGGCATTGCAGATGAGGCAAGTGCTTCTCTAGAGGGCTGCCTTATGGGGTCTCCTTTTCTCCCAGAGGTTGGTATTGCATTATGAAACAGTGCAGAAAACACTGGACTTTTAAGCCAGAAAACCTTGGTTCACATTCCTGTTCTGCCACTTAAAAAAGTCTAAGTCAGTCACTTGGTCCTCAATTTTCTCACTCACAAAAGGAAGGTGATGGACTAATGAATAGTTCCCTTCCAGTTTAAGATCTATGATCTTTCATAGAATAGTGAGACTTATAATCAATTTGCAATTAGGTTACTCAAAAGGTAACCCTGAGGAGAGCCCAGCTTAGATTCAGTGTCTCTAGGGCTACTTGTCAGGAAGCATATGCAATTGTTATATACCTCCACCTCTGCTTCCAGAGGACAAGGTCTAGGGATGGATTCATGCAGAGTCTAGGGATTCCAATCTCAGACACTGCTGTTGCCATGTCTTAAGACAGAGAGGGCATGGCTCAGGTGGGGTCCCTGGGAAATTTGGTTTCTGGGTGGCTACTCAAAGCCACAGGTACCCCATTTCTCCTAACCAGAGACCAAACTTTACTCTCAGGTCTGTGATTTCTGATTGATCAGATCTCTCTTTAGATTTGGATCTCTAAAAAAATAAAATGGCTGGGGGTGGAGGGGTAAGGTGGGAATGGAGATTGATTCTGCCATGAAATAGCTTTTCATTGGCCTAGGATAAAGGAATTGCCCTGACCTACAACAACCCAAGTCAGTCAACTAATTTACCCTCAACTCATTAGATTTAAGAAGATATCCTCACTCTCAAGGAAGTGTCCCTTGGCAATCCACTCAATGGCACTGTCAATGAATCTGCCAATATCCTCCATAGGGAATATAACCAAAGCCCTGACAATGTAAGTTCATCAACTCGAACAGGAAACTACACCAACACACTGAAAAATGGTCTCAAAGCCTATAATAGTTCTGAGAAACATAGTATATGAAGTTCTGGACTTAGTCATGAAAGATCCCAAGTTCATGTCTTATGCCTACTAGCTGTGGGCAAATCATTTAAACTACCTCAGGCCCAATTTCCTCATTGGTAAAATGAAGATAATAATCCATGCAGTACATGCCTCATAGGCTTTTTATGAAGCTCAGATTAATTAGTGGATGTAAAATACTTCTCAAACCTTAAATCTACATGTAAATGAATGAAAATATATTTATTAAGCATTTACTATGTGCTGAAACTTTTCAGATACTAATAGAAAAATCAGGTAGTCCCTGCTTTTCAGGAAATCACATTATAATTAGGAAAGATAATACCTATAAGGTCCTGTGGTTCTTGAGGTTCAGTGGTCCAGTGGTCCTCTATAATCTCTATAACATCATAATTTCTATAGTATCACTGTAGTGATTATAGTTCATAACTTCCTGCTCATTGAGTAGTCATATCTTATCTTGTATGAGATCTGCATGGAAGTTGCCCTTATGAAGGATGGAATGTATCTATGCATTGAAGTGGAGAGGGCATACCAGACTCCTTCTTAGGATGTAGAGATGAAGAAGAGATAGTCTTCTCTGGAAAACCCAAAATAGAAAGGAAAAGGGATGGTCAGGAAAGTTGGGCAGAAGGGGACCTCTGATTGGAAGCTGATGGTGGCAGGAAAGTTTCCCCATAACCTGTTCCTCTCAGCTCCCCAGTGGTATATTAATCCATGTATTCATACATGGTATTATTATAATAGTGTAATGAGACTTCAAAGGAATATAAAGCATTGGCTTTATCAAAATAATATTTCACAAAAAAAGTAGCACCCCACTAAGAAGTAAGAAATTATTGTCCTGTAACAAATTGCCATTATCCCTGGATTAAATGTAGGATAATTTGGCTGAAATGAAGAAGGTAAACTGAGAACAAATTTGGATGGTCAGCAAGGTCAGATTATAAAAGGCCTTGAACAACAGGCAGAGGAGCATCAATCTTATCTTTATAGACAGAGGGATTTGGGAGAAAGGATTACTAGCTCTTGAACAGGAAAGATTTATTTATTACATCTGCTTTTGTATGAGTTTCTTAGAAGCTAGTACACACAGCTTTTGGATATCTTCCACCCTCTTTCGAGAAAGTTTTCTTGTGCCCTCTTCCAATATGAATCCTAGGTATTTTACTCTTTGTAATACCCATTACAGCTTGGACTTTTATACTTTATGGCCTCTTTTGCATAACTCTTACAAAAGAATTACAGAGTCTCTCTGACAAACTTTTGTATGTGGGCTTGCGAAAAGAATGTCATCTACATTGATGTCTTTGAATTTTATGCTCTCTAGATCTCTTTTCAATATTTGACAGAATATTGATCCACTGTCACAGAAACCTTGGGGCAAATGAGAGACCATATGACTTGATGGAATTTCCACATGAATGCAAAGATATTTTGACTTTCTTTGGCTAAAGGTATTGGATAATAAGTACTACAGAGATCAATAATGCTGAAATATCTTATACTTGGAATCTCAGATATTGTTTCATTGGGACTTGGTATGACAGCATGTCTTTTTTTCACAAAGTTGTTTACTGCTCTCAGGTCTTGTATCAGTCTCCATTGAACTTTGCCATGTGCATCCAGTTTGTTCTTCTTTATGGCCATTATTGGAGTACTAAAATCTGAAATAGTTGGAACTAAGATTTTCTGCTCTAAGAGACTCTCTATAATTGGAGTCATGCCCTCTACTGCTTCTTTGCTAAGCGTGTACTGAGGTATTCTTGGTGGTATCTGTTCTTTGATTTCTATATGTACAGTACATATGTACTTTAGAATGCCCACGTCACTGGGGTGTTTTGCCCATACCTCTTGTGGTACTGTGTTTGGGATTTCATAGATGTACCTTACTCTCTGCTCTTGGTCATTATCTGCTATCTGCCCTAAGATCAACATTGGACAGTGTTTGAGTGATTGCTTAGGCAAATGCAGATAGATGTCCCCAGGCTGGTCACACTGAATGGTTGCCCCAATTTTGCACAAAAAAAATATCACCCCAAAAGGTTCAAGGGACATCCTGGGATCAACAGAAATAAGGAGTCTGAGGTTTGCCATCTTTGTTCTTAGTTTTGGTACCCTCTGGATTTGCCCTGTTGCACCTCTTATTTGGATAGACCCAATAATTTTGCTATCCTTTGGAGATGTTTTAAGGACACTTCTTGTTGCACCAGTATCTGTTAATGCAGGGTAAATCTCATTTTCCCACTCTGATCATCACATGGGGTTCTTTGTTTTGGGTATTTTGTGTGACCTGTACCATTGGTGTTGTTATTTCTGTAATTTCCTGTCCTTCTCTTGTGGTATATTAATCCCAGTTTGTTTCCCAACAAGAATCTTCTTCCCCTGTGCATTCAGCATGACTTAATATTACTTTCCTTTGAATTTTATTATTTGTTGTTGATTGCATTTCTGTCTGACTGCTATAGTGAGTAATGGTGTTGATTGGTACATATGTTTTCTGCAATGTGTTATCCTGATTGGTTATGTTGCCTATTGTTTTGCTTTGCTGATGTTACTGATTTTGAGTAAGGAAAAGACTGTTCAACTTCCTTGATCATTTCTTTTTTTGTGTGATTTGCCCAGATTTGAATCAAGGGAAGTTTGCATGTGATTAAATGTTTTATTGCACTCCTCTGCTGTCACTTTGTATTTTACATTGGCAAGATTGAATGTAGATAGGGATATTGATGGATACATTTTGTTCGTTGCATTAGTAGACAACAAAGGTTCTGTGTTTTTGTTTCCCTGTATTTTGTTACATCTGCTTTTATATGAGTTTTGTTTCTCTTTTCCCCTCCATTCTCTCTTACTTCTGCATAAATTTGCTTGGATGTTTGCTTTTGATTTTCCTTTAATCTATTAGATCTTTCTATAGGCTTTTGTGTGTGCTTGCAAGCTTGAAGTATTGGTATACTTGGAATTGAGCTTACCCTAGGAGATGCATTAGGAATAAACTCTTTACTTCTTGGGTTTAGCTTTGAAGTTTTTGTTATTTCCCAGGAACTCATTTCCATTATCACTTTTCCCTGTACCAAATCCTTGGTGGGATTTGCTTGCTTGCCTGTCTAAAGATCTTACTTCTAGTAAGATCCTTTCCAGCACCAAGTAAAGACTTGATCTACTTTGTTTGTTTCTTTAGCAGTTTGTGTTTTAAGTTGTCCAGAACACCCCAAATGTCTTTGTTTCTATAAGTTTTGCTTTTGCTTTTATTGGTAATTGCTCTTGTGATATGTTTTCTGTCAGTGCGATTTGATTTTGCATGTTTGTAGATTCTTTATCAGTGGGTTTTAAAGGTTTAAGGTTTGAATTTGCTTCTTCTTGTGCTTTGCATTGGTTAATGTCTTTGCTTTTGCTTTTTCCTATTAGGATAGCCCTTTTGCTTCCCATGCTTTTGTGAGTGCATTTATGTCTATTTGTGTTTTGCTTGAATCTTTATCTGTTATCTTTGTCCCATAAATTTCATTTTTTATGTCTTCCACATCTTTTCTTAACTGCATCTCCTCATCTATTATTTACTTTCATTCTCTGTTCTACCATCCCCATTATCTATTTTTTGTCCCAATCTTTCCCTTTTTGGCTTTCTGTTACATTTTTGTCTTTGTACTACTTTTCTATTGCTTTGAGTGCTACTACTAGTTTCTGGCTTCATGCATTGACTTGGGTTCCAGAAAAACAAGGCCTGGCTCCTTGCAAAATGTCCATTTTTTGCATTGTCTTAATATCAGGGTATTGTTTGAATTTCCCAAGCTCCCACAATCGTGATCACAACATTTGCTATTTTTCTTTGAGTAAGAGTTATTTTGGCTGTATTTTTAATTTGTGTAAGTATTTGAGTAAGTTCTTCTATTACTACTGTTATTATTGTTATTAAAGTTAATTTGTTTTTTATAACATTGTCGTACAAGGTGCCCCACTGTACCACACGAAAAACAATGTCTAATATCTGGGGCTTGTCTTGACTGATATTGGGTTCTATTATTATTCCTAGCCTGTAAGGTGGTTTAGTTCTTTATATCCTCAATTTCCTTTTGTTTAATTGTTGTTTTGCCCCTTTAAGCTGTTTCTTGAAATCAGCAATGGTGTCATCTTTGCTTCTCTCTGTTTGCTTTTCTTTGTCATTTGCACTATTTGAACCCGAGTAAACATATGAAGCTGTCCTTCTTAAATCTTCTAGGGACAAATCTTCCCACCCAGGACAGTGTAGATTAAAATAAATGTTGATGGGCAAACTGCTCCCCTTTATGAACTGCCTCCCAATATGCTGGAGATTTGGTTAAGTCCTTAAACCCGAGAAAAGACCCTCCAGCTTCCATGACCCTGTCTAAAAAGGTACTAGAGGTTTCTCCTACTTTTTGTCTTGTGGTCTCAAATTTTCCCCATGAGTCTGGGCATTTTGCATAATGGAGCATTGCTTCAGTGACATCCTCTTTGCACCTCTTTAAGAAAGGATAGTTCCCTGGATTAGATAATTTGATCTCTGGCCATGATGTTAGATTGTCATTGCTTCTTGTTTCTTGGACGAATTGTTTAGCTTGTGTAGGTGAAAAGTTCTCCTAAAAGAATTTCAACATCCCTGTATAATGGATCATAAAGTCTCAGGGCATGCTTGAATTCCTTGACACACTTATGAGGATTTTCATAGCAATCTGGCATGCAATTTTTTAGGATCTCTAAGATCCCACTAGAGAAAGGCTAATGGGTTTTTAAACAGACTATCCCAGTATCCCCCTATAGAATAGTTCAGTCTTGAAGAGGTAAAATGGGAACTGGTGCCTCTGCTCCTTTTACTGTGTTGTCAGATTTATATTTTGTCTTGGCACAGGGGCTGGCTTGCACCCACTGTGTCCACTAATTGCATTATAGTCGCTGGTTCTTGTGCTTTTCCCTCTTAAAGTGTTTCCCAATCTTTATTTCTATTATTTTTACCAATTCTTCTTTCAATATATTTAAAGTTACTTTCTCTTCAACCTTGTACCCCAAGATTTGCCCCATGAGCTTTTTTAAATACAATAAAATTGTAGAAATGATGCCAAGACAGCCATGGTTATAGGAATAAATGTACATACTCTTTCTAGTTCCAGTTTCAGCCATTGATACATGTCTACTAAGTGTATGAGTTAGAGCAGGTAGTGTGGAATGGTTTCAACCCAAAGCCCATAAAGCATGGACCAAAAGGAATAGATCTGCAAGGAACTACTAATCAGTATAAAAAGAGTACTTCCCATTGCCCATTCTATGCTTTTGAATTGCTGCCTGTGCCTTTAAATATGTCTAATGCAATGTTTTTCAAAAGAGGTTTTTCCCTCTAGAGTTATAGTAGTGAGCCCCACCCAAGATGGCTGCTGTCCATCTTTTAAACAGATTTTCCTATTAAAATTATTTTTTTCTTCAGTTTCTGATTCTTGGCTCACCACTCCTCCCTTGTAGGAAGGGGGGTGATTAGGACATTTGGGGTGTAGTTGTTTACCCGCTAGATAGATGTGAAAGGGTCTCTTTTCCCTCTTCACCACCCCACCCTAATGGGAAACAAAATGGGGTTCCCAGAGGAAAACGGGGGACTCCTGCTAATTGCATGTGGGTTTGAAGGTTGGAGGGATGTTATCTCCACAAGGGGAAATGAGAGTAACCCCATTAAGATGTTTGTGCCTGCTAGGATAAAGAGAAGCCTCCCCTTAGGTCTCAGCAGGAGATCAGATTAAAAATGGTGGTCAGCTTGCCGTTTTTCCTCAACCCGCCTTGTACTGTCTCCCACCAATTGAGTATACTCTGATTTGACTAAATAAAACTGAAAGGATTTATTACAGGACAACATAATCTAGGGAAATAAGGAGGAGGTACACAGGAAAGGGGGTGCAGGTAATTCCCTATGTCCCCTTCAGTCCTTGACTGTGTAGGGTAACCACAGAGTTACTTCTGTGTTCCCCAAGTCACAGCTTCACTGACCCAAATCCCAAACTAGTAATCCTATAGCTAAGAACTGTTATTAATTAGAGGGACTATTGAGGGGCAAAGCCCAAGGCAATTTGAGTGTCCCAGGGGTGAGCTCCCCACAGAAGTCCCCACATCTCTAGCCAACACTGAAGAATCTGTTATTGTAATTAAAGTGTGTACAGGAACTAATATAGATCATGGGAAATAATCATTCTTCACTAAAAGTCTGAGGAAACTCTTCAAAATTCACTTTAAGGGTCACCCAGCCCCAAACAACCTTCTTTCACCAGGACTGAAAACCCCCAGAGCTTGAATCAGTTGGCTCTCCTTCCCAGAAGTCTTTGTTTCAGCCCGCGGGATCTTCTTTCCTCTGTGTTCCATCTCTCAAGGTTCCAAAAAATGCCTGGCTTAGCCTTGCTTCTTACAAAGGGGATTTGGGAGAAAGGATTACTAGCTCTTGAATAGGAAAGATTTATGAGTGGGGACATCAATGTCTCAGTTGTTTCTACCCTAATTCAATTCTTTATAAAGGAACTGCCTATTTTACTTCTCCTGGATGAGTGCCCCAGGCACCTTGCAGGTTACATCTATTCATCTATCCTTAAGTTTTATTGGTGCCTCATGTAGCTCTTTAATTATTATAACTAAAATTTCTTGGGAAAGAGCAGCTTTGGGGAATTTGGCAACATGTGTAAAGCCTGCTGAAAATGAGCCATCCTGAGGCCAGAGAAGCATCCTGTTCTTAAGGATCTCTTACTGACCTGCCTGTTGTTGTGTTCTTAGAACCCAAATGTGACTATTAGGTTGGAACTCATTGTACCTCTGCTATAAGAGAACAGTGAACCTTCTTACTATTTAGTTATAAATAGCATAAGGTCAATGGGGCCCTTATTCCAGGGTGCTACCATCTGGAATTTTGTTATCTTATAATTCTCTCCTTTGGTAATTTCATTCACTCTTCTGTCTTTAACCTCCACCACCTCCATGAATATGATTTCTGATTTATAGTTCCAGGCCCTAAAATCTCCAGACTTACATTTTCAGTGGTCTATAGAGCCTTTCCAGTATGATGCACTATAAATACTTCGATGTCAATTCATCTAAAACTGAGATTTCAACCTTTCCCTTTAAATCACTACTCCTTTCTAACAACACTATTTTTACCAGTTTCCCATTTCCAGTCTTCATAATTTTTGTAGTGAGCTTCAATTTTTTTTTGCTTCATCTCATCCCCATCATATAAGCACTACTGATTAAAGTGCTAACTACAAAAATTGGATTCCATTAGTGTATTCCAGAAACTTCAGTGGCCATCTATTGCTCCTCATATTTATATTTATAATCCCATTTCACAACAATCCTGTCAGATAGATACTGTTTTCAAAATTAGAAAAATGAGGCTTAGAGGTCCTTAGCTAGTAAATGTCTAAGGTAGGCTTTGAATTCATGCCTTCCTGACTCAAAAGTTCTTCACCCTTGAATGGATAGATGATGGATGGGCAATATCCTCTTCAGTCCAACAATCTTACCACTACTACTTACAACATACAACAACATATTGTCCCAGCTAGTTCAATAGATGTAAAATGATATAATATAAAGAGAATTGGAGCAAGAATTTGAAGATGTGGATTTGAGTTTTCATTTTGTCAGCTATTATATGACTTTGGACAAGTCATTTTATGTCTCTAGATCCGAGTTTTCTCTGTAAAAAAAAAAATTTAATATATAAAATAGAAGTAATAAAACTCCCTGATAGCTTAGTTGTGAAGAGTTTTCAAATCCCAAATTACCTTAGAAATATAAGCCATAATTGTCACAGGGAACTTTGTTACTGTGTAGAATAATGGAGCACTAGAAGATATTGTTATGATGCAGCTAGATGGCTTACTGGATAATTAGAATGCTGGGCCTGGAGTCAGAAAGACCTGAATTAAAATCCCGCCTCAGACATTTACTAGCTGTATGACCTTGGACAAGTCATTTACCTTCTATTTGCCTTAATCCACCAAAGAAGCAAATGGCAAACCATTCCAGTATCTTTGTCAAAAAAAAACCAAAAACAAACAAACAAAAAAAAAAAAACATGAACAGCATGGCCATGGTCAAGAAGAGTTGGGCAAGACTAAAGAACAACAATAAGATATTCTGTGTGACACAGTGGAAATCTTCTACTCACAAGACCTGAGTTCAAATTTTGCCTTTGCTGCTTACCTGTGTGACTTTCAACTGTGTGAACTGTGAAGATCTGACCTTCTTAGACTTAGGTTTCTTCATCTGTAAAATTAAGAGGTTGAACTATATGGTCTCTAGAACCTTCCAACTCTACATTTATGAGTCTGAGTGATTCACTTGAAAGTCATTCATATGGCAGCTAAGTGGCTCAGTGGATTGAGAGCCATATCTGAAGACAGGAAGTTCTGGGTTCAAATCTGAGTTCAAATACTTCCTAGCTGTGTGACCCTGGATAAGTCACTTAACCCTACTTGCCTAGCTCTTACCATTCTTCTGCCTCAGAATCAATTCTTAGTATTGATTCTAAGATGGAAGCTGAGTTTAAATAAAAAAGAAAATCATTCACTTGAAAATTTAGTGTTTACTTCCTATAATTTTACTCTATCCCTTCCTCCAAAAAAAGATCAATACATTTGTAAACAGATATTTTATAAAATAATTAAATTTTCTAGGATCTAAAAAATATTCCCACCTTTTAGAAAGTATTTTTTCTTGACAAATAATTTGGACTGAGGTCAAAATCTCAAGGTAACTCTAGTCATTATAAGAAATGGCTAGAATCTTATACAGTCATAAATGGAGGATGGACCCTCCTCATTCAAAGTAGACCCAAGGCTATTTGAGATTTTCAGTTCCTGAAAGAAGAGAACCAGAGAAACTAGCTGCTTCTTTAGTAGTTTTTCCTTCCCCTGAACTATAATTAATTAGACTCTTCCCTTCATATTCTATTCATTATATATAGATCACCAACTCATTTGGATTTTTTTAAGTTGACACTTCATCAATCTGATCCATGTTTCTTCAGGATCTCATGGGATTGCTTACTCTGTCAATCTACTTGGAAACTCAATGTCCCTAACCTAATCATAAGGAAAAACACAAGAACTGTACTAATCTGTTACTTAGCTAAATATCTTCTTGGCTTCCTTGGACCTTGGATTCTGCAACTTCCTAGATTTTTTCTTCTTCAAATAGCAAGGACCACAGTCCTATCTATAATGAAAGGGTTCTCAAGCTTTTGTATCATGAGTTCCTTTTGCAAATCACTTCTTAGAATAATAATATGCAATGACTAAAGTAATAAATTTAGGATTACAAAGAATTACAAATGTATTGTATTAAAATATAGTTCTCAGAAAATGTTAAACTTATTCATAGACTGTAAGTTAAGAACTTCTGCTCTAAAGTGAAGGAGAGTCAAGACATTTAAGTGGCTCAGTGGCTTGAGAGTCAGGTCTAGAGATTGGAGGTTCTGGGATCAAATTTAGCCTCAGACACTTCCTAGCTGTGTGACCCTAAGCAAGTTACCCAATCCCAATTGCATAGCCATTACTGCTCTTCTGCCTTAGAATCAATACTTACTATTGACTCTTAAATGGAAGGTAAGGGTTTTGTTGTGTGATTTTTTTTAGGGCAAAATTGGCCATCAAGACTTCCCCTTTCCTTATAAATGAAGAAACTTAGCCACTGAAAAAGGAAATTACTTTCCTAAGGCTATACATCTTACTTGCTACCAGGAAAAAAAAAACAACAACCAGAAAATGAGTGTGCTGAGAAAGGGGCTTACCTATAAGTAGATGAGTTTACTCATCTATAAAGAGAAGGTATTGGATTAGATGAGCTAAGAATGGTTTGAAAAGTCACAAAATCCCAGAGGTCATCTAATCCAATTTATGCCTAAATAAGCACTTCTAAAGCATACCTCACAAACAGTTGTCAATCTTTAGCTTGAGGTTTTGAAGCCTCAGTTACTTTCTTAGGCAATGCATTCTAACTTTGAACAGCTCCCATCACTGGAAACTATTTTCCTTTTTGGGGGGCTAGGGAGTGTTCTTACTTCATATTTAAATGCCATCAAACAAAAACTGCGTGAATAGATCTTGTCAGGCAGGTAGTAGAGATGATTCTTGTTTATGTGCACTTTGACTGGATAGCCTCTGGTCCCTTCTAGCTCTGAAGCTATGCTCCCTCCCACTTCTAATATTATATGATGCTGTCAATACTTAGGAAGCAGCCTAGTTAAATAGAAATGGCATTGGACCAGGAAATAGGAGACCTGGATTCTAAACTTTACCACTTACTGACTTTAAGATTTATAATATACCTTTCAAGACAAATGAATGGAATAGAAAAATAAAATACAAAACAGTTAATTATCAATCAATCAACTGTATGCTTCAAATTATAGCAGAAAGAGCCTGGAACAAAGAGCCAGAAGACCTGACTCTGACACTTACTAACTGACCATGTGACTTTGAGATTATTAATCCTCCTTCTGTCTCTCCAGCTACAAAATAAAGAGTATATAAATATAAATTTATAATATTTTTCCATGGTTACATGATTCATGATTTTTCCCATCCCTCTTACCTCCCCCCTCCCAAAGCAATTCCACTGGGTTTTACGTGCATCATTGTTCAAAGCCTATTTCCATGTTATTCATATTTGCAATAGAATGAGCTTTTAATATCAAAACCCTAATCATATTCTTATCAAACTATGTGATCAATCATATGATTTTCTTCTGCATTTCTGTTCCCACAGTTCTTTTGCTGTTAGTAGAGAAGTACATTACCTTAGTCTCTGTGCACAATGTTCTCCTGGTTCGGCTTCTTTTGGTCTGCATCAATTCCTGGAGGTCTTTCCAGTTCACATAGAAATCCTCTAGTTCATTATTCCTTTCAGCTCAATATAAGTGACTTCTAAGGTCTCTTCAGCTCAACAATTCTGTGATTCTGGGAAGATCTAAAACCTAGTGAGAATGATTGTACCTACACCCACATCTGTTGGAGCATTATACCAGACAGATTGTTAAACACAATTGTATTTAACCCTTCTATAGATCAGGGTTGAATTTTCTTTGCATAAAAAGCAAACTCTTTTCCATGTCCATAATGATCTCTGATGCAGCCAAATTCCTCATAAATAAATGTCATTAACTGCAAATAAAAACAAATGACATTGGGGCACCTGGGTAGCTCAGTGGATTGAGAACCAGGCCTAGAGACAGGAGGTCCTAGGTTCAAATCCGGCCTCAGACACTTTCCAGCTGTGTGACCCTGGGCAAGTCACTTGACCCCCATTGCCTACCCTTACCAATCTTCCACCTATAAGTCAATACACAGAAGTTAAGGGTTTAAAATTTAAAAAAAAATGACATTTATAATGTTTTAGCATTTGCATACATTATCTAATTTGACCTTCAAAACAAGACTATGGAGCAG
This sequence comes from Gracilinanus agilis, assembly GCF_016433145.1. Classification (NCBI taxonomy): domain Eukaryota; kingdom Metazoa; phylum Chordata; class Mammalia; order Didelphimorphia; family Didelphidae; genus Gracilinanus; species Gracilinanus agilis. Next base: position 440,624,591 of record NC_058131.1, read on the forward strand.
GTATTAGAGCTTTTATGATCTCAATTTTACAGATGAGAAAACTGAGCCTTAAGGATGGTAAGTGACTTCTTCATGGTCACATAAATGCCAGAAGCAAAATTTCAAACTGGATCTTACTCTAAGTTCAGCATCCTAAGCTGCCTCAGGAGGAATGATATATGCCTCAGTGACACCTCTCCCTAATACTGAAGAAAAGAAAAGCTCAAAGCAAACAAATTTTAGGTGTTTGGCATAGAACTGTTACCTTCCTAATGTAGACTGGAAGTAGGAGAAAGAGTATAAAAGTATAAAAAAATTCCTCCGAGGCAAGAAACTATATCACTTTTGTATTTGGATTAATAATGCCTAGCTCATAGTAGAAAGGTTAGTTAGGCATTGGACCTTTAATTTTATTGTCATCAGGAGCTCTCCATGAGGAACTTCCTCTACTATTGCAGAGCAGTATTTCTTCGACACATAAATATCTGCCTAGAGCACTCAGAGATTCAGTAGCTACCCAGGTTCTTGCAGTTAATGTGTCAGAAGTGGCCTTGCTCAGGGTTTGCTGATTTGTGGAAAAGTGCACAAACATGCCATTTGCCAAAGTTCCAGAAACCTTGGGAAATACTTGAATTCACTTGACAGTCCATCCATTTGCTTAGCTTGTTTGATTCCCAGAATCTTCTGATGCCTTGTAGCCTGTATTAATTATATAGACACAGATTTGGAGGTGGTTCCAATAGACTTTAATGAAACTCATTAATTTTGAATGTCTGCTATGGACAAAGCCCTGAGAGCACTAAATGGGAACACTGCTCCTCTGGAAGCCTTTCAATGGTCAGACTGCAAATAGCCTTTCTGTATTGCATTTTAGTTGGTCATCCATGAAGACTGTATTTTTTTACAGAAGGCCCTCCACCTCTTTTTTACTATAGAAAAATCTGAAAATATTTCTGAAAATAGATGCCCAGGTGCTGAATGTTTGATGCAAAATGAAAATAGAAAAATCCAGCAGAATGATACTTGGGCATACACACACAAAAAAAAAGATCTTTAATTTCTTCAGTTTGAACCTGTGGATCCAGTGAACCTCCACTGGAATGGAGAATTTGGGGTAAGGAATCCTTTATCAATCCAGATCAACAATTGGCCTGCAATTTGTGACCATGAAGATTTTGTCTGGAGAACTAAGGAGCTGAATGAGTTTTGTAAGGGCTCCAGAGCCACTACTTGTCGGAAGCTAAGTTTGAACCCTGATCTCCCAGATTCTATTGTTATGCCCGGAGAAGTATCCCAATAAATGAGTCTTGAGCCAACAATGCAAGATGCAAAGGGACTTTATTGTCTAGCTCGAGCTAGGGTCCCTCACGAAAAGTTAGTGAGGGACCCTGAGCTGTGCCTGGGCTAGAGTTTTTATGGAGTAGTCCTCAGAATGGAACAGGGTAGAGGAATGTCCTTAGGTTAGGAAATCTTGTAGATAAGGGGAATGTCCTAAGGTAGATAAGGTGAATTCCTGAAGGGAAGAGATCCTGGGGAGAAGGGGAAGGTCTTCAAGATAGATAAGGTCAGTCCTGGGAGACTGGAGGTCTGCAAGGTTTGGGATTCCTGTGAATAATTCTATTTCACCATAATGTCATATAAGGGTTGGGCCCATAATGTCATACAGGGGTCAGGATTTTTAATTCTGACTCTTTCTAGGTTCCACATTCCCCACTTCTGGAGTTGGATCATAAAGAAATCATTCTTAAATGTCATTACAATCGGAAGGTATCAGAGAGATAGCTCAGTACTGTTGCCAAAGGACTATAAGCTATACAGTGTTGATACGATCTATGACAAAGGTCACTAGTCCATCATAGTGGAAGCAAAGGAATTTTCCTGCCTATAGTTTGCCTGAAAACCTTTTCATTATGGGAGTACAATGTTCTATGCTGTCTCCCGGGCACAATGTCCCACAATGTCCCATGCCGTCTCCCCTCTCCCCCCCTTCTGAACATCTAAGGGAAGAGAGCTGATGGTTTCAATCCTCTGTAGCTTCTTCAAGCTAATAAGGGGCGTAGAATCTCTCAGAGGGGGAGCAGGAGGAGGAGGAGCTGTGGGCACAAGGTCTTCAGGGGTGTCTCTGCAGCAAATGCCAGGATCCTGAAGGCTCGGAGAACAGGGACTGTTTCCCCAGACTGGCAGACTTGTCACAAGGGAGAGCATCCATTCCTAAGGCAGAAGGATAGAACCTAGGACTGGGGCAAAAAATAGGACACCAGATACAAAGAGAGAAAATTAGCACAATAGAAACTGATATTAAACACTAACATTTGGGTATCTTAGCCAACAGATTTTTATCCCCAGAAATCATCCTCTGACAGGAATTGAAGCTTTTAGGAAATTTGATCCCTAAGTTGTTTGCAGAGTTGGCATGTGATGTTTCTATTAAAGAATACCCTTTGCAAAGCCCACATTAATATGGCATCTATAACTACTTGAATAACAACACTTTATAGATAAATTTCTTTATCCCAGATTCCGGAGGAAATCCAGAAAGCCCTGGGTTATTTCCAGGGTCAATATCCAAACTTCAGTTGTGGTAAATTAAGGCTGCAAGCTACAAGTCATCTATCACTAAACTTTACCTACTTCTCAAAGTATGTTCCCTAACAATTTGATAATTTTCAATTATTAACCTAATAGGTTCTTTGGGGAGATGGAAACATTAATTTACAATTTGCATTAAGTGCTGATTATGGGAACTTTCTCCAAAAAGGGAAGGCAGAGGGGAAAAACATTTCCTCATGTCCCAAGGGACACATAGTGAGGGGCTCCATGTACAGGCCAAAGCTGTTACTGGCTCATGCCATATGTACAGGCCAAAGATGTCACTGGCTCATGCCATCCTTGTGTCACTCAAGGATTAGTAGCCTAGATGGTCAGAAAAGGTCCAGTCCAGGTTGAGCCCTAGAATTGCCTCTCTAACCATCACAGAACATTCTCTGTCTTTTGCAATATATCATCATTGGATCCCAGAAGCCTTCTCCTTCCTTAAAGACAAATCTTTCCCATTACAGCTCAGAGAAATTCTGCTAAGCAACAATCTTGAAACAATTTCCATACCCTCCTCAAACAAGCCTTTCACATCCCTACTGGGCTGATCAATCAGTTATTCTTACATATTTTGGCAATAATTAACATATCACACTCTAGTCACAAAACCTGAACTAAGGAACAGGAGTGCTGGATTGAGTAGCTCCACAGTAAATATAAATCAGGGTTGTTATCGTCTCCTGTACCTGGGCCATCTGAAAGACTAAGACAAGCCAGACAGGAATCTCTTCAGTGTAACTTTTCAAGAGAATTACAGAATCATTTGTGATTTTCCCAACACCATATACACTAATTTTAGAAATTATTCCTAGGTCAAGGATCCAATTATAAGAGTAGAACATCTATCTATTCTTTTTTCACCTTACTATCTGTTCTCTTTCATCTCTCCTCTCTCCTTCTTCCTCTCTTTTTCCCTCAAACCCTCTACTTAAAAGCAGAACACAACTTCCATTTACCCATAAGGAATCTGCATATTCAGGACATTCAAGTCTCTCTTTCTTCTGTATTCCAACACAACATACCTCTTCACTTTCTCTGACTCTCTGTAACCATCACAAAAATAAACATACCATTTGGTATCCCTTCAAATGCTAATCAATAACTCCCAAGAATTGAGACACTGCACCTTTAGCATAGTGCTCATCAATTATAAGATTCAGTTCATAGTACAAATTGGTAAACTGAGGTAACCACTGAGGAGTGAACAAAACCTATGGTAGTCAGGTTGACAATGAGTTTTTGCTTACATTCAAACAATACTTAAAATACATGTTTTAGCAACAATTTATGTAAAAATCATATTTAAAGGAATATCACAAAGCATGTATAGTATTACAGGGTCTATTTCCAAGATTTGAAACATTTTAAGCACTGTAAACCTTAAAGCAAGCCTTTTGACAAGCAGGCTGCTTATCTATTTTTAAAACCAGGAAGTCAAATATAATAATAAAGTTAGTCAACTTTAATACACTGAGATGAAAAACCATTTGTGATAGTTTTTTTAACCCCCCCCAAAAAAAAACCATTTATGATCAATTTAAACACTTAAACCTATTATATTTTTAAACTTCTTATGATGGGAGGATAGATAAGGATGGAAAACAGTCTTCTTGAGATTAACATGGGCTTTGTGCAGAGATGGCAGAGACCCGGCATCCCCAAACCCAGGCAGGCAGTGGACAGGGAAACTCCCTTCCCCTTGTAACAAAAGAGATACACCTTCAGCCACACCTTGATAGCCTAAGCCCCTAGGATCCCAGACAGATCCTCCACTCACCAAATGCTCGAGTGCAAGGAGTCCCGTCCACACTTTTGAAAAGGGGGCAACCCCTGACAGTTGCTTCACCCGTGCAGCCATGCCATGCCACGGAGGACAACCCCCCAGGGTTGCTCCACCCATGCTATCCTGCTGGCCACCAATCCCATCTTAACAATAAATCTTTCTCACTTCTAAGCTAAGGCTGGAGTCCTCTCATTCCAGAGAAGGGCCTCCCCTCCACCCCCAGCACAGGGGTTCACCATTTGCATCTTTATAACAACTATGCTGCTAAAAATTTAAAAAAAAAACCCTGTTTTACAAGATATCTATGACTTTTCTATCTTGCTTGAACATCTCCTTAAACCCTCTTACGTATACAATTAAAATATACTCATCTTTAAACTCTTTAAGATCTTACTTATGTACTGTTGCTATATCAGTTCCTAAGTATCAAAGTGGAACAATTAAAAGTATTTCTCTCTTTCCTTCCTGTTTGCTTGTGAGCAATTTACCCTAAGGCTGCCTGGCTTGATTTAGGTTTTTATGTCTTAAATCTTGTCTCTTATCTCTCTTTAACAAATGAGATCACCACAATTTAAAATTTTGCATGTATCAAAGCTTTCATAATAAATTATTCTCTATGAATTTTAGATTGAACTCCACAGCTTCTAAATAACTTCAAGTCCTTTAGTAATCTTTCAGTATGAAAAAACAACTGAATTGCAAAGCATTTACTCTTATTCCTTTCAAACCTCTGTTTAAAACAGGATAGAACCTCCAGTTTAGTTTCTTTTTACCTCAAAGCATTGCTACACTACTGATTTAATTTCATCGATATTACTCTGATATACCTTTTGTTGTATCTATTTTGCACCAGAATTTACACCTATTATTTCTTTACTCTTATTTCCTCCGGCTCCTCCTTCTTTACCATTATTACAAAAAGAAGAAAGGTGCTATATTTAATTGCATGTAATCCTTATATCAAACCCTATTAGATCCTGGGCTGGTCAAATTTCCCTTGTTAATTTCATACAGTTTGCACATCATATATCCTTAACCTATTCAGGTGGAAAACTTAATTCTCTTTATAGTCTAAATGCATACATATTTTGTATTCATTCATCATTATTTTCTAGCAATTTGAGTCTGAATATATGTTAATCTCTAGATCACAGATTCCTTCTTATACACTGTACACATTTAAAAAAAAAACCAAAAACCAAAAACCCTTACCTTCCCTTTGGGAGTCAGTACTGTATATTGGCTCTCAGGCAGAAGAGTGGTAAGGGTAGGCAATGGGGGTCAAGTGACTTGCCCAGGGTCACACAGCTGGGAAGTGTCTGAGGCCAGATTTGAACCTAGGACCTCCCAGTCTCTAGGCCTGGTTCTCAATCCACTGAGCTACCCAGCTGCCTCCCTGTACACATTTTTAAAAACAATTCATACAACTCTTAGTCAAAACAACACTTTTTAGAAATTCCATCTTTTGCAAAATACCCAATTCTTAGTACCTGTATTATTAAAACCCATGCATAGTTTACCATTTAAAAAAAACCAAAAACTTCTTGGGTGTATAAATATAAAAAATGATAAAGGCTGCTATAATAATATAAATTAATATTTTAATTAAAGCCATGCTGATAGATAAAGTTATTAGACCACGCGCTTGTAAGAATTCAAAACCGCCACCCTCGCCATTATTGTCTCCTGTCTCCTCCCTAATCTGCTGGCCAAGAGAGCACTCCCTCCTAACCCAGGAGATTATAAACTCTTCCCTGCGTGGAGACGTAGGTGTCCCCACGCCCAAAGAACCGGAACCGGAAACCCGTTGGACCACGGGAAATGTAGTTTGGCATCTCCCAAATTTCACTTTTACAGGTGTCATATGATTACTTGTTGCTAGTTCTGACAGCACATACATTAAAAGAACATCTCATTTGAAAAATCCCAAGTTTAAATTCTAGAATAAGTTCTCAATAATAACATTACAACTCTATCTGAATGACTTTTACATTTACAAAGTGTAAACCAAGGCTTAACAAACTTCTAACCATGATTTTTTGTGCTCAACAAAATTTGGTTAATATTTCACATTTGACTGACAAACAGTCACCACAATAAATAAAATTACATTGTACCATATCAAAAATCATTAGCAATTCAAAAATTAAAATCAAATCTTAAGTGAAAAATGCTTCTAATTGTGGAGTAAAACCTCCCTTTTCTGCTCTGAATTTTTCTCTTTTTCGCACCTTTGGGGGCCCATCCAAAGGAAGAAAGAGGAAAAAATTATTGAACAGATACTTGCTTTTGTCCTCTGCTGAGGATTTTTGACTGTGGGATCTTCAAACTCCCCCCTTTTCTTTCTTTCTTTTTTTTTAATGTCCAATTTAAGAATACATAGAGACAAGACTATAACAAAGACAACAGTAAACAGAAACATACAACTTTGTGACAAGC
>NC_058131.1:440631780-440674054 GCF_016433145.1 Gracilinanus agilis
TCCTAGGTTCAAATCCGGCCTCAGACACTTCCCAGCTGTGTGACCCTGGGCAAGTCACTTGACCCCCATTGCCTACCCTTACCACTCTTCCACCTATAAGTCAATACACAGAAGTTAAGGGTTTAAAAAAAAATTAAAAAAAAAAAAAAAAAGAAATATTTGCAATGACAAAATTGCTATCTGCTCCCCGTGGGAGTTTGGAGGTGAGCTGGTCATAAGGCTGATTGGATTTCTTAAGAAAAGAACTTTTAAATCCCCTTCCTATTCAGATTTTAAGCCTGCTGCCAAAGCAGGCACAGCCTCTCCAGTACTAAGGTCTGGGAGGTTTGAATTGTAGATGGGGAGATTGCAGAACAGCCACTGGGAAAGAAATTCCCCTTTGTGAAGAAGCATCTGACACTCTTTCCCCTGCCTTTGTTTAATCAGGGAAGCAGACAAAACTATCCAAAGCAGACTAGACAATTAGGACAAAAGACAATCAAGACAAACACCCAACTGTATATTCACTCACCCTTCCAAGGGCCTTCTTTCCCAGTGTGTCCAGTGGTATAATTTCAACTTGCCTGGGGTCTCTTGACCCACCAAGCTGGGGTTCCAACCCCACCAGGTACCTTTCTGGGAACCTCCAACCCACCGGTCCGGGGCCTCCAACACCAGAAAGTTCCTTTTTAAATCTCGGGGACCTTATCCCCGGGCAAAGCTTATACTGGAGACTCCAGCCCCACAAGGTAACTTTCTGGGGGCCTCCAACACCCCCGATCCGAGACCTCCAACCCGGGAAAGTTCCTCCTTAAATCTCAGAGACCTTATCCCCGGGCAAAGCTTATAGTACGGACTCCAGCCCCACAAAGTACCTTTTTAAATTTCTGGCCAGTCAAGTTGTAGGTCTCCCCTTCACCCCCCCCCCAAGACATCCGTGCCTGGCAGAGCTCCTCTCTCTTCCTTCGAAGGAAAAGTGCTTGGAGAGCTTGTTAGGGTTCTTGGTTTGGCAATAGGCTTTTCCCGTGTAACCCCAGGACCAGCCACTTAGCCTTAAACCACGAACCTACAAGACCCTCCAGCAGAGCTCCCCTCTCCCTTCAGCTTTACCAGGAACGGTTTCAGAGGGTCTGTCTGTGTTCTGGCTCAGCACAGGGCAAGCCAGCCACTTAGCCTTACACCAGGAACCTCCAAGACCTCTTCCCTCATCCCTGGCACAAGCCGTGGATTGGAGCTCACCAAACCTGAGCAGCCTCTGCAGCGAGGATCCTAGGGGAATTCCCAATTAGTCCCACTGCTGGTCAGAACTCAATTATTTTTGTGGGATCCCGGACAAGCCCCCATATGTTATGCCCAGAGAAGTATCCCAATAAATGAGTCTTGAGCCAACAATGCAAGATGCAAAGGGACTTTATTGTCTAGCTCGAGCTAGGGTCCCTCACGAAAAGTTGGTGAGGGACCCTGAGCTGTGCCTGGGCTAGAGTTTTTATGGAGTAGTCCTCAGAATGGAACAGGGTAGAGGAATGTCCTTAGGTTAGGAAATCTTGTAGATAAGGGGAATGTCCTAAGGTAGATAAGGTGAATTCCTGAAGGGAAGAGATCCTGGGGAGAAGGGGAAGGTCTTCAAGATAGATAAGGTCAGTCCTGGGAGACTGGAGGTCTGCAAGGTTTGGGATTCCTGTGGATAATTTTATTTCACCATAATGTCATATAAGGGTCGGGCCCATAATGTCATACAGGGGTCAGGATTTTTAATTCTGACTCTTTCTAGGTTCCACACTATTATATCCACTACATCTACTATCCCCATAATCCCCCTCCTGTGCTTAATGCTATGTAATCAATCAAACATTTATAAGCACCAAAATATGTGTGTGCTTTGGCAAGGACACTGATAGACAATCGAAAGGTCTCAGTCTGCCCTGGTTTTTCCACCAAGTAGTAAATCATTGATTCAATACAATTCAATTCAATTCGACAAGTGCCAAGTACTATGCTAGGTCTTGTGACAGGCACTGTGATAGTGCTAGGTACATTTTACCTCTATGAGGCTGTTTGACTTTCTAAGAAAAGAGAAGGTTGGACTAGATTCTCTCCAAAGTCCCTTCCAAGCTCTAACATTCTGTGTGACTAATAAGAACATCAACCATAATGATAAAGAGTAATTAATTGTAAACTGAAAATAAAAGGCATTAAAAAACTACTCTTGTTGCTGTTTTTTAAATTAGTATTATTATGAATCAGTTAAGAAAGGGCAGATGCTGAAATAAGTACTATAGATTGAGACTTTGACTGCAAAGCTCGTTGTTTCACTTGGTTGAGAGGGAGGGGGAAGGAGATTAATCTGAATTGTGAAACCTGTCTTCTTTTTATCCTAGAACAGTATCATCACAGGAGCCATTTAATGTGACTTATTCTTTTACTAAAATTGAATATTCACCCTCCCAATCTCTCCTCTCCATCCTGGAGCAGAGGCAGGCAGGGAAGAGATGTCATAGAAACATAACATCCTAAATGCACTGTAGAGTTGGAAAGAACCAGAGACAGGCAGGAAGACTAAAGGACAGACAATAGAATATAGAGAAAAACGAACATAGACTCCTATTAGAAGCTTCAAACAACAAAGATTGCAACATTAGGTTTTTTTTTTTTTAAATTTAGCATAAAGTGAGAGAGCTGGCCTCTGAATCAGGAAGACCTCAAGTCCCATCTTTATAATATCCTGTCTATGGAAACCCCTAAGCAAGTCATTTAACATCTTCTGAACTCTTGGATCTCATAATTTCCAGAAACTCACCATTCTGCAAGATGAAATGAGCTATGAAGCTCAAATCTTCTCAGATTATGTACCACTCTAGCTGTAGGACTTCATCCTGTTCCCCTTGCCGGTTACTTCATTCCCCACCCCACTCCTTTTTCAATTTCTTTAACTTTTATGCCCTTCAAGTAGATCACAATAATTAAAAGGGGGCAGAAAGTTTGGGGTTTGTTCTTTTGTTTGTTTTTTTCTAAATATGTGATTTTATTCAGGACGAAACTTAACTAAAGTAGACCAGCACCTCCTCTGCATCTTTTGGTCTTAGAGAGTTATCTGGGGCACTGGGTGGTCACACAGAGAGTATATTCACCTGGGGCAAGACTAAACCCAGGTCTCCAGACACCTTAGTCCATTTCCCTATCCATTATTCTATGTTTTCTCTTGCTATCTCTTTAATAAAAATCTTGACTAAAATAGGGAAAATGGTAGGTTGGTGAGAATAAATGCACTATCTTACCCTGGTCCTTATACCTTACCTGTAGGTGACCTTTCCAGAAGCATTTTCTCCTCCCAACATGTCTATGTTCTGTCATTTCAACTATGAATACACTTCATGTTCTAACTTGCTTTGTGATCTGTAAAGTATAGGACAACATAGTGTTCAATTTAGAAATAGATAATATGGGTTCAAATTTTACTTATCCCCTATGTAATCTAGGGCTAGATGATCCTCTGAGCCTCAATTTCCTCATCTGTAAAATGAGGGGGTTAGAATAGATGGCCTTTCCAGCTCTGAATCAATAATCCTGTGAGATCACATGGAAATCATGCAATGTATTGTAGAAAAAGATGTATTTAGCAATTTTAATCTTTTGAGTTACTTTTTAAGTATACTTAAGAAATATATTCACACCTTCTCTGCAAAATGTATGCTGTGCTCCTTTCCCTCCATGATTCTACTTAGTTACAAAAGCAACCGTGCCTCACCTGTCATGTGAACAGCTCCCACTGAGGTCAAATGACATTTTGAATGGTAGCAGAAAATGAACCTGTTGACTTGATTCTGTTTTCCTTTCTCCTCTAACAACTCATTGCTTACTGTCCTTCAGACTTCTTAGTCCTCTCCATTCCCTGTCTACACCTGAGTAAGCTGCTGTAGTGAATGGTCAGTGACCTTCAGTCTTTTGATGCTTCCTCTCTAGGACTGTCAGCAATTTCTACCTAAAGCCAAGGGTCTGGTTAGCTGCCTTCCCACCAGGATGCTTGAGTACACAGCATCTGTTACCCTGCTGTGTCACCATCACTCCAGCGTTCAGAGGGACTCTGATAGGCTGGAGGGAGGAAGGCTGGGCAGCCTAGCTTGGACAGACTGTTTTGACCTGAAATGGCAGAGGCTTCCCATGGTTGTTTGTAAGTGGGGTGCTAATTTTACTCAGTAAAGTATTTAATTTCATACATTTCTTTTTTCATTAAAACATTCTTGCTGCTCAGACCCTGGGGCCTAGATTCCTTTCAATTACGGCTTTGGAATAATTTAAATTAGGCTAGGTTAGTTAATATTTAATTTTTTTTTTAGAAAGGCTAATGTTGGATTTGACAGCTGAGAAAGCAATTTGTAATGCACAGGGAGAGAACATCTTCTAGGAATATCTAGCTCGGTCATGAACTTGAACTGTCCATTTTCAATAAATGATTTGCAATTCAAATTAACTTCATAGCAAACTCACCTTATCTTATGAATGTGATAGATGGAACCAGGCTCACTTGTTGCTTTGAATGCATGTCAATGACATGGGTGCTTGGAAGGTAATATAGTGATTCCAGGAAAAGCCATAGTTTGAGAATAAGGTGAAGCAAGCAATCAGACATCACCTGGGGAGTATGGTTTCTTTTCAATAAATGGAATTCATAATAATTTCAATTATGTAGCCTTTGGGACTAGTTGTTATTTTTCTATAGACAGACATATTTCAGAGGTCAATTTAAAATGAAAATGGTGATCTTTCACCAAACAGGAGGCCCACAATTATTTTTCTCCTAGGAAACTGTTGAGCTAAGAAAGCTTTTCTATAATGACCCATCTCTGTGTGAAAAGGAAAGACCTGAGGAGGGGAAAGGAACGATGATTAATTAATAACTGATTTGGACCAAACACACCCTGGAATTACTGTGAGAAGGGATGATTGGCTGTCCTCAATGGCAGCAGAGCAGGTTTCATGTCTTTGGATGGGAGAAGAGGTTAGTGAATTTGTTGTTCCTGCAAATCAGACAGAGACACACCCACCCAAGAATTCAATTAGCTGGTCCCAGTATATACAAAGACCTCTACTAAGGTTCTAATGGTATTGTATTTGTGAATCTGATGCTCTATTCTTCACAACTTACAAATTGCTCTCAGGTAGCAGATAAACTATCTGTAAATAGTCCCTCTCTGATAGCAGGTTCTACTTCATTTTTGCCTTTATCTCCATCCCCAGAGCCTTGAAATCTTGTGAGATGGGGAGTACAAAACTTATCATCATCTCCATTTGATATATGAGGAAACTGAGGTTCAGGGATATTAAATGACTTACCTAAAATCATACAACTGACCTTGACCAAGGGAGTCAAAACTTGAACTGGTGCAGCTTTCTTTTTGTTACTCCATTATATCTCTTAGATTTACATGCTGTCTTCAAAGATTTTCTCTACTTTGCCTCCAGAAATATTTCAAACCGAGCACACTCACCTTTGAGATGGGCTAATATTCTGCATTGTAAACAAAGCAGCTAGTAATATGTGTGTGAGTGTACATGTTTGTTAATATAAAAGAGACTGGGTGGGGAGACTCCACTCAGAAACACAACCTTAGAAACTGCTTCAGACACTTACCAGCTATGTGTCCCCTCATCTGTAAAATAGGAATAATAATAGCATCCACCTCCTCCAAGGACTGTTGTGAGGATCAGATGAGATAATACTTATAAAAAATGTTCACAAATCTCAAAGGGCTGTTATTAAATGATTTTACAGTTGGAAGGAACATGAAGAAGACATCACCTAGTCCAAAAGCCCTATCTCTAACAACCCTTATAAAGAGACATCAGACTCTTCTTAAATACTTCTAGAGAAGGGGAGCTCATTTTGTTCTGAGTATTTTTAATAACTCTTTTGTTAGTAAGTTATTCTTTATTCTATGCTAAAATTAACTCCCCTGTATCTTCTATCCACTGCTCCTAGTTCTTCCCTCTAGGGTCAGACAAGATGAGTCTAATCTCTCTTCCTCATGACAATTCTTAAAACCCTTGAAATAGGGGGCAGCTGGGTAGCTCAGTGGAGTGAGAGTCAGGCCTAGAGACAGGAGGTCCTAGGTTCAAACCCGGCCTCAGCCACTTCCCAGCTGTGTGACCTGGGCAAGTCACTTGACCCCCATTGCCCACCCTTACCAATCTTCCACCTATGAGACAATACACCGAAGTACAAGGGTTAAAAAAAAAAAAAAAAAAAAAAAAAAAAAAAACCTTGAAATAGGCTAAGTGTAGTGTAATAGTGTAATATAGCACTCTGCTTTCCAAGTAAAACATTTTGTAGGAATAATACAGCTATGAGACCTTCTCTGTGCTTTATCCACTTTTAAACTAATCTCAATCCCTAGCATAAAATATTTTAATTTTAACAAAAGGAATAAAACGTGTTTATTGGAAGAAGCAATAAGATGTTGTGGAAGGAGCAGAAAATTGAGTCAGGAAACTGGGACTTTTCTAGACCTGACTTTTCCACTAATTTGCACAATGACCTTGGGTGAACTCACCTTCTCTCCTCTCCTCCCCTTCCCTCTCTTCTCTTCTCCTCTTCTTTCCTCTCCAATGAGGAGTTGTTCTACCTGTTCTCTGAGGCCCCTTCTGGTACTAAATCCTATAATTCCTATGACTGGGTGGTCTTTAAGTTTCCTTTCAGCTATAATTTTCTATACACAAGATCATAAGGTAGATTACATATTTCTCTTATATTAATAAACAGGCTTGATCCTCATCTTTGTTAAATTATTTAGAAATAGGAAACAAAGGATTTAGATACTAAGTTAAAGGGACTGACTAAATGATCTCTCACTATCTCTTGTAACTGTTGAAGTCTATAATCTTAAAATGAGGCTTTCGAAAAGAGATTAGGAATGTTCTAACAATCCCAATGCAAAGCATTCCTGCTTTGTAGTCATAGTTTGGTTCCCTTTTGTTCCCAAATCATCAATAAAATTTCAAATTAAATAGAATATTTAATTCTGTGTGGCTCTTCTTTTCTTCAGGGATGATCTGGTCTGAATGTAAGGAGATATGGGAAGAAGGACCCCGAGAATATGTCATGCACTTATGGAACGTCTTGGATTTTGGGATGTTGTCCATCTTTGTGGCTTCCTTCACAACCAGGTTCATGGCTTTTCTAAAAGCCAGTGAAGCCCAACTGTATGTGGATCAGTATGTACAGGATGATAACCTCAACAATGTTACACTTCCCCCAGAAGTGGCCTACTTCACCTATGGTAAGGCATCATTCATTATCTTTGCTGGATTTGTGACTTGGAGATGTGTGGTACAGTCAAAAGAACTCTGACAAAGTAAAAGACTTCCATTTAAGTCTAGGCTCTATCATTGATTGCTGTGTGACCCAGGTAAGTCACTTAAACTCTCCATTATCTATTTCATCATTTGTAAAATGGGATAACAATGCTTGGAATCTCTATCAATCTCAAGTGTATTTTGAGACTCATAAAGGAAAGAAATGGCTGACATGTGGAAGAAGAAGTAGACTTATTCTTCTGGGTCCCAGAAGGAAGAGGTAAGAGTAATGGGTAGGTGAAAGCAGGAAGGAGGCAGAGTTGGGTTCAAGGAGAGGAAAAACCCCTTAGTAAGTAGAACTGTCCAAAAGGGGAAAAATCAGAAAATGATGAAATCCTGGTCCAAAAGGCTCTAAGGTAGACGTTAGATAAGCATTTGCCATGAGAGAGAATTTGAGCTTCTTAGGTTGAGTTGAACTACTTGACTGCTGAAGTCTTTTTTTTTTCCTTCTGAGATACTCTGATTAACTGAGATATTCCATGAACAATACTTTACACATGTAAGGGATGATCATTATTGTTCAATTGTTATTACAATGGCCCCATGCTGATTGAAGAGTTTTTCCTGTAATGATGGAAATGGTAACTTCATCTGCCTTGTAACCCTTGTGAAGGGTAGACCCTAAAACAACCACACATACACCCACAAAAATTTGGTCAGCAAAATGGAAAAGGGAATCACAGATTTCCTATAAACAAATATGAAAGATATTTTCTTAGTAAAGAAAGCTTTACTGGGTGATGACATATTTACATTCTTTATGGACCCACATTTTGCCTTTTAAGAAACATCTTGTATTTCTAGTTCCTCTCCAGGAAAATAATAATTTTATCTAGCATTTATATTTGTAAAACATTATGCAAATAATCATCTCATCTGATCCTCACAACTCCAAGTGGCAAGTGCTATTATTATCCCTATTTTACAGATAAGAAAACTAAAGCAGGTAATGATTAAGTAACAATAATAATAATAATAGCATTTTAAGGTTTATAGCATGTCTTATATATTTTATCTCATTTTATCCTCACAACATTGAAAGATAAGTGCTACTATACAGATATTTTACAGATTAAAATACTGAGGCACAATTAACTTGTCCAGTGTTACCCAGCTAATAAGTATATGAAATTGTATTTTAATTCAGGTCCACCTGACTCAAGCTCCAGCACTCTATCCACTGCAATATCTAGCTGTGTTTAATATTATTCATAATAAATATAATAGTTAGAAAAATAAGGCAAAGTTGTATGGCACTGTTAACTTTAAAAAAAATAGTCATAAAAGCCACTCTTTAATTAAGGAAAAGGGGGACCAGGGCTGATTAGGCCTCCACTCAGAGCTTCGCTCCACACACCCTATGCAGAGTCGGAAGATTAAATACTGCTGGCTTTGGTCCCTGACCCCCTGGGAGCACCACCACGCTAGATGATGACTCCTAGGAATAAAAGAAATTGGGGAACTTATATACCATTTGGGAAGATCCAGGGGCTGGGAAAGATGATTGACATCATCATACTGACAGGATACAATCAAGTTTCAGAAAGGAATCATAGCCAGAGGCTAGGGTGTAAGGGAAGGGGCTACTTACAATGGATACTAAAGGATGGTCCCTGCCCAGGTGTGTCTTCCTGGGAAAGTGTCTCTGATACAATGGGGAAGACTACCTAAGACAAAAGGATATTTAGCATTTACCCTAGGGTCCATTATTCAGTCTGTGACTGCTAGTCTGAGATTCCCTTCAGAGTGGATTCTCATGGGAACAGGAAACTGGAAACAAGCACAAGCTTTGGGGTCTCCAATTTACAAGCTATTCCCAAAACTTAGGGTTCATCAGATTTCACTAGGCCACAAGTTTGAGGTCTCTAAGATTCCACGTCGACAGCACAATTGTCTTCTGACCTAGAGAATCAAGATAACTGGATTTCAGTCCCAACTAAAGCAGCAAGCAACTAGCTTTGCAAATATGAAATCTTGAGCTAATGTTTTCCTCTTTTAGCCTCAGTTTCCCCAATTTATAAATGAGAGAGCAGAGCAAAAAGATTCAATGGCTCCTTTCAGATCTTAAGTTCTATGATTTTCAAAGGTTTTAAATTTTCAAATTTTACTTCCAAAATTCTCAGGATTAGAGATTAACTAAAGGTGTACTGACCCAGTGAGGGTTCCCAATGGAGAAACATGTGTTGGATCATAAAATGGCCCCCCTTTGACACAGATGCAGTTTATTTGGCCTGAAAATTCTAATAACTAGATAATGTAATAACAGGCACAAATTCTCAATCCAAAAACCCATTTTGCCCAGCCAGTGTGCCTGTTAATCAAATTTACACAAACTGAGTCACATTTTAAATAATGTACAGAAGCTCACCATTTAAAGAAGTCCTGGAGTGGTTTTTTTGTTTGTTTGTTAAATGAAGGATCTTTCCCAAAACCTCTTGCCACTGGTTTGTTTGCAAAGGCAGGCTTCCTTAAAACTTGATGCATTGTTCATTGTATTCAGCTCACTAGAAGAAACTGAAGAAGCCTTGAGGGTAAGGTTTATGGGGTTCCTTGAAACCTGTCCTTTTATTAATAACAGAGCCAGGGCATATTGCTGCTGGCTGGTGTTGAATTACATTTCATCACAGATAGGTAAAGGCTATCCCCAGTCAACAGTATTATTACTCAAATTTCCTAGTTTTGCCCAACCTGTCTTGGAAAAGTTTGATTTGTTTTACTTTGTCATTTTGGATTTCTTTCCCTAAAATGTTTGTCTAGGTTTTTGAAGCAACATCTAGTAAAGAATGCCCTCTGATGGCCATAGAGTATTAAAGCACCAGATTACATAATTACAATTATAAAATGCCAAAGCTGGAAATTGAGGCTCAAAGACTTTCCCAAGTCACACAGCTCATTAGCTGTAGGACAAGAAATCCAATCTCCAGATTTCCAGTCTTATGCATCCCTAATGCCTCATCCATTAGCTGTTATGGCCCAGGAAATTATAGGAGACCTTTGATACACCCCATCTATATCAAACTGTTCAGGGGAGATTGGGTCAAGCAAAAGCAGATTTCAGAAGAAGGATCAAATATTATTGATTTTACTTCTCTTTCCTTTGTTTTTTGTAAAGACTGACCCAGTGAAGAAGCTCTAAAAAGAAATCACCCAAAGTAGTATGTATGAAGTCAGAAGACCTGGGCTTAGATCTTGGCTAAGCAACTCATTACTCCAAAGCTTCAGTTGCATCTTCAGTAAAATTACTCTGCGTCTCGGCTGCATCCTCAGTAAAATAAGCAAGTTGAACTAGGGTCCCCTTTTTAAGCCCAATAATAGAATCAGCATTTACCTATAATATGCAAGGCATTGGTTTAGGTGCTGCAGGTACAAAGATAAAAAGGGAAAAAAGCTCCTACCTTGAAGGAATTTACATTCTACTGTCGACATGGAATCTAGAGTTCCCAAACTTGTAGCTTAGTGAGGTATGATGAACCCCAAGTTTAGAAATAGTTTGTAGGTTGGAGACCCCAAAGCTTGTGCTTGTCCCCTGTTCCCTTGGGAATCCACCCAGAAGGGAATGTCAGGCTAGCAGTTGCAGACTGAATAATGGACCCTCGGGTAAATGCTAAATACCCTTTTGTTCTAGATTGTCTTCCCCATTGAATCAAAGACCTTTCCCAGAAAGACTACCTGAGCAGGGACCATTCCTTTAGTATCCATTGTGTAAGCAGTCCCTTTACCCTACACCCTAGCCTCTAGCTATGATCCCTTTCTCTAGCTTGATTGTATCCTGTCAATCATCTCTCCCAGCCCCTGGATCTTTCCAAATGGTATATAAGTTCCCCAATTTCCTTTGTTCCTAGGAGTCGTCATCTAGCACCTTTGTTCCTAGGAGTTGTCATCTAGCACGGTGGCACTCCCAGGGGGATCAGGGAGCAGAGCGAAGCAGTGTTCATTTAGACTCTGCACAAGGCGCAGCTCTGCATAAGAGGCCAGGTAGCCCTCATCCCCCTTTCCCTTGATTAAAGAGTGGTTTTATGACTATTTAATAGTCCCGCATTTTTTTCTAAGTTAACACCACCATGTTCTAAATGTGATTCTTTAGAAAGAGTATATTGAATTTGGAATCAAATGGCCTCCATTTAAAAACTACTTCTGTCTTACTATCTGTGTTATCTTGAACAAATCATTTAGTCTCTCCTGGCCTGCTTTCTCATTTGTAAAATGAGGAGGCTAAACTAGACCTCCAACATCCCTACTAGCTCTCAATCTTTGAAGTTAGTCAATGTTTCTTAATCAACAATGAGAGCAGCTTTTGTGAATGTGATACAAGTCATTTTCTTGGGATGAACAAGATCTCATCTTGTACTGGACAATTTGTCTGGGGATAGAGAATTATTTGAAATATCACCATTTGTTCCTTTTATTTTTCTGTCTGGATTTAAATGTTACAGATCATCAAGTATATTGACTAAATTTTGAAGAGCAAGATAGGCTATGATTTTATATTTTTTCAAGTCATTAGGTCTCAATTCAAACAAATGCCCAGTTAGTTGAAGACTTCCTTCTCTCTTTAAGTTTGGACTTTGAAAACCAAGAAAAATGGGTATTTGTTGGCATATTTCTAGGATTTTGTATAGCCCCAATCAGCTCTGCATTTTTCTCTGTCTCTGTGTGACTGTCTCTCTCTCTCTCTCTCTCTCTCTCTCTCTCTCTCTCTCTCTCTCTCTCTCGGGAATTTCAACAGGAGAGTTTTCCTTACATACAGAGGCAAAGTTTCTACCTCTGAGCAGGGAATGGTCTACACCCATGAAATCACAAAACTGATCCCTTACCCCTCCAACAAAAACAATATTAGTTAAATTAAAGCTCCCATCAACTCAATGAGGGAGGAGGGAATTTGGATATCAAAATTTACAAAAACTAATGTTAAAATGTTTTTACATATAAATGAAAAAGTAAAACTTAGAAAAAAATCAAGTTTGAGCTGGTCTTGTACTCAAATTATTTCCTTGATTAAGCTCTGGAGTACCTTTAGGGAAAAAAAACAACCCTTATTTCCTGTCAATACTAAGCATTGCTTCCAAAACAAAGGAGCAATAAGAGCTAGGGCAATTGGGACTTCATTAGGGTAACAAAGCAAGGAGGTGTCTGAAACCATATTAGAGTCCAGGACTCAAGTCTCCAAGTCTGGCTTACTATTTACTGAGCTATCCATGTGCCCCACAGAGTGTCTATTTTTCACAGGTTGCTTGACTCAGCTAACCAAAGGCAATAATTACTATTAAAAGAGCGGAGGACTTAGGGATGGGAGTGGGGGAGTTATTAACTACAGATTTAATATGAACAGTGTGACCAAGCAGTAAAAAAAGATCACATATTCAGACATTGATAATTTCTTGAAAGGCTCCTCTCATCCTCCTCTTGCATTAGGACAGTTATGTTCACTTTCTATGAAGGCTGCTGCCAAATTAGGGTATGTACAAAAGAGGGTGAGCCATTCAATAAAAGGATGGAAGATGATGTCATAAAAGGATTAAGGGAAATGGAGAAAACAAGCTTTGGGGGAGATTAGAAGGACAGGGGAGGACTTGATCACTGACTCAAAGTGTTTGAGTAGCTGACAGAGGATGAGGAATGAGACTTCCGAGAGAGAGAGAAAGAGAGAGAGAGAGAGAGAGAGAGAGAGAGAGAGAGAGAGAGAGAGAGAGAGAGAGAGAGAGAGAGAGAAGAGCCCCAGGGGAGAAAAACTTCTCTGTAATTTAAGCAATTAAAAAATTCAGAAGACTGCCTTAGGAAGTAGCTTCTCCCTTACTTGAAATCTTTTTTAAAAAGTTAGATGACAACACATAAAAGATATTGTAGAGAAAATTTCTATTTAGGGATGGTTTAGTGTAACCGTTCAGGTCCCTTCTAGCTCTGAGATTCTTCCAGCTCTGAGATTCTGTGATTTGCAGTCATAGAGAAGAGAAGTTTAAATAGAAGTTTATACAAATATCCTACTCATGAAGGGGTATTTCTCCCTACCAACCCTACCAAGTGTTTTTTTTTTTTTAAATAACATTAAGGAAAATGCCTAGCCAAATCAGCTTGTAGATCTTGTTAGATTAATACAGTAGTACCTGTACTCATCTCATTAACCAATATTTGTGTTATTTACAATTCATTTTTAAGACAAAATAGGTCAGGGGGCTCAGTGCATTGAGAGCCAGGCCTAGATATGGGAGGTCCTGGGTTCAAATATAACCTCAGATACTTCCTAGCTATGTGACCCTGAGTTGTCACTTACCTTCCATTGCCTAGACCTTTCCATTCTTCTGCTTTGGAAGCAATATACAGTATTGATTCCAAGATGGAAGGTAAGGGTTGTTTTGTTTTGTTTTTAAGGCAAAGTAGACCAACAGAAAAAGACAAAAAAAAAATATTAATACTTAGATGTGGAGCAGTGAGTAGTATTAAGATAAAAAATAATAAAGGCTGCGATAGATAATAGAAATTAGTATTTTAATTAAAGCCATGCTAGATAGTCATTAGACCACGCACTTGTAAGAATTTAAATCTGCTGCTCCAGCCATTATTGTTACCTCCTGTCTCTTCCTGAAAAATCTGCTGGCCAAGAGATGGTAGCTAAAGAAAGGAAGTTCCTCCTCACCCCGGAGATTTAAACTGTCCTCTGCGTGGAGACGTAGGCATCCCCACGCCCAAAGAACAGGAAACGGAAACCCATTGGAGCACGGGAAATGTAGTTTGATAATTTCCACGTATCCATAGAAAATACATATATATACTTAAAGATGGCATCTCCCAAATTTCACTTTTACAATTCCCCCTGAGGTCCGGCAAAAAAAAAGGTTAGCCCTTTTTCTTCGTTGTACCTGTTAAAATAGACAACTTCTAAAATTTTCAGGAATTTGGGGATAAAAGAAATAGATGAACAAATGGTTAAAATTAGCCACATTGACAAAAAACCAATTTGGGGGCAGTCCCCTATTGGTATAACAGTGTACAATTAAAACAATATATACAACTCAATTTCCACTCCCCATAGTTCAATCAACTGCACCCCAAAGTTCAAATTTGGTCTTCATGGTACAGTGAAGGCTTTTCAGACATCTTCATGGTGTCTTCACCAAACAGGTTCGTCATCTGGATTCTGGGGAGATGGCAAGATCCTTATCCTGAAATTATTCTCAAAAGAATTTAAACTTTACATTATAGATTACAAAAAATACATTTTCTTCTAAGATTTATACAATTCCCCCTGAAATTACTCCTAAAAGAGTTAAATATACATATATTTTTACAGTATCGAATTTTAAAAAACTTAACAGATATCCCCCTGAGGTAAATCTTAAACACACCTTTTTTTCTTAAAAAGGGTACCTCAGGTCAGCTAAGGATGAGTGGCTGAGTCCTGGGGGTTATATGAAATCAATTGGCAAAATACAAAGAATAAAATTTAAGAAAAAAGAAGAAAAAATTAACTTGTGAATGAAATGTAAAATGTGCAAAAAATGTAGGGAAAATAAACTTAGACCTTTGAATGAAGGCCTAATTAAAGTGAATTCAGCAGTTTGCAATTACCCATTCAGGGCCAGGACTTTAGGAAAATGTCTCTCTCTGATCTGGCTTATCATCAGCTTTTCAGGGAACTGAGCCAAATAAATAACCAATCTTAGGTGCTTTCTAGGAATCTAAGTCGAGGGGACCCACGTCCTCTAAAGTTTTAAAAAAGACTGGGACTCCAGGACTCAAACCCCAATTTCCAAGCCCTAAAGTATTGGCATAGAACTGCTGCAATCATGCAGATTTTAGTCAGTCAAGTCTCTGACCATGTGCTTTCTTTAGCACTATTAACAGCTCTCATGTTCCCTTTCCATAGAATCAGACAGAAAGGCATTTAATCACAGTCCTATAGGCTCAGGTATTTGCTGTAGAATCAGAAAAAGGATAAATAATGATTATATATGTACTTCCAGTACAAGATGAGAAAAGGGAAAAATCAATTGCTCTCATTAGAAAAATGTTTTAAAAATCAAAAAAAAAAAATATATATATATATAGCTTAGAACTAGAAGGGTTTTGTTACCCAAAATGAGATTCTCTGTGAGAGAAAGTGGGTTTTACAAAATAGCAGATTCACAATGCACATTCAAATAAAGTACCATTATTTCCAATAGCACATTTTAAAACAATAAACAGTGATGTTTAAAAATCATATACTTGTTACAACTTTTAAATCTTGGCTAAGAGTTTCTCAACAAACTCTGTTATTGCTTCCATAGCAAAATCTGATATTTAAAAAAGAAACCTTCTGGTATAATCATCCTCAGATAAGAATATACAGGAGCTCCTTGGCTTCCTGTTTTTAAAAAAAAAAATCCTGGGTAGGAAATGCTTCTACCCATTTAAGGCAATAATTCCTCTTATAATAAAATATATAAAAGCTTTATCCTTTAAGATAACAATTCTTAAGGATTTAAAGTAAGACCTCTTGTAAAATTACAAGGTAATATTCAAAGCATGGAAACTTCCAAGTTTCTTCATTATTACCAAGACAGAATAAATTTTAAAAAACATGTGCTCTATAAAGCCAGTATACATAAGGCAAGTTACAACATTAAAAATGTGTAGGAAATATAATGTGAGTATTAGAGTAACAAGCTGGTCAAAACCTCTTACCAGTTCTAATAGATTTTTCTCATTATTTGGGAGTTACAATAAAATCATAAACAGAATTAATCTAGCAGCCACAAACTACATTAACTTAAAATGATTCAGTGCAACAGGAAAATCAATGAAATAAGCAAGATTAATTTACAAAACTAATTAGCAAAATACAGTAAGATATAGTCTTTTTAAAACAGAAATAAAACTCATTCAGTTCCGAGGTTTAAAAGTTCACCCCTGGTTCAATTTAAGGTTCTTTTGATTGAGTTCTGCTGAGTTTAAGGGGTTTTTTAAATTTCAAAGTTCTGAGCAGGTATGGGGTGAATATTTCTTCCCCTAAGTTCAGCTTTTAATAATCGCAAAAGTTTGAATAGGCCACGCGCTCGAGAGGTTCAGACGCTAGGTCCACGTGGGCTCGGGGTTAGAGAAAATCTTAGGTCAGTTCTGTAGAAAATCCCATGTGTAGAGCTTGTGGGGGGGTGCTCAAATTAGGTCTTTAGAGAAACACGTGGAGGGCTAGAATGCAGGCCATTACCAAGGGAGGATAGTGGAAACATATTACCCAAGCCTAAGCAGTAGCGGCAGAAGTCTCCGAAAATCTTGGCAAAAGCAGGAGCTGGGAGTCATTGATGTTGGGGCTCCGGGTTCTAGGCTCAGAACAGGACTAGTAGGACTAGCAGCACCAGCGAGTCAGGATTGGAGATCACAGGCACTGGAACACTGGCAGGCTTGTAGTCAGGAAGCGGTAGGAATGGAGGTCAGGTCTGGAGTCAGGAGATCAGTGGCAGAGGCACACTGGCTGGGCTCCGGCATTTTAGTTTTAAAGCCAAAAGCCAGAATTGGCTGGCCTGACCTCCCAAGGTGGTTTGGGCTGGACTGGCTGGCTGAGTCCCACCTGAGGCAAAAACGTGCTGTTGCTTTTAGCAAAAGCATGGCAAGGAAAGCCACTTTCCTTTTTAAAAAAAGTGCTCAAAAGAGCTGAGCCAGGCCAAAAAGAAAGCATGGCTATGGTTAGGCTATCTGGAAGATTGAAAGTTCAAATTTTGACCATGTGGTTGCCATAATTATTAGGATTAAAAATAATAAAGGCTGATATAAATATAGAAATTAGTATTTTAATTAAAGCCATGCTGATAAAGTCATTAGACCACGCGCTTGTAAGAATTCAAAACTGCTGCCTCCATTTTGTTACTTCTTGTCTCTCCCCGAGCCTGCTAGCCAAGAGCTAAAAAGCTAAAAAAAAAAGATTTACTTTCAGATTTCCTCTCATTTTAAACTGTTCTCTGCGTGGAGACGTAGGCGTCCCCACGCCCAAAGAACAGGAAACGGAAACCCGTTGGAGCACGGGAAATGTAGTTTGATAATTTCCACGTGTCCATAGAAAATACATATATACTTAAAGATGGCATCTCCCAAATTTCACTTTTACAGTAGAGAGCTTGCCTCAGGAATCAGGAAGATGCAAGTCCCTGAGACTTTACTGGTTATGGGACCCTAGGCAAGTTACTTAAGCCCTCAATTTCCCAGACAACTCTCTCAGACAAATAATGCTTTCCAAGTATTTTCTTAAGCATCTTATTTATCTACTCTTATTTCACTTTCCACCCTTTCCAATCTTGATCTTATATTTAATCAGTTCAACTCCATATTAAATAATTTCTACTTTCGAATCTCTTGCTCCTTGTTGTGTCTCACGCCTTAGATTACTTCCACAATCTCAACCATGGATTACTTCCACCATCCAAGTCTTCCACTTCTATACACTTACAGAGTTGGAGGAAGTCACACAATAAAGTTAACTAGATCCACTGAAATTTATCTTATCTCAACTTAGGCTCACTACCAGATAATCCTTTTACTCCTCTTTAATTGATTCTAAGGCTGTTCCAAATGTCTCACTTATCTTTCCTCTCCTTTTCTCAGATGAGAACCTGGCCCCATCCTTCATTTTAGGAAGCAGAGCAGAGACTGTCTCATGAACTCCCTCTTCTCTATATCTTTACATCTCAAAATTCCTTAACATCATCTTCTATTTTTCCCTTCTTTACTCTACTCATTGACAATGAAGTGGCCCTTCTCTTTGCCAAGGCCAATCCTTATACATGTGCCCTTATCCCTATCCCATCCTAGTTTTACTAACAAATTGTTCCTTCAATCTTCTGATCATCCTCTCCCTCTCTCCTCTCTTCCTCTTTCCATCCTCTCTTTCCCCCATCCCCATCTTCAGTCTCTCCTTCTACTAAGATTTTTCCTTCCTTGCTACCTACAAACAATCCCAAGTCTCCATCTTTAAGAAATCCTCACTAAACCATGCTATCTCCTAAGGCTATTGTCCTTCCTATACGCTTCTTCTCTTTCACACTAAAACTCCAAAAAAAAAATAAGCTTACACTTATTGCTTCCACTTTCTCTCCACTTTTCTTCTCTCAACCCTTTGCAATCTGGCTTTGTCAAATCATTCAATGGAAATTGTTCTTTTAGAAGTTACCATTTATTGCTTAATTGCCAAATTTTGTGTCCTTTCTCCATCCTTATTCTTCTTGACTTCTCCACAGAATTTGACACTTTTGATTACCCTGTCCTCCTGGATATTATCTCTTCTCTGGGTTTTTCTTGCACTTCCCTGCCTTCTCCTGGTCCTTCTCTTATCCAATCTGACTACTCTTCAATTTCCTTTGCCAGGTCATTATCATCCACATCACATTCCCTCACTCTGGGTACATCCCAAGGTCTTGTTCTGTGCCTCTTCTCTTCTCTATCTTTATTATTTACTTGATAACCTCATCAACTCCCATGGCTTTATTTATCATCTCTATGTAGATGATTATAAGATCTCTATATCCATCCTTAGTTTTCTCCTGAGAGCCACCAGTTCCACAATACATCTCCAATTGTTTGTTAGCTCATACATCTCAGATATAAAATATTCAAAATAGAAGTCATATTTTTTCCCAAATCTACCTCAACTTCTAAACTTCCTATTTCTATAAAGAGTTCTTTTAATCTTCCCAGTTTCAAAACCTCTGTGTTTTGAAGTTCAAAGTTCAAAACTTTGACTCTTTACTCCCTTATTCCACATATCTAGTTTGTTAGCCAATCTTAACATTTCTTCCTCCAAAATATCTAAGCTTTCATCAGATGTATTTTCACCACATTAGTTTTTGGCCTTCATCACCTCAAGTCTGGTCTTTCCAAGGCTAAATTTTAGGTTTCTTTAAGTGCCACATGGTCCCCAAGTCAGTATTTGACCACTACAAAGCACTTAAAGACCACTGGAATAATGATAGTAATAATTCACCACTATATGACACTCAAAGGTTTTTTACAAAGCACTTTCCTTACAACAACCTGTAAAAAAGCTAGTGCTAGAATTATTATCTCCATGTTACAGATCTGAGGCTCAGGCAGTTAAAATTGCATTTTCATGATTACATAGCTAGTAAACATTAGGAATGGGATGGAATCTATTTCTCCTGACTCTATTAAATTATAAATTCCCTCAGCACAAGATCTACTTTGTGCCTTTCTTTGTTTCATAAATGGTTACTAATCCATTATCTCGTACATGGTAGATAATTAATAAATTCCTTACATTTTTGTAAGAACATATTTAGATGTTGGATAGAACTTTCTAATCTCTTCCCCTCTCATTTTATAGATAAGGAATTGAGGCCCAGATAATGTTGGATACAACTTAGGTCACACAACCATTAGCAAAGCTAAAATTTCAACCCAAGGCCTCCTGACTCTCAAGCATCCCTCTCTCTTGTACCAACCCAAATGTCCCTAGTACCATTGCTCTTTCATACTTAGGAGAGTGCTTTTCCCCCTTAATGAGCTCAGTTCTCCAAGAAAACACAGTTAAATGATAATAGTGTTCTTTACATAATCAAATTACATACAAATTACATACAAATATGGCATCTCATTTTACAAAAGAGGAAACCAAAGCTCAGTGATTTTCCCTTTTTCCTAAAATCACACACCCAGTAAGAATAAAGCCTAGAACTCAAATCTTAGATCTCTAAATCCAATGCTATTTTCCATCACACCAAAACTATAAGTCATTGACATATTGCTAAAAAGAGTACATTTAATGAAAATAATAACTAATATTTATATGGTACCCCTTATATGCCAGGAACCACACCAAGCACTTTATAAATAGTTTATTTTATCCTCACAAAATCCCTGGGAGTAGGTAGTGCTATTATCCTCATTTTACAGTTAAGGAAACTAAGGCAAATAGAAATTAAGTGATTTGCCCAAGGTGACATAGCTAGTAAATGTCTGAAATCAAGTTTGGACTCAGGTCTTCCTGACTTCAAGCCCAGAACTCTACCTACTGTGCCACCCTTCTAGTAGTGAAATATCATCTTATCAGTTTAAAAAAGCATCCCTCCTTACAATTTAATACTTGTTCAGTCATTTCAGTAATGTCTGATGCTTCATGACCCCATTTGGGGCTTTCTTGACAAAGATACTATAGTGGTTTTCTCTTTCCTCCTCTAGCTCATTTTTTTAGATGAAGAAACAGAGACAAACAGGCTCCAATGATTAGCCAGAATCACACAGCTCATAAATGTCTGAGGACAGATACGAACTCCAGAAGATGATTCTTCTTGACTCTCAGACCTGGCACTTTATGCCATCTAGTCATCCTACAAAAAATTTGGTCATAAGCAACCCCTAAGCAAAACCACCCAAGTCTGGAATACCTCCAGCCCAGGTTATCAATGATTGTCCAGCCAATGCTGGATAACAGGTCAGTCTCCCAATCTGTATCATGGTTCTGTTTTCCTTTCCTTCCACTGTCCATTATCCTGAAGAAAAGTAAAAGACTATGTTATTAGTCTTCTCTTTGCTTTAGGTAATGGTAATGAAAAATCCTTAGAGGATCATAGATTCAGGATTAGAAGAGACCTTAGCTTAAAAATCATTAAGTCTAAACCCCTCATCTGATAATGATGGAAAAGACTCAAAGTGGTTAAGTAATGTTCCTAGTAAGTGACTTTCCCATCCAATTCTTATCCCACTAAATTATCCTGTCCCCTTTATTTTGTTTATACTGCTCAAGAGTGTGTCTCAAATCTTTGTGTTTATTGAACCTTGTGGTTATGAATATTCAGTAACCCTGTCCTAATTTCCTACTAGGCCCTTTCTCTTTCCTAATGGGTAACCTCCATAATTTCCTTTTAGCCAGGAACAAATGGCGGCCCTCTGACCCTCAGATCATATCAGAAGGACTCTATGCCATAGCCGTGGTACTGAGCTTCTCCCGCATTGCTTACATTCTTCCAGCCAATGAGAGCTTTGGGCCCCTGCAGATTTCTCTTGGAAGAACAGTGAAGGATATCTTCAAGTTCATGGTCATTTTCATCATGGTGTTTGTTGCCTTCATGATTGGAATGTTCAATCTGTATTCCTACTACCTTGGTGCAAAATACAACCCAGCATTTACAACGTGAGTATTCAGAAAAGAGTACTGGCCTGAGAGGCCTATGTGTCTTTGCTAGGTTGTTTTATGTGACAATAACATGAAGCCTAGTTTTCTTAGTAAGGCAGTCTGTGCTAAGGAGGCAGAATGTTCTGTACAAGGGACACTAATAATCCTGTTAAATGGAAATAGAAGGTGTTTGTGAAGGAAAGGAAGCCCCAAAGTGGTTAACTGGTTTACCCAAAGCCAGAGCCTTCACCTCTAATCCTCTCAAATTCTCAACCATTGCTCTGCCCACTATATTCACAATACTGCAGCTCCTGACCTATAATGAAAAGACTGGATCCTCTTTTATTGGGGGAGGAGGATATCACTGAACCCTAAAAGAATAGATGCCTTAAATGGGAAGGCTAATCACCCTCACTGCAGATGATATTGGGTTAAGCTGGATTTAGTCAGTTAATTCTAGAGAAACCCAAGAACAATTGTAACAGGATACTGGGTTGCCATCACAGCAGCTACCTCAGGCTGTGTGAACCACCTGTTCACAATTTCACTCTCAAAACGCAGAATGGGCACAAACTGAAATTTATTATATCATGGAAAGAACCCAGGTGGCTCAGTTATCCCCAGCTCCCTGACTCACTCTCTGTCTCTCACTCTGCAGCTGCTCCTCTCTCTTGAAAGCAGTAGCTCAGAAAGCCAACCTTTAATCTGAAGAGGAACAAAGAAAATGCAGTCTTGTGGCAAAAGTCTCAAATCCTTGATTTGAACAAGGCCTGTGTGCCTCATCTAAAGAGTAAAAGAGAATTTAAGAGAGTACTTTCTAATTCCAATGATAACCCAAAGGAAGCATGTGGTCTCAGGTCTTCCTAGTTATAGCTTTTGTTGCTTCACAAGGACAGGTAAGAACAGGATAGCTGTCCCTTAAAAACAGTTCATTTGTCGCTGAGATTCTAGAAGTAATGGTTAAAAAAAGTGGAAATGCTAGAAAATAGGTAATATATAAATTAGAAAAATATTATTAAGAAAATGGGTACACAAGTACATGTTGGGAAGTTAAACATTAATGGGCAATGACAGGAATGTTTTCTAAATCAGATAAAAATAAACATGCTATAAATGGGTCAGTGTTATCCCAGGGAGGAAGAGGAAAATCTCATTACTGAGAAGCGAGAAGGAAAGTGAGATCCAAAGAGAATAAAATTAAAGGTAAGATTTTTGTGTCCACAGTGAATGTATTGTATTGGCTAATTCTAGAAATACAATGTATAAAAAAGAACAGCATTTGACTGAAAAGGAAAATTGTCAATAGACCAGAAACATAGTTCAGGTGAGAATATTTTTCCTAAATGTCACTATAGAGGTTTTAAAGTTTCACTATTTGTATATCACCCAGAAACATGTTTTTGATTTAAAAAAAAAAGGCTCTCATAAGATAATAGAGATGAGGGTTCATCCTATTGTACTAAGCTCTAGGCATAAAAAGGGGTGACCTCACTCTGACACAGTCATATAGTTGTATCCAAGGCAACCTATCATGAGAACATTCCCTCCTTATTGTCTTTCTTTCCCCTGTACCTTTTTTTAAACTAACCTTATTTTCTATTTTTTTTTTCCTAACTCACCCTGAAAAAGTCTTATATGGTGGCTAGGCTTAACCCATACACACAAGTCAACTAAAATCTCTTCACCCAAAATCAAGCTAAATTCTATTTCAGTGCTTACAGCCAGAGTTCTAGGTCCTGGGAGAACGAAGGAACATGTCATAAGAGGTATAGAAGAAAAGGAGAAAGTTTCTTTTTGTTTTTTTTTTTTGAGAATAGGAATGTCTTTGGACAAAATATTAAAATTAATAACAAACTGGCATTTGAATGGAGAGGCAACATTATATAGTATAGTTTAGCAGTAGATTTGGAGTCACAGGACATGAGTTCAAATCCTGATCATTCTTACTAACTAATCCTGGGCATATTACCTATTTTCTCTAGGTCTCAGTTTCCTCATCTTTAAAATAAAAGCTTTGGACTTGACAACCTCAAGATCCTTTCCAGCTCTGGGTCTATGATTTTTGCAAATCAGTGCAAATACATTATCTCATTTGATCCTCACAACAACCCACTAATGTAGATACCAGTATTATCCATGTTTTATAGAAGACCAACATTGTGACTTGACCATGGTCATACAATGTCAGCAATAGTATTTGAGTCCATGTTTTCCTGACTTGAAACTCAGCACTCTTTCCATTATATTATCTCTCACTTCCATGTACTCTTCTGTGTAAATCCCCTTATTACACTTCTGAAGTGGGGCGCTTCATAGAATGAGTCCAAACACCCAGAAATTCAATTCTTGGAACCAAAATTTATTTATTAATCTATTGATCAATAAATGCATCTACTGGCCAGGACAGACTTCCCTAGTGGAAGCTGCACCAGTTTGAAGTTACAAGCAGTTTTTATAGGGTTACATATGTGAAAAGTACAGTGTAAGCTTAATTAGCAGAGTGACAGAGTGAATGATAGATATATTGTCTTATACAATTTCACTAAATGAGGAATATAGCCTTAAAGTTACTGAAGCAAGCCTTATCTTCTAGAAACCAGATGTGCTGTTATCAATTGAGTACATTCCATAACATTCTATAACATATCTCATCCTATGCTGGGTTCATCTTTTCCTCATTAGGATGGGAACATATTCCCACATACATTGATCATATGTTGCTACCTGTACTTTCCCATGAGAAAGTACATTCCTAACATCTATAAGGAGAAACAGGTTTTCCTGTATAGTGTGTTAACCAATAGTTCAATGACTCAGGTTACTCAATTTACTTCTACTCAGAAGTGTGTCTACAGGGTCTTCAGTTGGTCCCTCCCTGTACTTGGACACTGCACTGGAATCCGGATCTGTCCTCCCTCCTACATTTCCTATGTGGTTCAAAATTATCTACATTCCCTCTCTACCTCCAATAAATTCTACTCTTAATGTTCTGGAATTCAGCTGGATGTTATAAGGAAAGGAAGGTTCTTGAGTAAATTCAGACTGAGGAATGAGTGACTCATGCCAAACATTCCCCAAGATACTGATATTTTTCAAATGGAAATATTTTAACCAAATTAATACATATAATCAATGACACAAATCAGTATAACAAAATAAGGTTTGTGAAGCCTCGGGCAATTTAGAGGGAAGCGGTTTGGGATAGAGGAACCTTTAGATTCTGCACAGGAATCTAATACTCCCCTAAATTATATCTGGTTTTCATAACTTCTTCCCTTCCTCTGTTTTGGAGTCCACATGCTTTTCAAAATCACCTAGGGTTTTGGATTTCCCCACATATTCACACACACACACACACACACACACACACACACACACACACACACACTCATTGCAGGGGCAATGGGAAGTCCATTGAGATTGAGAGTGGTCAAGGGTGGCAGAGGCTAGCTGTTTTTAAGAAGGAAATTCACTGAGGTGGTAACTGCCTATATGTGTAAGAAGGTGGCACCTTCTGGCTAATTGTCATACTGCAGCTGGACTCCATTCAATACAGTGAATACTCAGAAAAGAGAAGATGATGGTACTAAGAGTGTAGAATCAAGGGATCTGGATAAAAAGGGAGAGGGAGATGTCCCACCTACACCTCAAATTCAACCTGTCCAAAGTTGACCTTACCATAAGGATTCTCCCTGAACCTTCATATGACTTTACTATTTCTTCCTGTTGCACTGACATTCCCAGTCATCCATGTTTAAAAATTTCTTATTTATTATCCAAGAATGTGCTGGTAAATCATCTCTCAGAAAGAAAAAAAAATAACTCGACATACTTTTAAGTTTAATCTGCTTTATTAGCATCACCTTCCATGACTTTCTTAAGTCTAGACAGTTAATAAAACAAGTCAAGCCCTAATTAGACTGGAAAATGGGGAGAGACCACACACTCATTGTAACATAGTAGTAATTAAGGTAAAGAAAGGTCATTGGAAGCCACATTTTGGCCAAAGGGGGAAAAGCATGAGGTAGTATAATAGAGTAGAAAGAAGACTCCAGTTTGAGGGCAAGTTTCCTTGCCCTCAACTTGGTGTTCTCTTTTTATCATTTCAAAAAACACCAGGAGAAACTCCCTAGCAATGAAAGCAATGTCTCCCACATTGGCAACTCCATTCTCCCCCTCCCCCCCAACTTGTAATAACTCATCTCCGGTAGAACAATAAAAGTAAGCCTATTAATAAAAGAATATCCAATGTGTAAATGCTGACACTGAAAATTTAACCATGGGCACTCACAAGTCAGTAAAGTTGGCTTCAGCACATCTTGGTGTTATTTTTCATTGATTCTTCACTCCCTCTCCATTAAGATCCAATCCTATCTATCCTATCACTGCAATATCTCTCATATCCAACCGTTCTATCTGTTGCCAAATGTTATTGTTTCTGTCTTCGCAATATCTTTCATATATGTCCACTTTAATATAGTTCAGGCTTTCATCACCTCTCACATAAGCCTAATAATAGGTGTCTGAGTGATCTTCTTGCCTCAAGGTTATCCCCACTACAATCAGTTCTCCCCTGACAAAATGATTTTCCGAAAGCTCAGTCTTAATTATGTCACATTCTCTGTCTGTCTGTCTGTCTGTCTGTCTGTCTGTCTGTCTCTCTCTCTCTCACACACACACACACACACACACACCCTGTCAGGAAACTTTGGTGACTTCTCTTTACCTCCAGGATGAAATACTGGTAGTCTTTTTATATTTTTCTCCCTCTATACCCTCTAAGTTCCCTCTAGGTGCTGTTCTTCATTTATCTTCTGACTCCTTGCTTCTGCACTGGCTGTCCCATGCTTAGAATGTCCTGCTTACTTATCTCTGCTTCTTAGCATTTCCAGCTTCCTTCAAAATTCAGATCAAATCCCACCTTTTGCAGCAGCCTTTCTTACTTACCCCGAACTGCTAGTGCCTTCCACTCTAAGATTAGTTCCTCTCTATGCTATATAATATTTTAGGTACTATCTCACTCATTCAAACATTTTGAGATCCTCCTTGAAAGGAAAGATTCTTTTTGTCATTCTGTCTCTCCAACTTACCACGTTGCCTTCTGGCCTATAAATGGGCAGCGAGGTGATAGAGCAATTGGCCTAGAGTCGGGATAGGTGTTGTTATTGCTCAGTCATTTCAGTCATATCTAACTCTTCATGACCTCATTTGGACTGGGAGAGGGGACTTGGCAAAGATCCTGTAGTGGTTTGTCATTTCCTTCTCCAGTTTCCATCCTTTACAGATAAGAAATCTAAGGAAAATAGGGCTAAGTGACTTGTGCAAAGCCACATAGTTAGTATCTAAGACCAGATTTGAATTCGTCTTCCAGACTCCAGGATCAGCACTCTAGAGACTGTGCCACCCAGCTGCTTATGTCAGAAAAGACTTGAGTTCAAATATGGCCTCGGATACTTACTAGTTGTGACCCTGGGTAAGTCACTTCACTTCTCTTTGCTTCAGTTTCCTTATCTATAAAATGGGGATAATAAGAGTATCTACCTCCCAAAGTTGTTGTGAGGATAAAATGACATGATAATTATGAAGTATTTAGCATATCACCTGGCACAAAGTAAGTACTACATAAATGTTATTCTATCCTTATTCTCTCCTCTCTTTTTCTGTGTCTTTGTTAATATCATTTCCCCAAACCTAGAATGGACTTTTTCCCTTCCATCCTTTACCCCAATTCTGTCTCCATCTGTCCAAATAACTCCCTTTCTTCAAGTTCCAACTCTGACACAGGGATACCCTTGGGTGAAAGCTCTCTCCCTTCTCAGATTTCTTAAATTGCTCTTCCTGAACCTCTCCATTTTATTTTGCACTCCCAAGGGACCTGAAATCCCATTTAGCTCAATTTATTCATTTCACAGATGAGGAAACAGATTTAAAAAAAAAATCTTAGGGAAAGCTTCAGGCACATAAAATGCTAATGCTCTTTCCAGTATGTAATGTTATTTCCTTCCATGTCTTTCTCTTCCCCTTCTTCCCTCTTTCCTTCCCATCACTGGATTGTAAACTCCTTGATTGCAGGTTGTGTTTTGTCTCTACCTCATTATCCTTAGTACCTATCAAGGGATAGGTATGTAGCTACATACCTATTATTGTATTTTGTTGGTTAACTTGAATTGCACTGATGTGAACTCCAGTATTTCAAGGGCATGTTATTTGTCCCTCTCCCTTTCAAAACAATAAAGAAGTTACTTTCTGGAAAGTCCATGTTTTCTATTATTGTTATAGAGAATAAAGAAATGGGGGGAGTTAGCTAGATGGCTCAGTGGACTGAGAACCTGGACAAAACATGGGAGGTACTGGGTTCAAATGTGATCTTAGGCACATCCTAGCTGTGTGATCTTGGACAAGTTACCCCAATTTTCTAGCCCTTACTACTCTTCTGACTTGGAACCAATACAAAGAATCACTTCTAAGATGGAAGATAAGGGTTTAAAAAAGTGAGGGAAAAAAACAAAGAAATATAATTGTATTTTGCAAATATACAAATTACTCCATTGAGACATAAATAAGCATAATTTAGATTAATGTCATGCTACTTTAGTCTCACAGGACTTCTGTGTAGGGGAGTAGAACAATTTGGCTGAATCCTGTTTCTTGGGAAGCAATTTGGAATTCACTTCCAACTAGAGCTAAATTGATAGTCATTTTCTCACGGAGGTGAGGAGGACATGAGTCTTTCCTGAGAAGTGTTTTGGAATTATTATTCCTCCTCCTTTAAAAATCTAAATAGTGATGACTTCCCTTGGTCCTCCCTCCCCACTCAGGACTAAAGGTTTCCATTTCGCAAAGATATACAGATAAAGATATAGATACAAAACTATATAATGCATACTTTTACTTACCTTTTTCAATCAATTAAGTAAGAATATTTTTTCATGGTCACATAATTCATGTTCTTTTCCTCCCTTTCCCCTACTTGAGCTGACAAGAAATTCCACTGGGTATTTCCATATTATCTCCATCGACCATGTGATCAATCATATGTTTTTCTTCCGCATTTCTACTCCCACGGTTCTTTCTCTGGATGTGGATAGCATTCTTTCTCATAAGTCCCTCTGGATTGTCCTGCCACTGTTACTAGTAGAGAAGTCCATTTCATTTGATTGTGCCATGATGTATCAGTTTCTGTGTACAGTGTTCTCCTGGTTCTACTCCTTTTGCTCTGTATCAATTCCTAGAAGTCTTTGGGGGAAACTTTAAGAAACTGTCTATAAAAATTTGTCCCCAATTTTTTCTTTCTTTTTAATCTTGGCTACATTAGTTTTATTTGTACAAATAGTTTTTAATTTAATGCACTAAAATTATCCGTTTTATATATCATATTTCCTTTCGGTTTTTAATTAAATCAATTGGTATTATTAACATTTTGTCCTTCCAATGAATTTTGTTATTTTTTCCTAGCTCAATAAAATATATTTTTTGTAATTTAATTGGAATGGCATTGAATTAAGGAGATTAGTTTAGGTAGGACTGTCATTTTTATTGTATTGGCTCTGCCCCTCTCCCACTACCACAGATTATCAATATTTCTCCAGTTATTTAAATCTGACTTTATTTTCATAAAAAGTGCTTCATAATTATTCTTATGTAATTCCTGGATTTTTCTTGGCAGGTAAACTCCCAGATATCTCATGTTTTGTTTTGTTTTTTTAAATCCTTACCTCCTTAGAATCATTTAATTCTTTTTATTTTATTTATATTTTATTACATTCTATTCTGCATTGGTTCCAATGGAGAACAGCAGTAAGGATTAGGCAGGTTGAGTAACTTGCCCAGGGTCTTGCAGCTAGGATGTGTCTGAGGTCAGATTGGAACCCAGTACATCCCATGTCTAGGCTTGGCTCTCAGTACACTGAGTTACCTACTGGCCCCTTGTTTATGGTTATTTTCATTGGGGTATCTCTTACTATTTCTCCTTGCAGAGCTCTGTTGATGATATATATAGATATATAGTTGATGATTTATATAGATATATAGTTGATGATTTGTGTGGATTTATTGTATATCCTGCTACTTTGCAAAATTATTAATTGTTTCAACTAACTTCTTATTTGAATCTCTAGGACTTTCCAAGTATATTATAATATTATCTACATAAAGACAGTTTTGTTATCTCATTGCCCATTCTGATTCCTTCAATTTCTTTTTCTTCTCTTAATTCTATTGCTAGCATTTCTAAAACAATACTGAATAATTTTGGTTATAGTGGCCATCCTTGTTTTACTCCTGATATTTTTGGAAAGACTTCTAGCTTATCCCCATTACAAATAGTGCTTGCTGATAATATTAATTATTTCTTAATTAACAGAAGTTTATTTGTGTCTCTCTGTCTCCTACTCTATTGAATAAAAGAGAAAAGAAAAACAAGCTCCTTATAAATATATAGTCAGGCAAAACAAATTTGCTTCATTAAATGCATGTGCAAATATATGTGTATATACATATATGTTTGTATGTTTATATATACACATGTGTGTCTTATTCTGCACCTTAAATCTATCCATCCTTTCTCTATCAGGAAATGGATAATATATGTCATTATAAGTTCCCTGAAGTCTTGGATGGTCATTATATTGCTTATTGCTCTTATGCTTTAAAAGTTATTTGTCTTTGTAGTATTGTTACTATATAAACTATTCTCTTGGTTCTGTACATTTCATTCCTTATTCACTTATAAAAATTTTTAAATTTGTTCATTTTTATAATATTGATATTATAATACAAATTGTTCTTCTAGTTCTATTTTATTCTAAATCAGTTTTTATAATTTTGTCCATGTCTTTGAAATCTATTTCCTCATTTCTTTCAACACAATAGTACTCCATATGTTCATATACCACAGCTTATTCAGCAATTCTTCAAACTATCACTACATGAAGAGAAGTTACAAATATTCTCACATACATAGAACCTTTATTTATTTTTGAGTTATATGCTTAGCAGCAGTGATATCCAAGTTGATTCCAGAATGATTGAACCTCTTCACAAGTCCATAGTGTACCAGTGTTCTTGTTTTTCTATATCCCCTTCAATAGTTATCATTTTCCTTTTTTGTTATCTTTAATCATCTTATATATGTGAAGTAGATTCTCAGAACTGCTTTAAAGTATATTTCTCTAGTGAGCAATAAATTAAAACTTTTTTTTCAAATATCTAATGTTTATGTATGTGGTTTTTTCCTCCCCCTTGAACCTGCTCATATTCTTGGGCCATTTATCACTTGGGGAATGTCACTTATTATTTTAAATTTGAATTGTTTCCCTACATACTTTGAAAATATCTTAAAGAGAAATTTGCTGCAAAGATTTTTTTCTTCCCCTAGCTAATTATTTTCCTTTTCATCTTAGTTTTTTTGGATTTGTTTGCACAAAAACTTTTACACTTCATGCAATTGAATATCCATTTTATCTTCTATTATCCTCATAATCCCTTGTTTTTTTCCATGAGCTTTTCTTCCATGCATAGATTTGATAGGTAATTTTTTTTGGTTTCTATAATTTGTTTTTAAAAGACCTTTTTATATTTAGGTCATCGTTTTAACATGTATCTTGGTATAAGGTATATGTTTGTCTAAATCTAATTTCTTTTGGAGTCTTGATAGCCATGTTATTTTTTATAACTGGCAGCTGGGTGGCTCAGTGGATTGAGAACCAGGCCTAGAGACTGGAGGTCCTAGGTTCAAGTCCGGCCTCGGACACTTCCAGCTGTGTGACCTTGGGCAAGTCACTTGACCCCTACTGCCCACCCTTACCACTCCTGGGCCAAGGATGGTCCCTAGTCCGGATGAAAAAAGGAGGAGGGTTGGGCGTGGGGCTAGCAACCCCACCCTGTAAAAACTACATCTGCTAAGGAAACTACAACCTAAAGTTGGGGCAGCTGGGCTAGCTCAGTGGATTAAGAGCCAGGCCTAGAGACGAAAGGTCCTAGGTTCAAATCCGGGCTCAGACACTTCCCAGCTGGGTGACCCTGAGCAACCCATTGCCTACAGGTTGTGGTCCTATGCTCCTAGAATGGAGTCCCAGGACAAAAAAAATAATAATATATAATATAATAATAATATAATATAAAATTATAATAATTCAGAGCAGCATTTCTTGTTTAGATTTGGGTCTAACTAGATGGTTTCTGATTTCCCTACCCATCCTGATATTTTGTGATCAGGGAATTAGGAAAGTTTTGGTGACCTATATAAAACTTCAAAGATGATCATCCAGGGAAAACACAATTATCACCATCATCATCTTTCTGTAAGCATACTGACCTGCAGCTTATGGTGCAATTAAACTTAGTTTGACGCCTTAAAAATGATAGAATCTCCTCTGACTAGCCTTATGTTCATGCTGCAGGGCACACACATAAGCTTCCTGAAAATAGCCAGGAAGCAATAGAATGTGCTGTAAATAATAAAAAATGGTATTACCAAAAAATAAAGAAATCTAATTTCTTTGAGATTGTTGTCTAATTTTCCTATCTCAGTAGCTGGGGCATTTGTGCTTATTGAATACAGGCATACTAGATATATTTGCATATGAATGTTGTATAATTAATTTATTTCACTAATTTCTCCCCTTTTTAGACAGGAACATTTGTTTAGAGCATTACTGTTTTGTAGTATAGTTTGAGATCTGGCATAGCTAGACTTTTTTCATTCCAATAGCTTTTCATTATTTCCTCTAAGATACTTTTCTGCCTTTGTGTCATTTTCTTTATATTTTTTGTAGTTCCATAAAGTAATTTTTTGGTAGTTTGGTATAGCATTGAATCAATAAATGACTTTTTATAGTATCTTTATTATATTGGCTTCTACTTATGACCAATTACTCTTTTCCCAATAACTTAGGTCTGTCTATATCTCCATAAACAGTGATTTGTAGTTCTATTTATACATATTTGTGAGTATCTAGGTAAGTAGATTACTAAGTAGTTTATATACCCCATAATTATTTTAAGTAGAATATATTTTTCTATCTCTTCTTGTTGGATTTTATTGGTATTATAAAAATGCTATTTCTGTGAGTTTATTTTATATTCTGTAAGTTTGCTGAAGTTGTTTCAATTAATTTTTAGTTGGTTCTTGAAAAATAAACCAATCTATCTTTGAAAAAAAAGTGATAATTTTGCTTCCTCTTTGCCTATGCTTAATTCCCTCAATTTCTTTTTCTCATCTTACTGATTTTATAAGCATTTCTTATGTCAGATTTCGCCCCTGAATTTATCAGAAGGATTCTAGCTCATCTCTGTTACATAAAATGGTAGTTCTTGATTTTAGACATATATTATTTATGAATTTAAGGTAAGGACCACTTATTCCTTTTTCTAGTGTTTTATAACAGAAATTAATATATTTAATCAAAATTATTTTCTGCATCTATCAATAACGATTTTTGGGGTTCATTTTGTTATTAATATGCTTGTTTAAAGTTTTCCTAATATTAAGCTAACCCTGCATTTCTAGTGTAAATCCAAGCTGGTCACTGGGCATAATCTTTGTAATATGTTGGTTTTGTCCTCTTGCTAATATTTTATTTTAAAATTTGGCATATATTGTCATTAGAGATATTGGTCTATAGCTGTGATAGAGGACCTTTTATAGATGGAGTGCTGGCCCACACCCCAGACCAAGTGCTGTATTCTGATCCCCCACTTTCAGCTGTTCTCCCCTTCCCCCACTTTCCCAGACAGGTGAGGGAGGAAGCACTCCCATTGGGCTGTGGGCAGGGGGATAGGTGATGAGAGAAATGTCCTCAGGAGTGGTGGAGATGGGGAGGGGAACAGCTCCATGCACTCTGGCTTTCTAGTAACAAACTCTGGTGGATGACTGCAGTTGTGCCTACAGAGAGGGCTCTGCATGCCATTTTTGCACATATGCCATACATTTGCTGTAACTGGTCTATAGTTTTCTTTTTCTCTTATCATTCTCCCCGGTTTACATATGCAGACCATATTTTTGACATAGAAGAAGTTTGGTAGAATTGCTTTTTGTGTGTGTTTTTTTAAATAGTGTATTTAATATTAGAATGTTCTTGAATATCTGATAGGATTCTCTTGTGAATTCATCTGGTTGTGGAGATTTATTGTAAGATTAATTTCCTCATCTGAAACTGATTGTTTAAGTTCTCTTCTTTCCTGTTCTATTAATTTTGTGCTTTTGTAAATATTCTTCTATTTTTTTAATTTGTGAAGTTGGGCAAAAGAGTTTCTAATACTTTCCTTTATTTCTTATTCATTTGTTGTAAATTCTCCTTTTAGATATTGGTTTTCTTCTTTCTTCTTTTAATAAAATTAGTATAATATATCCATTTTGTAGGTATTTTTCCCCTCACAAACCAGCTCCTAGTTTTATTTAGGCATTGAATGATAATTTTTATTTCAAGTTTATTAACCTCTCCTTTGATATTTTAGTATTTCTAATTTTGCATTTAATTTAGGGTTTTTGATTTGTTCTTTTCTATTAATTTTAGTTGCATTCCCATTTTTGTTGATCTGTTTTTTTTCTTTCCTTTCCTTTGTTGTTATTGCTATGAAAAGTGCTTAGAGATATACATTTACTAAAGACTGCTTTGTCTGTCTTACCCCAAAATTCCTATTGTTGTGATTATTTTTAATGAATTATCTATCTTTTCTGTCCTACAAGCAGAGATTAGTAGTCAGGATAAGAAAGAGAAAAGTCAGAACAGACATAAGAGAATTTTAAAATTTTCTACCCTCTTCACCCACAAGAGTGTTTTGAACCCAGTAACAGAGGTAACAAGGTACACTACTAATAGAATTGAAGTGGTGTCTGAAATAGGTCTTTTTTCTATTAGTTCCTAAGGACCTGACTAGAAAGTATATTTATTTATCAATCACCTCCAGTCCCAATGAAAAGGAACCTGAGGATATAGCTACTATAGATCCCCTTCACTGATTGGCAGAAAAGTTGGTAAAGACGGCAAGAGTTTCCACCAACCTGAGGAAGAGGAGAGTAGAAGTTGACCCTTGAGACCACAGTCTAATTGGTCCTTCTTCCTTTCACCCCCATTACATAGTGACAAAACCATTGAGAGAAATAGTCCATTTAATTCACTTTTAGATACATGAGCATACAGAAGACATTTATAAAACATAATGGGAAGCACT
Source organism: Gracilinanus agilis (assembly GCF_016433145.1). NCBI lineage: Eukaryota > Metazoa > Chordata > Mammalia > Didelphimorphia > Didelphidae > Gracilinanus > Gracilinanus agilis. The sequence continues at coordinate 440,666,378 of NC_058131.1, forward strand.
TGGAGTTAGTCCAGTCCAAGGCCTTCAGGGATGGTGGGGATGGGAAAGGAGAAGGTTACAGCTTACCCTACTGTAAGATTAGGTCTCAGGAGATGTCCTCTGCTTCTCAGCAGAGGCTCAACCTCACCCAAACCCAAGACTAAGATAGCCAATAAAAATAGCTGAGACATGAGGGATGGGGAGAATACAGGAAGAAATATAGCTTGGGTATAGATGGGACCTGAGTTCCTTTAAAAGACATCTAAGCATCTTTATTGTTCTCCTACCTTTCTTCTCTTGGTAATACTCCACTAATAACCAGACAAACATCAATGGAGCATGAAAGATGATAAGATCTCAGCAAGTATATGAAGATACAAATAATTTCCCTCCTGAGTGGCTCCCTCATGCAATTCTTGGATTTCTCTTCTGCCTAGGTTCTAATATTTATTCATTTTCAAAATCTTAGAAGTCACTGATGGTCCATGTTCCTCAGCTCTGGTTTCCTCTGCTTCCTTCATCGTCATCATCATTTCTGTTTGCTTCTGCCCCAGCCTCACTTTTCTAGATGATTTTTAATAATTTTTAATAATTAAATATATTAATAAAAGTTTATATATTTAATATAACTTTACTGCATGATGGTTACCAAAGGATACATATCATATTTATGCTTTTTGCATTTAATTCTTAGGTTTTTACATGTTAAAATGTTATCCATCTTTGTAAAAGTGACATGCGCAGCTGGAAAATAGGAAGGCTGCTTTCCATTTCCATTCAGGAATCATGAGAGGTCTATCACATTTTTTTCTAAAATTTTATTCAGGTCCTTAATATCTTACTTATTTATTTTGGTTGAATTTTACTAGGGTTAATAGGGATAAATTGAGTTTCCCTACTATTATAGTTTTCCCATATGTATTTCTCCTAGGTCATTTAGTCTTTCCTTTAAATAAAGAGAAGCTATGCCTTTGGGTACATATATGCTAAATATGGGAATAAATTCATTGTCTAAATTATCTTTCAGCAAAATAAAGTTTCTCTCTTGGTTTAGCACTCCAAATACTAAGCAATGTAATTGCTCCTGAAATCTATCCTGTTCTCAAGATAAAATTAAATTAAGGATCTTTCCTTTGCCTAAGTAGTCTTTCTTTAAACTAGATTCTCCCTTTTCTTGAGTTAGGGTTTTGAGTCATGCCTTTTCCCTCACCACAGACACCAAATTTCTCCTGTTCTTTGATTATCCTCAGTTAAACTTTTTAATGAGGATGAGGAGAAAGAAAAGGAGAAGCCTTTTATTTTATCCACTATTAAATATGAGGTTGATCTCTTCTGGTGGAAAACACCTAATGGAGGCCTTGAGAGAGAGAGAAAAGAGGGCTTTTTATCTTTTGAGGTCATTCTTTTAGTTATGACTACCTTATTCAAGTTACTGAGTTATTCAACAAAGCAGCATGGCCCTTATAAAATAATTTCAGAAAGGCTAAAGGCACAATTCAGCTGAGGCATTAAATTAATAGTGAGGTCAGCCCCATAAATACATAGGAAAGATTTCTTTAGCTATATCGGCTGCAAGAAGAAAGGGCGAAACTAGGATATAGCCAGTTTCTCTGGTAGAAGGGATGATGATAAAAGATCATAGTGAGAAAATGAAACTGTTTAACTTCTATTTTACTTCTATTTCTCCATCAAGGAGAATAGCCTTTAGACTGTGGAGGTTAACAGGGAATTGTAACCTCAGATAAGTGAGAAGGTTGTAAGAGGGCACCTAACTTCCACAGCCAACAACTGTCCCTTTCACCTTTCTTTTTAATATTTTCTAACAGCACAGACAGGTTTCTGGTAGGCTTTTTCCCCTTGGTGCCATAGGGTTCTTTTTCTTTGCCCAAAGCCTTTCATTTTCATCTCTTGGGGGATCTGGATTATATTTCCCACTTATCTAAGGAGGTGAATCAGATTGTTTTTGGTGGAATAAAGATGAGTTTTACTATTTCCTTCTACTTTGCCATCTTGATCCTTCCTACATGTTTTTTAAGGATTTCTTCCAACACTAAATATTATATAATGACACCATTGTAACATCCTAAATATTTGCAACACATACCTTTCCTCTTAAAAGCATCAGTTATAGTCATATTTGTTATCCCCATAGTGTAGCATATTGAAGATCTTAATGTTTCCTTTTCATATTAGTCACTCAGAGTTGTTTGTATAAGGTAGAAAAATGGACATGCTTGATTTCTACAGTAAGGAAGGGACATTATCTTTCCTATCTTCTAGGAGTCATCAGTCTTTTCTGAACACTTCTACCAATTTTGACCTACATTCTGATTTACTATCCTTGACTCTCCTCCTCCAAAGGAATTCCCTCTGAGCATGTGGGAAGGAAAATATTGGAACGAACCTGAAAGCTCACAATTTTAGCCAAAAGGTTAAAAAAAAGTAAAACTCACATGGCTTGATTTTTTTCCTATTCTTTTGGGAAGTTAATAAAATATGACAATTAAAAAAATCTCTATCAGAGAGAGAGCTCAGGAGCCCCCAGTCAAAATAGAATCCCAATTTTTTTAGATAGTACATGCCCTTAACCACTTTTAATTTTTTGTCTATATACCTTATTAAACTCCCCTTGTTTTTTTATTGTTGTTATTATTTGGTTTGGGTTTTTAGTTTTTATGTAAATCCCTTTTCACAAATAATGAAGCACACAAATCAAAAGCAGCTATAATTAACCTAATTTTATCTATCTGGCAAATTCAAACTGATTAAACTAAGGACTAAACTAATATAAATGTGACTTTAATAACCAGAGTTAAGCTTTGGAATAAGATCTCACTTTATTCCTGGGAAGGAACAGAGAAAAATAAAGCTGAAGGGGGAATGAGTGAGCATTATTCTTTATAATAGACTCAAACAAGCAGCCATAGTCTCTCTCACAGAAGGGGGCCACATCAATTAGCCTTCTGAACATGACCACAGAAACAGCAGCCATGGTATCGCACCTCATCTCTTCATCTCCCCTCCTCACAAACTAAAAGAAAACTTAACTGCTTGCAAAAGCACACACTCTAAAACCTGAGTGCTCACTCATTTATAATCTGCAAATTTCAACCTCTAAGACAAGAGTAAAGTAACAAATCTCTTGAAAAATCATGTAATCCTTCTTCTGCTCCCAGAAACTTACATAGTCAAACACTGAAGACTTTTCACTGAATACAAAAAACTGGTCCTTAATGCTTTTAATATATAGAAGTGAAAAAATTGAGACAGAAAGAATTTAAGTAAGCTGAGGTTGGGTGGAGGGGGAAGGGAGAACAGCTATCCAATGTATTAGAGACTGTCCTTGGGATCCTTTAGTATTTCATGGATCTTAATCACCAAAGCATTAGAATTATTGCAACAGATAATAATGACAGGAGGTAGGAAGTGAAAAATGTGATAGAGAAAGCTGAAATGCTATGGATTACCTTTTGGGGATATGCCACAATTTGACTCCAACTTGATTTTTTAAGTACCATCTCAAACTAGATAGAAAAATTGATTTACTTTCCCAATGTACTCTATAGATGAATAATTAGGCATGTTAACAGCAGATACACTACCCATACTAATTTTTTTATTTATATATTCTCCTCATGTTTATTTGATACATGAACACAGAAGGCAGGGTACTTATAACTCTAGAAGAGTGTGGGAATTCCCAAAGTCACAAGTGAAATTTAAGTTTAAAATGTGATTATCAATATTCATGAATGGCATTGACATATGATATTCCAGGACAGTATACCCCAAGTTCTCCTTGCAGTTCACTAACTTACTGCTATCTATTTAAAGAACGAAACATTTCCTCTACTATCTACGATTGAAATTGAAGAGCATATAGATAAAGAATTTTCTTCTTTCCTACTTGTTTAGAGAGAAATCCTGGAATAGTGGGTGACATATTAGGCCTGGAATCAGGAATTCTTCCTTTGACCCCAGCAAATGACTTAATCCATATGAACCTTTTAAAGTAAAGGAGTTGGGCTAGATGTCCTGAATTCTCTTCCACCTCAAAATCTCAGATACTATGATTTTCCTACTTAAGTGGTTGCTCCTTCTTAATCTCCTTTGCTAGATCAGCATCTAATTCCTGCTTTGTGAATACTTGCTGGAGCTTTCACCTAAACCCTTTTCCTTCCTCTCTTTTCATGTACTCTTTGTAAATTTCCGAAAAATTCTGTCATTCTCCTATTCTGGCCTCTCCTCACTTGCTAGGGATTCTTCATGAGAAAGGAGGACAGATACCAATCCTTCCTGTTTCCTCCACCTATATCTTTACCTTACTTGCCTGCACAAATAGGAGAAAATTATGATTCCATTCCTGTGGTTTTCCCCACCTGATCTACCTGACACACTGAAAGGGTGCCACCAAACTCGTAACATTTATTAATAACTCTCTTGAACTCATTCAGCAATGATAAAAAATCATCCCCCTGGTCATGCCCTCCCCATCTCAGTGATTCTGAACCCTCAGTAGCTATCATTCCAATGCCCTGCTGTCTGCTCCCTTATTCCCAACTTTCCCATTGTCATCCACTAAAGCTACCTCCTTCCATTATGCTCTCTGGAATATGTACTCTGTAAGTAACAAACTTGCTCTCATCTTCAATTCTTAGTTTTCTCATTCTTTCCATCATCTGGCTCTCATTGAGACTTGGCTCTCTCCCGATAGCCTCCTTAGTATCCTTTCCAGCAGTGGCTGTCTTCTCTCTCATTCCCCTGACTCACAAGATGAGGAAGACATTGGAATACTCCTTGCTACTTCCAATCCATTATTATTCAACCAATGCCCTGCAACCTCAGATCCTGTTCTTTTACCTCACTATGACTTCTAATCCCTTAGTTCTTTCCCAGGATATCACAAATGAACTGGCTACAATCTCTTCCTTTCCATATCTTGATCCCTTAGTGAATTAGTACAATTCAATACTATTCTCTTTTCTTGGATCTTTTACCCCATTATCCTATTGTGAATCTTGCCCTGCCATTTTTTAACTCTGTATTGTTACCTTCATTTCTATTTACATGATGTTGAATGAAGCTGGAGAAAATCACAAAACCATGCTGCCCAGATCCATTACAAATTTATGTCACACAATCTCAACTAATCCTTCACTGCAGCAAAGCCACATTTTACACCTCTCTGACTCTATCCCACTCACCACAGCAGTTTTCCAAACTTCTCATAGTTCCCCCTCCTCCCCCACCTTCTCACCTGAAAATATTTCCTTATATTTGAATTGAGCTACCTAAATTGGTACCTGAGGACACTCACTAAGAATTTCATCCTTTCCCCTCTTCCTCAACTCATCTCTCAGACTCCTTCTACTAGTATCCCTACCTTCTCACATCCTGAAGTAGCCCTTCTCATTGCCAAGGAATATTCCTGAACATGGAAAAGTGATTTCATACCATCTAGTCTTCTCCAGTAGATTGTCCACTCTATCATTCTCACTTACTCACTAATCTCCAATATCTTTTTGTCTATTGGTTGTTTCCCTACAGCCTACAAATTATCCCATATCTCCCCATTCAAGAAGCCTTCATTTTATCCATCCACCTCATTAGCCATATCTTTCCTCCCTTTTGTGGCTAATCTCTTTGAGAAGCCCTTTTACAATAGGCTCCTCTATTTCCTTTCCTTTCGCTCTCTTCATAACTCTAGAAAGTCTGACTTCCATTCTTATCATGCAGTAGAAACTGCTCTCTCCAAAGTTGCTAACAATCTCTTATCAAACCTCATCCTTTTTTTATCTGTCTGCAAACTTTGACACCAGATTTCAATCACCTTTTTCCTTGATATTCTTTTCTCTCCAGGTTTCTATGACATTAATAGCCCCTGGTTTTCCTCCTGCCTCTCTGGCCACTCTTTCTCAGTCTATTTTGCTGGATCCTTATCCAAATCATACCTGCAAACTGTGGGTATGCCCTGTTGTTATTGAAAATGATGAGGGCTGAGATTAGAAGGGAGAATAATATTTTAATAAAATCCATGCTGATAGAGATAAAATCAGTAGACCACGCGCCTATAAGTATTCAAACTGGCGCCTCAGCCATTTTTTACCTTTCGTATCTTCACGTGCCCAGTAGCTAAAGAGAGAAATTCAAAGTCCCTTCCCTCTATTTAAAACAGTCCCTCACCTTGAATACGTAATCCAAAACAGGAAACCCATTGGGGATCACGGGAAATGTAGTTCCTAGTATCCCAAGTGATTTTAAATAACACATTACCCCCCTGAGATCCGTTGAAAAAGACTGGTCTTTTTCAGTGGATCTTAAACCAAAAGAAAAGAGGACAAAAGCTAGCCGCGTTGACAAAAAGCCAATTTTGGGGCAGTTCCCCCACTGGAATAAGAGTGTCCATTCAAAATAAATGCATTCAATTCATTCAACCCCCATAGTTCAGATCAACTGCGCCCCAAAGTTCAAATTTGGGTCTTCATGATCCAGTGAAGGCTCTTCAGGCATCTTTTGGTGCCTCCACCAAACAGGTTCAGTTGTCTGGATTCTGGGGGGATTGTACAATCCTTATCCTGAAATTATTCTCAAAGAATTTAAACTTTACATTATAGATTACAAAACATACATTTTCTTTTGAGAATTATACATTACCCCCCTGAGATTACTACAAAAGGAGTAAAAATTAATTTGCAATATAGATTATAGTTCAGGCATTATGATTATAAAAACTTACACACACCCCTGAGGAAAATTTTCAATTGGCAAAAGAAATAATAAAAAAAAAAATAAAAGGAATAAAATTCAAAAAATAAAAGGAGAAGAAATTAACTTGCTAATGAAATGTAAAATGTGCAAAAAAAAAAGTAAGGAAAATAAATTATAACAGGCCTTTGAATCGAGGCCTAATTAAAATGATTTAAGCAGTTTGCAAGTACCCATTCAGGGCCAGGACTACAGAAAAATTACCATTTTCTCTCTATATATAGAGAAATAAGGGAAATGCCTTTATTTGATATGATTTTTCCCTGCACCTTCTCAGGGAAATGAGCCATAAAATGATAGCCAATCTTAGGTGCTTCACTAGGAATTTAAGTTGAGGGGGACTGAGCCTCTAAGCGTTAGAAAAGCTGACTCCAAAACTCAAACCCCAGTTTCAAGCCCTTCAAGTATTGGCATAGAACTCCTGCAATTCATGACCTGTATGGCCTTCTGTCTGGGTAGATTCTCAGTCAGTCTCCATGGTCTTGTGGCTTGGCACTTTTCCTGGAATCAGACAGAGAGGCATTAAATCACAGTCCCATAGTCTCTTCATGTATTTGCATTAAGCTTATATCACTATAAAATTAAAAAAAAGGATAAATAATGATTATATATGTACTTCCAGTACAAGATGAGAAAAAGGAAAAATCAATTGCTCTCATTAAAAAAAGAATGTTTTAAAAATCAAATATATACATACAAATATATACATACATACATATATATGTATATATATATATATATATATATATATATATATATAGAGAGAGAGAGAGAGAGAGAGAGAGAGAGAGAGAGAGAGCTCAGAACTAGTGAAAAGGTTTTTTTACTCAAAAATGAGATTTTCTATGAGTGTAATAGCAGATTCACAATGCACATTCAAATAGAGTACCATAATTTCTAATAACACATTTTAAAACAATAAACAATGATGTT
>NC_058131.1:440676808-440687650 GCF_016433145.1 Gracilinanus agilis
GAGAGAGAGAGAGAGAGAGAGAGAGAGAGAGAGAGAGAGAGAGAGCTCAGAACTAGTGAAAAGGTTTTTTTACTCAAAAATGAGATTTTCTATGAGTGTAATAGCAGATTCACAATGCACATTCAAATAGAGTACCATAATTTCTAATAACACATTTTAAAACAATAAACAATGATGTTAAAAAAATCATATACTTGTTACAACTTGTAAACCTTGGCTAAGAGTTTCTGAACAAATTCTGTTACTGCTTCCATATAAAAATCTGATATTAAAAAAAAAAAACTTCTGGTCTAAATTAACCTCAAGAATTCTAGACCCTTCTGATAAAAGAGGTTAAAACATAGACTAATATCAAAAAAATATATAAGACAACAATTCTTCACAATAAAATATATAAAGCTTATCCTTTAAGACAACAATTCTTTAAAATAAATTCATAAAAACCTTATCATTTATACAGAAGGGTACTAGGCATGTAAAGTAAAATTTTTAAAAGACCTCTCATAAGATTACAATTTAAAACTCAAGGCAGGCCTCAAACTCTCCAAGGTTTTATACAATTACCAAGATAGAATAAAAACTTAAAAGACATGTGCTCCTATAAATCCAGTATACATAAGGCAATTTACAACTTTAAAAATGTGTAAGATGTTCAAATGGTACGAGAACACACAGCATTGTTTTTGATTACAGTAAAAATGAAACCTGAAATAAATTAGGAAATATAATGTGAGTACCAGATATCAAACTATATAGTCAAAAAACCTCTTCTGCCAGTTCTAATAGATTTTTCTCATTATTTGGGAGTTACAATAAAATCATAAACAAAATTAATCTAGCAGCCACAAAATTCATTAACTTAAAATGATTCAGTGCAACAGGGAAATCAATGAAATAAACAAAATTAATTCACAAAAGTAATCTGCAAAATGCGGTAAGATACAGTCTTTTTAAAACCCTGAGTTCTGAGGTTTTAAACTCCCCTTCTGGTCCCATTTAAAGTTCAAATTTCAGGGTCCATATAATCAGTCTCTGCTCTTCGTTCAAAGTTCTGAGCAGGTATGGGGTGAATTTCTTTTCCCCTGAATTTGAGTTTAATAATCGCAAAAAAGTTTGAATAGGCCATGAGCCTGATGAAGAGTAATTTCTAGTTCAAGGTTCATACACTAGCTTCCACATGGGGTCATGGGCTTTGGGCTAGAGAAAAGCTTAGGTCAGTTTTGTAGAAAAATACCCACGTGGAGAGCTTGTGGGGGGTGGGGGGTGCCTAAATCAGGCCTTAAAAAAATCACGTGGAGGCTAGAATGCAGGCTATTACCAAGAGTGGGGGGGTGGGGGGGTGGCAATAATACTTCTTAAATCTCAAGCGGCAGCAGCTGCAGCAGTCTCCAAGTCAGGGCAGGGCTGTAGTGGAAGCGGTCAGCACCATTGCGGGTCATCACTGTTGGGGGCTGGGGATTCTAGACTCAGGACAGGACAAGCAGCACCAGCGAGGCAGGAACGTGAGGCAGTGGTCTGTACTGGTGGGCTCCAGATTCAGGATTAGGCAGAGAACTGAAGCAGAGGAAGGGAGGCCAGGTCAGGACCCAGGTCGATCAGTGTCAGAGGTAGCAGGAAACCTAGCAGTCCATCAGTGTCCATAAGGGCCACCAGGCCCAGGGCACTGAGCAAAATAATTTGCAGCCCAGCGGCAATTAAAACCATTGTCCCTCTTCCCTATAAGGCAGCCTAGAGGCTGGGGAAAATAGGGAGAGGACTGGGCGAGGAAAAAGATCGTTTCTGAGACTCTGGGTCCCTTTGTGGTCGCCAAACTGTTGTTATTGAAAATGATGTTGGCCAAGATTAGAAGGGAAAATAGTGTTTTAATAAAAGCCATGCTGATAGAGATAAAATCATTAGACCACGTGCCTGTAAGTATTCAAACTGCCACCTCAGCCATTTTTTACCTTTCGTACCTTCGCGCGCCCGGTAGCTAAAGAGAGAAGTTCAAAGTCCCTTCCCCCTATTTAAAACAGTCCCTCACCTTGAATACGTAATCCAAAGCAGGAAACCCATTGGGGATCATGGGAAATGTAGTTCCAAGTATCCCAAGTGATTTTAAATAACACACCCCCCAGGGCTTTGTTCTGGGACCTCTTTTCATCTCTCTATATATACTATTTCACTTAGTGTTTTCATCAGCTCCCACAAATTCAATCAATATCTCTATGCTGATGATTCTCAAGTCTATTTGTTCAGCCCTCACCTCTAGTCCTACATATCTAACTACTCATTGGTATATCAAACTGAATATTCCATAGACACTTGAGTTTAAACTCAACAAGTCCAAAACTGAACTAATTATTTTTTCCCAAAATCTTTCCGTCTTCATAACTTCCCAATTGCTATTGAGGGTACCACCTCTCATTCACTAAGACTCACAACCAAACTATCATCCTGAACTTCTCACTCTCTCTCAAACATCCTCTCTGCCTGCACCATCGATAGCTATTCTGTTTTCAAGGCCTATAACTTGAATACTCTCCCTTCTCTTCTCTAATACTGCCACCATTCTGGTACAGGTCTTTATCATCTCAAACATCATCTACTGCAATAGCCTCCCACAAGTATCTCTCCTCTCCAGTTCATTCTTTACTCAGCTGTCAGAATGATCTTCTGAAAGTGCAAATCTGACCAGATAGTAAAGGCTCCTTATCACCTCTAGGATCAAATATAAAATCTGTTTGGCTTTTAAAGTCCTTCATAACCTATTTCTTGCTTTTCCAGTATTCTTAAAATACACTCCCCACTATGCCATCTCTGATCCAGTATCATTGGCCTCATTGATATTTCTCAAACAAGACTCTCCATCTATTATTTCCAATTTACCCTGTAAGCAGCATATTTATACATCATCATTTGCATGGCATCTCCCCCATTAAATTATAATGTCCTTAAAGGCAGGTACTATCAAATACCTTTCTTTATAACCCTAGAACTTAGCAAAGTGCCTGACTCCTAGCATGTTTTTAATAAATGTTTATTGATTAACCAACTGACTGAATCAGAATTGTTCTTAAATTAGCATAACCCAAGAAAATGTTGACACTTGATATGAAGCAGGCTATCTAACCTCTTCTTTCCTCAGTAAGTCCACTCCTATAGCAATGCCCTCAGGATAATAACCTTTTTATAACCAAACCAGACTTCCTGGCTTCCCTCTAGGCTAATCCAGGCTAAGGATTTGTAAGATAACTCCAGATTTCTGTGCAACTCTACTGCATAGGAAAGGATGAAAGTCTACTGTCTTGTTCAAGCCTCAGAATAAATGTATATGTACAAAACATTGATTATCCAATATAAAATCTGGTTTAATCTAGACAAGGACAGATAGAAGATTTCAGTAATGCCAAGAAATGCTTCCTAATCATCAGCATTGCTTCATTTTTCTCACAACTCCAGAAGGATGAGGGTAACACTATGAATGTAATAGCTAGCTGGAAGACATATCACATTCATACTGCCATATCGTTCTTGCATGGGCATTTTGCTGCCAGTGATTGAAAGCTCTGTGTAAGTAAGGTCTTACCTATAAATTGAAAGTAAAGGGATTCAGCTTCTGTTTAGATTTTTCTGTGGACTATTTGTCTTTTGTTCTAGATCCAGTTTCTTTAATTCATTTCACCTTAAATGTCTGACAAAATGTGAAAGGTCTATCAGTTGCTGTGTCTTAAGATTTAGTTTGCTCTTTTCTCAGGGCTCAATAGTGACTGCCTGCTAGTTCTTTTTAAAGACCCTCAGAGGTGAAGATACTGCACCAATCTTTGGATATTTCCAGTGTCTCACAATTAGTACTAGGCTTTTTGGTTTGTTTCTTTGATTTTTTTTATCAATTCAGTTCTACTGAACAAATATTCATTGATGGCTTACTATATACCCAGCTCTGGGTAAGATTTTACAGATATAAAACTAAAAATTAAGGCAGTTCCCACCTTCAGTGATCTTCAGTTCTTCCTAGGGAAGCAACACAAACATGGATAAGCATGTACAAAATATATATGCAGTCAGTACAAAGAATTTCAGCAACTGGGAGAGAGATCTAACAACCAGAGATATCAAAAGAAACCTTTATAGGAGGTAGCTCCTGGGTTGTGTTTTGAAGTTAGTTGGGGAGCACTCCAGACATGGGAGACAATCAGATGGATTCAGAACTGGTCAGGACTGAAAGAATAATTAGTTGTTAATGGCTCAATATCAGCATGTGTAAGAATGGGATTTGTGCAAGGTGGATGGGACAGGAGGAGCCAGAGAAGGAATGGAATTTCTCACAAGAGGAATCTACAGACAACTTGAAGAAAATTGACAACTTTGAAAACAAGAGTGAGTATTTTGCATGCACAGTACATAAAGACAACACAAAACACAACACAAAACTGATATATAGTCGAGACCTCGTATAAATAAGCAAGTGTCTGAAGATTGTGAAAATACAAAATGTATATATGTCTATAATGTAAATAGTTGCAAGTTCCATAAGATTTTAACCACATAAGAAGATCAAGTGATTTTCTTGTCTGGCTAACATCGATATGCAGGACTAATGCTTGTATAATAGTGTAAATAATGTAGATTTATTTACACAGGTTGGAAAAGTAGAGTAGAATTGTAAATAATAGTCCCTAACCATGTAGATACTGGAGTATACTAAAAATTTAGCAGATAATTTGGACATTAGACATAGGGAAAGTGCAGAAATTGCTAGGGAAGTTAAAAAAAAATTAGCAAGCTAGTGCAGGGAAAGTAGAAGAATAAAATATATAACTGTTGTTGGATAGATAACTAAGAATACTAACATACTAAAATAGATTCTAAATATAAAAACTAACATTGCATTTAAAACATAGGTAGTTTAAACATAATTTGATAACAGCTAAGAATAATAAGATAGTTGTATTGCATTACTTGATAGACATATATTAAAAGTAAAAACAAGTTAAAATTCTGTTAAAATCATAGATAGATTAAATAATAACTTAGAAGAGTTTAAGGTTAAGAAAATTGTTACACTGTAAACTTAGACATTGTTCTCAATGGAAAATTTTTCGTATTACGAAATTGTTTTGTAAATATTGTTATATAAATTACAACCTTCGTCCCCTACCAATCTTTCCAAACCCCATCTTAGAATGGGAATAGATAGATAATTAGTATAATGATAAGACAAGATAAGGATTTACTATTTTGGAGGGAGGGGGAACATAAGATAGGAATAGGAAATAGTGATGCATGAATTAAGTGGAACTTATGTCCCACCACACAAAACCTGGATACTGTAAGAATGGGATCTGTGCAAGATGGATGGGACAGGAGGAGCCAGAGAAGGAGTGGCTGACAGTTGGTGACAGTTGGTGACGGTTGAGATGAGAAGGAGTTCTGGGTAATTCTTGAGAGGAGGAAGAAGGAAAAAGGGCTTCTGGTAGAGGACTGAGAGAAGGAGGAGGAGAACATCTCATTTCAGATCCAGTCCTGAGGGCTTCCTGAGGATCTTTCTTTGGACATTGAAACCCTGATTCCCTGTTCAAAGACTTCTCACCCTTCAAGACTTCAACCAACAAGTGAGCTAAGTTTTTGGGATTCCATTTTGGGAGTGATCTCTTACTCTCCTTCTCCCATTACCCAAACTTGCTGACAGACCCTTTCCGGTTTGACATGCAATTACAGAAAAAGATAGAAATAGGAAGTAGAAATAGAAAATGAAGTAGAAGAGGTGAGGGGAGACGCTTAGGAGGGGGAAAGGTTCCCACCCAAGTGATGGACCCCATAGAAATATAGAAGAGGGCACCCCCAAATCCCTCTGTCCTTCACCCCTTTCCCCAATCCCTATATTGATATTAATAAAAGACATTCATTAGTCAGATAGCGTTCCAGAGTGCCTGAGAGATGAGGGGGAGGGGAATCACAGCTTGGTCAGGCTGCCTTCATCATGAAGCCAGACCACCCTCTGTGAAGTTGACTAACCTCAGGGGAGGCTTGCATGAACCCTGCCCTCATTCAGAATCGGATTGGGGTCCCCCATACCTCATCTTATAGGGAAGCCTTGCCCCCAACTCTTGTGGGGCAGCACAACCATCCAGGTCACCCAGTTTTGGGGTGGCACCCCCTCAAAGACTCTCAGAGTGTATATTCAGCAGGAGGGGAGAGCTAGAAGAGAGTCTCACCTCATACACTCTATCTCCCTTCTATCAAACATTGGTTATTGGCTCTGTTAATTATTACAATTTTGACAAAGGTTCTGTTAATTATTATACATGGCAGGGGATCTCTAGTGGAATACCTCAGAAATCTGTGCTTGACTTTGTGCTCTTTGATATTTTTATCAATGACTTGGATAAAAGTTCATTAAATTTTGTAGATGACAAATCTAGGATGAGGAAAGGCTAGCCAACAAGGTGATAGTACCCCAAAAGGTCTTAATAGGCCATAATACTAAGTTGAATCTAATAATATGAGATTCGTTGAGGATAAATGTAAAGTTTTGAACTTGGGTACAAAAATAAAAAGCAGTTACTTCGGGAAAAAAACTGAGGGTTTTAGTGGTCATAATATGAGTCAACAGTGTGGTGTGCCAGCCAAAAACAAACTAAACCTTGGGATACATTGAAGAGTATAATAAGAACACAAATGAGGTCCAGGAATAAGGACATGATAGTCTCACTGTACTGAGGCCTTTATGAAGTCTCATCTGAACTATTATATTTCATTTAGGTGTGAGAGTTTATGGAGGGTATTGATAGTGTGGAGAGTGTCCAAAGGAGGGTAATCAGGAGACTGAAGGGTTTATGACATGAAGATTATTTAAATGAACAGGGGATATTTAGCCTGGAGAAGAGAAAATTCAAGAGGATTCTGATAACTGTCTTTATAGCTGTCATTTATAGAATAGTTTTATTTGGCTCCAGAAATGGAGAGAAGGCACAAAGAGGCAAATTAGGCTTGATGCCCTGAAGAACTTCATAATCATTAGAACTATCCAAAAGTGGAATGATTTACCTTTAGAAGTGATTGGTTCCCCTTTCTTGGAGGTATTCAAGAAGCTGGACAAATATTTCTTATGTATGTTATGTTGGGAATATTTGACCTCCAAAATCTCTTTCAAATCTCAAAGCCTATGATTTTCTGAGACAATCTATGGAAAGGCACAGAGAGCGGAGACTGAATAGCATGTTTGGAGAATAGTAAGTAGGTCATTTTGGCTGTAATACAGAGGAGAAAATTTGCAATTAGCTTGTAATGATAGTTTGGAGTCAAATTATGCAGGGCATTAAACAGTCAGGCAGAGAAGTTTCTATTTTATTCTAGCAGTAGAAGGGAGTCCTTGAAATTTCCTGTGTAGAGAATTGAAACAGTCAGACTTGTACTTTAGGAATATCAATATGTCAGCTTTGTGAAAAAATGAATTGGAGAAGAAAGAATCTGAGGATGCCAGGGTGACCAATACCTCCCCAAACTGCTCAAATGGAAGCTTAAACCTGTTTTATGAGTAAAAAACCTCACTGTAACATTGAAGTGGGATGAAGAAACTTTTAAATCAGTATTAAACTAAAAGAAGAAGAGTAATCAAAATGATGTAGTATTTTAATGGGATTTTATCATATGATAATTACATCCTACATCTCCCAAGTCTCTTTTGCCTCCTATTATCTTATATTGTATATTATACACTCTTACTACCTACTCAATTGAAATCAAATTCCTTATAAGGACTTAGACCAACCAAATCATAGGTGATGTCTCTGAGTGCTGAATTTAGCTTCAAAACAACCCTGAAAAGTAAATTCTGAAATTATTTTTTCCATTTAACAAGTAAGATAGGCTCAGGGAAGAAAATTAGCTTTCCCATGATTACATAGTAAACATTTGATGCAGAATTCAAGCTTAAATCTTTCTGTTTCCAGCTATACTAAAGTGAGATTTTCTCTCTCTATCTAACCATCTATCATGCTTTGATAATCTTAAATTGTCAGATGTTTATGTTTATTATTATTATTATTATTATTATTATTATTATTATGCTGTCCTTCTATCAGGCATTGATAAAAACAAGGAAACAAGATGTATTTTCTGTGATTCAAGTCTTACACAATCATTTCAATTAAATCTGTCTTTGAACTTGGAATACCAAGAGCATCATTGTTTCTATAGGCAAGATATAGCAATCTCTAAACATTGAGAGGACCTCCTTGGACCACTCCAAATTTCTTCATTTTAGTTTCTATGTGCAGACTTTTTTAGATGATTGAGGTAAACTGAAAAATGGATGCCATTTTATAATAGTCCCAAGAATCTAAGGAGGTAATAATTTTCATAACAATTGGCCCAAACCCAGCTTATCAGTTTTTTTAATGTTTCCCCAGTCTCATCTTGAAGTATCTCAGAGTGTTCAGAGTCACATTATACAAACCTGCTTGGAAAAACTTGATGTCTCCACCTCTTCTGTTTTCTGCTGGACCAATCAAGTCCAAAGTCTTGAGCTTTTTTTTCCAAATCATAATGATTACCTTTCAGGGGAAAAATGTTTTTTATGATGTTGAGTTTTTTACATCTGTCACTTCTCTGTGACTACCAACCCTCTTCAAGTGGAACTTTCCTTTTAACAAAGAGATAGCAGTAAAGAAAATTAACCTATTGCCCATAACTAATAGTATTTGACTAATTCTATACCTATTCCTACCACCTCTCTGCCAGAATGAGGCAGGCATGCTTCACCATCCTCTGAAATGAAATCATGATTAGACACCAAATTTATTGATCAAAGTGCCAATGACTTAATGTTGTTTTCCTTAACATTATTGTGGTCATTTTATAAATTATTATTGTTATGCTTATTTTATTCTTTCTAATTTCATGTAAATCTTCCTACATTTTTCTGGATTTCTCATATTTATAAGTTGTTATAATGAAAACAACATTCCATTACATTCATAGACTACACTTAGTTCAGCCATTCCCCTATCCACTTTGTTCCTGGTTCTTTGTTACTATAAAAAGTGCTACTATTAATATTTGAAATATATATATATATATACATATATATATATATATATGAGGACTTTACCTATTATCTACTTATAGTAATGTCCATTAAATAGGTTAGAGGATATGTACAACTTAGTGATATTTCTTATATTTATCTAACTCAGTCTCTAGGTAGACACTACTTGACTGAGGACACAGAAACTGATAATCTGCACAAAACACTTTTACCTGTCATTTTGATTTGACCTCGGTTCATTGCACTGGGTTTGCTTATATTTCCAATAAGAGAATTAAGTTTCTCAATGCATTGTTCTATTTCTCCATACAAGGCTTGGATCCCTGAAGAAAGATGCTACTTATAAAAATGGTTATAGGCTCCCTGAGGGCAAGACTTCGCCTGGTACATAATAAGAGCTTAATAAATCTACTTGATATACCAAATACTGTGCTACCACTGGAGATAAAAATGCATGCAAAGGGGGAAACTGGGTAGCTCAGTGGATTAAGAGCCAGGCCTAAAGACGGGATGTCCTAGGATCAAATCTGGCCTCAGACACTTCCTAGCTGTGTGACCCTAGGCAAGACACTTAATCCCCATTGCCTAGCCCTTACCAGTCTTCTGACTTGGAACCAACACACAGTATTGACTTCAAGATGGAAGATAAGGGTTTAAAAATGCATGCAAAAATAAAGTTTTTACCCTCAAGGAGCTTACCCTATAAAAAAGATATGGTATAAAATCTGGAAAGTCAGAAACAAAGCCAAGAGAAGACTGAAGGATGGCTGGCCTAGAGTCTTCCTCAAAGAAGAGGTTTTAAGAGGAAGGAACCAGAGAGTGGAGAGATGTTCTGAGGTGAGAAAGTTACAAGCTATAAGGGCTACAGAGGTATTATGGTAATTTCTGGAGATTCAAAAGCAGAGACAAGATAAATTCTAGGATTTTTAGGATTTTGCATTGCAAGATGTGTAGACATGAATTAAGTAAGTAGTTTATTCCTATATAGAACAGAGAATGCTAAGCAAAAATGAATCAAAGACTTATTAGAGCAATATCAAATAACTTTTCATTATTGGTATAATCAGTTAGAAGTTGGTATTTAAGTGTCATTGATACAGTTTCTCATTAATGCATTTAATAAGCTTTTTTTTTCATTTCACCCCAACATAATTCAATTGAATACCAAACTAGGTCTTCTTTCCAGTGACCTCACTTTATTTCTGATAATGATTCACTTTCCTAGCTACTCAGTTGATTTGCACTGCTTGCATGTGTACTACTGTTTCAATAGCTGTTGCTGCTTCTTCCCACACTTACAAATCTAGAACCTTTTTAATACTCATAGGGTTGATGCCAAAGAAAGGAAACATAAAAAGATGAAGACTGTCAATGACAAACCCAACTACTAGAGCTTCCACTCTAAATGGGGACAATAACTCCTGACACTTCAAACTTCTAGGTTCAGTGGAAGTTTACTACAGCAACAGCTAAAACAAAAAGGATCTGTTTTCACGTGTTAGCTGGTTTCCACAGTACTAATCAGTACTAATCAGTGAGGGAGTTCAGAATTATTGAACAATCAATCAGAGCCAAGGATTTCAGTGAGAGTTAGGAGAGAACCTTGGATTTAACCTTACAGCCAGCTGAATAAACAATAGTCCTATTTCATGAGACCAAGTAGTTTCATAGACAAATTTGAAATGCATCGTATCTGAAATGCCTTTTTTCCAAATGACAGTTTTTTGCTTTCCTTAAATGGTTCACCTGCTCTTGAGCTGCTGGACCTTAAAGCTTCAAGATAGCATGCTTGGCAGGGTTAAGTAAAGAGG
>NC_058131.1:440687980-440712477 GCF_016433145.1 Gracilinanus agilis
GTTCGTGTGCGTTCTTTGGCTTTTTGGGGTCCCAAATCTTGCTGCTCTCAGGAACAGGCCCTGTAGCTGCCAATGACTCGATGGGTGCCCCAAACTTGCTCTATTTCTTTTTAGCTGGCTTCGGCGCTATAGGTGTTGTGTGTGGAGGGTTTGGGGGTGGTGTGGTTGCTCAGCCCGCGATTTAGTGAGAGCTGTTCCACCCCTTTATAGCATGGAAATGCCTCGATTCCACATACCTTCCACGCTGCACCCTGTTGTGGGGTTCCTCTGTTCGTCTGGACTTGTTTTTATGTCCCCTTGAGGAGTTTTGTGTGTTTTGTGTGTTTTGGTCAGGAGAGGTTAAGAGCTGCTTTTTATACTCTGCCGCCATCTTAACCCGGAACCTCCATTTCCTTTTAAACTTGGCCATGATCCACAGTGTAAATGTAAATGATTTTCACAAAGTAGCAACTTTATAAAACAGTAATACACATTCAAAGAAAGTACCAAAATTCCAAATAGCCCAGTTAATCACAATAGCAAACAAACCCACTATTATGTAGGATTCACATGAATTGCTGTGTGACATTATATATTTTTTTCTTCTTTTTTTAAACCATAGAAGCTAATGGATACTTGTCACAAGTTTTACAAGTCTAGCAAAATTTGGCAGAAGAGCCACACAAATGTCTGTATTGCTGATGAAAACCTTTTGGGGTCTAAAATGTCACCAAGATTCTAAATTGTTCTGGTGGAAGTAGATTAAACTGAAGAGTTAAAAAGTTAAGCTGTAGCTACTTCTGGCTTCATGCTTTGTATAAAACTTTTCCAGCAGAAACTTTATTTTATTCTCTACCTTTGTACCTCTACCTTAATTCAACATTCTTTATAATATATATAATATTATATATATGTTAATATATAATATAATAATAAATTAATATATAATAAATAATATATTAAACAATATATCATTATATATTTTAAACAATATATCACTATGTTTTGTATAAACAATAATCATTCCAGAAGCTACTAAATATCTAAAAAAATCATTTCTGAAGATCCTTAAGATCAATTGAGATTTTTCACTCATTAAATTCTTCAAAGGTTGTATATGATTGCAACCAGTTTTGATGGAGTCCAACCATCATCATCTATGTGACAATTAACAAAGGCAAAATGAAAGAAAAAGCTGTAGAAGCAATATGTGACCTCAATGGATCTGGTGACAAACCCTGCATACATAAGGAGCTATGGTTTTGTCACTTAAAAAGGGTTTATGCAAGGCATTCATGGGCTTGTACAATGATATTTTGTTTAGTACAGTTATAGGGGAAAGGTACAAAAGAAAGACAATATAGCAGAATATATCTAATAGGCAAAAACAAAGTAGCTTAAAATGATTCAGTGTAACAGAAAGATATTGATTAGATTAATATATGAACTTAAAAATTAAATCTTAAAACAATCAGCAAAATACAATAAGCATGGCATGATACAGGTGCTGAATTCAAAAGTCCTTCTTTCCAATTCCATTAAAACCTTGTTCACTGTCATGGAGGGGAGCAAACTGAAAATGGTTAGCAAGCAATAAAACAAGGGAGTCTGAAAAGGTTTAAAATTCACCTCCAGATCTCAGTGAGGTTCCTTCTCCTCCCCCATATTTATCATCCATTTGCATTTCTTTTATCACAGTACTGGACATAGTGTGGGAAAAGCTCATAATGGGTGCATTGCAGAGGTTGGGCAGACCAAAATAGCAAGGGGGATGTAAGATGAACCTCCAATCTGAATCTCAAGATTAGTCAAGCTCTCAACTGCAAGGTTTCCAATCAGCACAAAATCCCCCAGAGTCAGAAGTAAGAAAAGACATCCTAAAGCTGTATGCTACCTGAACTCAGTAAAGCTCTCTGGAAGTGGAAGCTGTGTTTAAGATGGGCAGGAAATTGAGCCATGCTTTGTAACATGTTTACTCCTTAAATAAAAGCTGAATGGATTTTATTTACAAGGTAAACAAAAGACCCTAACTAGAAGGTGAAAAGACCTTTTTCAAGTTTTTGCTAAAGGGCTTTTAAGAGCTATTCTCCTGTGCCCTTTTCCCTAAGGGCAAAATTGTGAGGGAGAACAATAGGGTATTTGAATATAAAATACATATGAATATGAAATACTGATGTTTGGGGTCAGGAGAGGAAAAAAAGTGGGGGAAATCAGGCTTATTTCCCAAAACTCTGACTTCAAATCCACTGATTTGAGCTATATGCCCTCAAAAAAAAAAAAAAAAGGCAGAGGTGTCCCCTTCCTGTCAAAAAAACAATGAGTTACAACTCTCTCAGCCAGGAGCCTTGGGCTAGCTTAAGAATTTGGCTTAGAAATTAGAAAGGGGTTGGAGCTGAATAGCATGTTTTTGTTTGTTTGGGGGTTTTTTGCATGCTGAAAAATATGGCTAGAACAGGCTGGAAAAACCAGATGGGGTAGAAGGGGGTGTGGAAGGATTTTTATACCTTCATCCTCTGTGGAAAAAGGTGGCTCAGAATGGCAGGCTCTCAGCAGCAGCTCTGGTCGAGGCAAGGGGAGGCTGCAGGCTGGGCAGACACCTCTCAGGCTGAATCAGTAGCAACAGCAATGAGCAGAGCAGCAGTGGGAGCAGGAGCAGAAACAGTGATCCGCAGAAGCAGGCAGCTGAGAGAATGTGGCTTTGCAAAATTTATCTACTCTTTAATCTTTTCTCAAAGACTTAAAAATTTTTTTTAGAATTCTATCCCTTCATGGTAACATAATGTGAGAAGTAAAATTAATACCCATTATTCTATTATACTTAATAAGATTTATTAATAATAATCACTAACATAAAAAAGCTGTTTTTACTCAAAGCCACCTTTCCCAGCCACGGGGGAGAGAGGGAAGGGGTTACAGAACTATATAAACAATAACATAAAGACAAATGTAAATAAAATGGGAAAAGTAATTTGGGGATGAGGAAATAATTCTGGGAGATGGAGTCCAAGGGTTCAAGAATTTCTAACTATACAAGTCATATGCTGTAGACATGTTCTGTATAGAATATCAGGCTAAAATCAATCGATTAACTCACATTTACCAAGTATTTACTATAAGCCAGGTACTGCACTACAAGCTTGGTGGTATAAATAGAGTTAATGATTCATCTATATCCTTTTGGTTGTGGTACAGACATTCCCATATCTTTACGATCCCTTTTGAGGAATTTTCTTTTTCCTTTTTTTAATATTTTATTTTTTCCCAGTTACATGTAAAAACAATATTTAATATTATTTTTTAAAGATTTTTAAGCTCTAAATTCTCTCTTCCTTTCCTCCCCAACCCTGAGGAGACAAGAAATTTGATATAGGCTATACATATGTAGTCATGAAAAACATTTCTACTTTACTCATGCTGTGAAAGAAAACACATACAAACAAAAAGTAAGCTTCAATCTCCATTAACACTCTTTCTTTGGAGGTTCTTTCTCTGGAGGTGAATAGCATTCTTCATTATGAATCCTTTGGAATGATCCAGGATCATTATATTGATGACAATAGTTAATTCTTTCATAGTTGATCATCATACTGTGTACAGTATACAGGTACCAGAAGGTTCTGCTCACTTCACTTTGCTTCAGTTCATGTAAATCATCCCAAGATTTTCTTCTTTCAGTACAATAGTATTCCATCATAATATATAGCACAATTCCCATTTGGGATTTTCTTGGCAAAGATAACGGAGTGATTAGCCTTTTCCTTCTTTAGCTCATTTTACAGATTGGGAAACTAAAGCAAACATGGTCATGTGATTTGCCCAGAGTGACAAAGCTAATAACTTCCTAAGGATGGATATGAACTCAAGTTTTCCTGATTTGAGATCCAGCACTCTGTCCACTGCCCCACCTTGCTGTTCCCTTTGTATCCTTGCCCTGCCACTTAACTGAATACACGTCCGTGAACAAGTCATTTCCCCTCTGTGGGTTTCAGATTTCATATAATAAAATAATGAGTTTGGATTAGATCATCCCTTTCCAGCTCTAATCCTAATAAGCTGTTTTTTTAACATGATAATTACTGAGATTCATCAAATAACAGACAACCAATCATGTAGAAATCTAAGTGCTACCTTATTTCCTTGGAGAGGTAGAAGACTATGCATGTAGAACAAGTTATGTGGATTGGCTTGGCTTAACTGGTTTTGGTGGGTGGGTAGGGTGATATGTTCTGAACTATGAAAACAAAAGGCATCAATAAAATGTCAATTTTTAAAAATAAAATATCTAAAACAAATTAGTTATTAAGATAATCCACCCCAGACTTTGATGTTCTCCTATAAAAATAATCAGTGAATGTAAATAGAAAGAAACATTGAAAAAATGAAAGGTGAATTTAACAAGGTTATCACCTAGACTGAATAAGTAACTGAAGTGAGAAATGAGAACTTCAATGTCCTCTCACCAAGAAACATATTTAATGGCATAAACTTTGGCCTAATTTAGATTTTTGAAGTAGATTGTCTACTGAAAACTGATGGTAAATACACATAAGGGTGACAAAATTTATAACGTGAACCAAATGGGGGTGGGGAAGGTGTCACATATGAATTCATTTACTCTAATCAAAATTCAGAAAGTATGCTACTTAATTTCTCTATCAATTATAGCACTTTTTAAAAATTACAGATTTTTTTCTTAAGAAATGAGACAACACACTTGTCAACTCTTTAATATCCATGTGTGGAATATTTACTCAGAGAATTTATGTTTTTCAGGCATGTCTGACTCTTTGTGACCACATTTGATCTGGGATTTTCTGGCAAATACATTGAAGTGTTTTGCCATTTCCTTCTCCAGTTCACTTTATAGATAAGGATAGTGAGGCAAATAGTGTTGTGTTTTACCCCAGGGTCACACAGTTGTTAAGTGTCTGAGGCTGGATTCAAACTCAGGAAGATGAGTCTTCCTTACTACAAGCTGATCACTATCAACTGTGCCACATACTTACCCAACTTGGATGATTATCTGATAAATATAACTTGGTCTACTTTCTCCTGCTACATGTACCCATAGCTGTAACTAGGGTTTTGCCCCAGGGGACCAAAGTTAGAAAAGGTGCTTCCTCCCAGAATGGTCCTCTAAACCACTGTCCTATATATAGCATACCACATGACCCTTTCATTCACCCAAGCCTAGTACTTCCCTTCCTAGAGTCAATTTTTTGTGGTATATTTTACCTAGGTTTTACTTTTCTCATTTCCAAGTGCCCTCTTCCATTCTTCAGATTCTCCTTCCCTAGATTCTCCTTCTCTAGAACTTAAGGACCAGAACTTGCTTGCCTTTTGTATCTTGCACCATGTTTGGAGTCTGGTGAAGTCTATGGATCTCTTCTCAGAACAATGTTTTAAAATATTGAAAGAAATGTTAAATTTCAAATAGAGGTTAGAAAAAATAAAGATTTTTTTCTACTCATCCAGATTCATAGCCCTTTGAAATCTATCTACCTAAAAGGCCTGTAAACACCAAGTTAAGATCCTAAAACAGTGATAGTGAACATTTTATAGACCGAGTGCCATGCCCTTCCCCTCCCACTGAGTGCAGGGTGTGCCCTGCCCCTCATTTACTCCACATAGGAGAGGAAGAAAGCACTCTCATTGGGCTGCTGGGTGGAGGGGCAGGTGAAGTAAGGAATGTCCTCAGTGAGTGTAGAGAGGGGAAGGGGAGTAGCCCAACCACTCTGCTCCCCTCCAGCTCTGCTCCCTGTGAGCTGCCCACCTTACCCTCTGTGCACTCCCATTGGGTTGCTGGGCAGAGGGGAGGGGGATGTGAAAAAAATGTCATCAGGCACAGTGAAGAGGGGGAGGGAAAAAGCTCTGCTTTTCTAGTAACGAACTTGAGTGGGGAGAAAGCAGCACGGGTACCCACAGAGAGAGCTCTACATGCCATCTTTGGCATAAGTTCACCTATGCCATAGGTTCACCATCACTGTTCCAGAGTTCTCTTCTCCTAGCATGACTCTATTTGAGACAAATGTTCCTCTACATACACATCTACCTAGAGCAATGTCTGAAATGGAGAACCTCCTCATATCCTTAATCAAATTTCCTCAGAGAATGTAAACTCATGTCCATATCATCTTTGAGCATATGTATATATTTAAGAAAGAAAATGTTTTTGTAAAAAAAAGAAAAAGATATTATGCATTCCAAATATAAAGTTTTTAAAAAATTATATAGAGACCCTGGATTATCTGTGCGCTCATCTATAATTACTCATTCTCAGGGACAGTCAGAAAACTGGATACAGTGGAATGGAAAGAGGACTAGATCTGGAGACAAAAGATCTGGTTTGGAATTCTGATTCTTCTATTCATTATCCCTGTGCCCTAGAATTACTTCTTCACCACCCTCAGTTTCATTTTCTTCATTTTTATAATACAAGATTCCAGAAGGTGACCTCCATTTTTCAGCTCTAAGTCAATAAATTCAGAAAAAAATATAATGTGACTCAGAGATATTAAATACACCCCCATGTGGCTCATGTTAAAAAAGATAGAGGCAGGGATGTTAAAATATAATCTAAATGGTTTTGGGTACACACACTGGGTTGAAGGAGAGACAGGACCAGGTTAGGGAGACCAGAGTACACAGCTGAGCTGCTTCTAACTGACAAGAATGGCTGTTGGCCAACTATCACCACTAAGCCAGAGTCTTTGAAACCAGCAGGCAAGGTAAGAGGTCTTAACAAGTTTAATTATGTTCAACTAAATAAAGGTGGGATAGGGGATTCTACACTAAAACCTAAATGGCAAAACCACTGGGCAAGGGGAAGGACTTAACTTCTCTAATACTAATTGACCTAGGCCAGGCTGGGCAAAAAGGAGCTGTTCCGGAGTCTCTGGGGGGCTGCTTCTAACCTGGTTCCAGCCAGTTTTGACCAGCACAGCTAAAGGGCCTGGGGGTGGCTTTGAGAGTTTCTCATGGTAATCCACAGATGATCACAGGATGCCAAAAGTCAAGGTGGTCCAAGGTACCCAAGTAGAGAGAGTGTGCTTGAGATGCTGTCCACCAGATCCCAAACTCCTCCTCCCCTTGGTGCTGCTCTGTATGTCTTGTCCCTTGCTAGATGCCACCACCACTCAGGATCCCAGGGAAATCAGGATGCAGGGTGTCCTTAACTCTGAGATCTCCCAGGGCTAACAAGAGTTTGTTCCAACCACTAATGGAGTCTCCCTCAGAGCACAAGCCCCTTCTTACTCCTTCATTCCATCTTGTAATTCTCCAGTTCCAGCCCTTCCTGCTAGGTCCCACCTTAATAAATTAATTACTAACTCATCTTCCTCACAACAGTTCCCCCCTTTGCACAAAGCCAAAATTAACAAAATTTTGGTATTTGTGCACTACAAACTAAACTAAAATTCTAACCTAAAATAACAAACAACCTACACTAACTCTATTCTATCTAACACTCTCCTACTCTACCCTACACTAGGGATTTCAACAAGGAAAGGTAAAAGGATAAATACATTGAACAGTTACATAGTTCAAAGCATAACAACGCAAAATTTCCAACAAAATCAACAGCAAATATGAAATATCAACACAAAAGTCAAAACAAACATCAAACATAACTCCTAATACAGAAATATCCTACCAACTAATAAGTACAAACCATTTTGGAAAATACATTTTAACACAACATTGCATAAGTCTTTACATCAAAATTAAAACAAAACTTCAAACTCCCTTATGCAAATTACATTTGAATGTTTGCAACTCAATTATATCAAAGTATTCACATAATTTACATTTATACACATACATACATATGATACATGCATGCAATATATACATGTATGATATACACATATACGTGTATGTACACATAATATATACACATCAAATATACATATGTACACCCTTTACATATATACAATACTTACACTATAATACAATTTACAATATACACATACTATTTACACAACTATTTACATCATTTGTGACATGTGATCTGTAATATGTTATATGTTCTTCCTGTAATGCAATTCTGTCATGTTTGTTGTATCTGCACTGTACATTAGTACCTTATCTTATCCTCTAACCTAATCTAATACTACATCTATTTTGCCAAACTATTCTAAAATATCCCTATGGTATTAGTTTATTAGTCTAGCTACATCTACCTAAATAACTAGCTAATCTTTGTTAGTAACTATCTCTTCTTAGTACTTACTTATCCTATAGCTAATTCTAATTTTGTTAGTATTTATACATTGTTCCACATAAGGAACACAATGATCCTAACATGTTTGTGTCATCTATATCTGATTTGTTATGTTGTTTCTGATGGATGCATGATACCTACCAAAACTCCAGATCTCCTGCAGATCTCCTTTCTCCTTATGATGTTCCATTCCTCTAGGAAATCTTCTCTTCTCTCCGGTTTTCCTCTTCTTCTCCTCTTCTCCATCAAAGCTCTTGATAGTTTTGTGTGCAATGTTGGATGTATATGAGTATGTAGTGATACTATTTATATTACCCAAAATACTTCCAAACCATTCATCCAAATTGTCCATGATTAATCCTCTTCTTTAAGAAAATCCTTGAAAATGAAGTTTTTATCAGTTCTATTCATAAGTTCATCAGTCTTAATACAAAGTTCATAAATCCTGAATCCTGAATCCTCTTGATCCATGTCCTCTTCCATCTGAACGTCCTCTTCCACTGGAATGGTCCTTTCCTTACTGAACTTTCTGACTGCAGACTCTAATTGACTGAAGATCTCAAATTACACAATCTCTTCTTCTTCTTTCTTCTTTCTTTTCTTCTTCTTCTTCTATTAACAATCTCTACAGTTTCATTATCTATTTCATGTGCTGATTTAATGTGAGAACAATGATACCACTAATCTTTACCTAAAACTTTCACAGAAGATGGTGAAGCCAATACAATTTTTTAAGGACCTACCCAATTTTGTTCTGTTGCCGATGTTTTGGCAAAATTTTTCACATAGACCATATCACCTGGTTGAAAATTATGAAGAGAATAATCCAATGGACCAGATTGAATTAATACTCCCATATCTTGTAATTCTCTTAGCCTCTGCTGTAAAGCACTTAAACATGAAGCAATTTGGCAATCACCTCCTAAGAGTGATGCATAAACAGCCTTACAAGTTTTTGCTTGTAGTGGAGCATGTCCAAAGAGCATCTCATATGACAATATATGTAGATCTGATCTTGGCCTCGTACGTAGATAAAACAAAGCTATGGGAAGAATCACTGGCCATTTAAGATGAGTTTCAGCACAGAGTTTCCCAACCATAGTCTTGAGTTCCCTATTCATACACTCCACCTGACCTGAACTTTGCGGGTGATAAGGAACATGATATTTAGGTGTTATTCCTAGATTCTCATAGACTTTTCTAAGGATATCCTGAGTGAAATGAGATCCCTTATCCGAATCTATGGTTAAAGGTACACCAAATCTAGGAACAATTTCCTTAAGTAACACTTTCACTACAAAATTAGCTGTATTGGTATTTGATGGAAAAGCTTCAGGCCATTTAGTCTATTTGCTATCACAAGACAATACTTGTATCTTCCAGCTTTAGGCATACAGATATAATCAATCTGCAAACTCTCAAATGGACAATATGCTAAAGGCCTACCACCCAAACCTTTCTTTCTGAATGCACTTTGATTGAACTTTTGGCAGACTGGACAGCTTTACAGATCTTATTTGCAACAGTACTTATTCCAGGAGCAACTCATTGTCTCCTGGTGGAATCCACAACAGCTTGTGTACCAAAATGACCTTTTGTGTGGATGGCTTGACACAAATAGGTATACAAATCTTTTGGTAACAATGGTCTTCCTGTATCACTAATCCATATCCCATGTTCTTTCCTAGCTCCAAATTTATCCTTCCATTTCTGGATATCTGAGTCTACATAAGCTTTCTCTAGATCATCAGAATCAATAGATGTTAAATTCATTACATAAATTGGAGCATTCTGGGCTGCATACTTCGCAGTGATATCAGCTCTGTGATTTCCTTTAGAGACTGAATCTCTACCACGAGTATGACTCCAAAAATGAATTACTGCCAGCTGTTTTGGCTTTCGGATTGCTTCCAACAACTCAGTATTATTCCTGCATGAGCTGTTGGTTTTCCCAATGCAGTAACAAAACCTCATTGTTTCCAGATCATCCCTGTTGCATGGCATAAAGAAAATGCATATCGAGAGTCCTTGTAAATATTCACATTTTTACCTTCAGCTAGAAGACATGCTTGCTTCAATGCCACCAATTCTGCATCCTGAGCACTAAGATTACTAGGTAATGAGCCATACCACAATGTCTCAAATTCTGTGACAACTGTAGCATCAGTATATCTGATTCCATTACATAAATATGATGATCCATCTGTAAATAACACCCAGTCTGGATTTTTAAGTGGAGTGTCTTTTAAATCCATCTTAGGCATATCCACAAGATCTACTACCGCAACACATTCATGCAATGGCTCACCATTCTTTGGTATATCAGGAAGAAGAGTAGCTGGATTAAGTATGCTACATTTCTTCAACTGGATGTTCTCACTACCTACGAGAATAATCTCATACTTAGCTCTTCGTTGGTCTGAATATGCTTGAGTACAAAACTTCCTCATTAGTGCTTCTATCTGATATGAACAATAGACAGTTAAAGGATATCCCAAAACGAGATCAGCTGACTTCTGGACTAACACAGCTGCTGCTACTACCCCCCTTAGACAGGGTACTGTCCCCACAGCTATTGAATCTAATTGTCAGCTGTAATACCCAATTGGACGATAACTTTGTCCAAGAGTCTGTGTCAACACACCAGAAGCTATACCTTTTGTTTCACTGACAAACAGCTGAAAAGGTTTCTCATAGTTTGGGATTCCCAACGAAGGTGCAGATAGAATGGCTTCTTTCAGCTTATCCAAAGCTAATCAATGTTCAGGCTTTAGTTTCAGAGGTTCTGGTTCTGTATTCCTGGTCAGATCTGTTAAATATTTAGTGATCCCACTATATTCATGAATCCATTGTCTACAGCAACCAATAGTTCTAAGAATAGCTCTAAGTTGTTTTTTAGTTTTAGGTGCATTCAATTTCTGTATGTCAGCTATTCTCTTTTGTGTAATACTTCTGGAACCCTCTGATAACATGAATCTGAGATATTGCACCCTGGGCAAAACGAATTGTAATTTTGCTTTGGAGATTTTATGTCCTCGTTTATACAATTCAATCAAAAGAATCTTGCTATCCCTAAGACACACCTTTGCATTTGGGTATGCCAAAAGAATATCATCCACAAAATGCACCAATTTACTCTCTTTAAATTTAATAGTTTTTAGATCTCGATTTAGAATCTGAGAGAACTGAGAAGATGAGTCGGTATACCCTTGTGGGAGACAAGTCCAAGTCCACTGAGTTTTTTTCCCAAGTAAAAGCAAAGATCTTTTGAGAATCCTCGTGAATTGGTATTGAGAAAAACGCAGGGCATAAATCTACCACGGTGAAATATCTAGCCTGACTTGGAATGGAAGAAATTATAGCAGCTGGACTTGATACAATTGGATGTGTCTTGATGACATAATCATTTACCGATCTTAGATCTTGAATAAATCGGTAAACAGGTCGGCCATTTTCATCTGGCTTTGGCTTCTTTATAGGCAAAATTGGTGTATTGTACTCATAAAAGCATGGTATTATTATCCCTTGTGGATTAGGGACTCAATAATCAGACAAATACCATCTATTGCCTCCTTAGTCAAGGGATATTGAGGCACACAAGGAACTGGTCCTTCCTTTGTCCTCACCCTGACTGGAATAGCTGATTTTAGCAACCCAACATCTGTAGATGATTTTGACCACAAATCCTTTGGTATTTCATCCGGTATCATCCTCTGTACTACTGGAATCTAAGGAAAAGCAATGGAAAGGCCTTCAAAGATTCCTCTGGGGAATGCAAAGAAATATCACCAGATTCAGTACATTGGATAGTAGCCCTTAATTTACACAACAAATCTCTTCCCAAAAGATTCATTGGACATTCTGGAACACACAAAAATGCATGTTCCACCAAAAGGGGTCCTAGGGTTAGCATTTTTGGTTGCAATTTAGCTACTTTCTGAGTCACACCTGTAGCACCAATGACATCCATTGTTCCAACACCTCTATAATTCTCAGGAAAGCTTTGCAAAATGGATTTACTGGCCCCCCTGTCAACAAGAAGGTCGTAACATCTGATCTCCAATAGTTACAGACACATATGGTTCAGTATTATTGAGAGGTTAGAAAGTTTCCAACACAGGAGCTAAAACAGTAACATCAGAACAAAGCTCAGCTATTTTCTGTCCATCCAAGTTAACATCATCTCGAATTACAGAATTTTCCCAGGATTTTAAACCATTGGTCCTTTTCACCTCTATTCTGGTATCATTGTTCTTATTTACAATCAAATTATCCTTAATGAAATCACAATTTCTATTATTCTTATATTCTTATATAATCTTATATTCTTAATTACACACTTAACTGAACTTCTAACACTATTTACAACACTATTTCTCTTTTCCTCACAATTATTTACAACAATAATCAAATTATTATCAACACCATATAAATCATCATCAATCTTAATCAAATTATTACCAACACTAGTTAAATTACTACTACTAGTGGGTAAATTACCATTAACATTGGTTAAAGTACTATTTACACCATTACTAGTAGTTACTTCAGATAATTTAACATTTACACCATTCAAATTATCATTAATCCTCATCAAATTATCATTCACTTTGATTAAACTATCATTGATTCCATTTAAATGAACACTGATCAACTCATCACCATTATTAATCAAATTCTTATTATCACCAACCAAATCAATATTAACACCAAGTGCACCATTTCCATTATTCACAATTACATCATCATCTTTAACGCATACAATTTCATCAACATTCACCTTAGTCCCATTACCTTGATCAACCACTTCTGAACTTCGGGCACAGCTTCATAATGAAGCTGTCCCTCCATTCATGTTTCCATTATTAACATTCCCCTGTACAACATGGCTAAACTTTGGCCTGACTCCTGTTCGAATAAAATCCTGCATCGTTGCCAAATTAGGAGCTTGAGCACCTTGACAACAGGCATTCTGGCATTGGAACACCTTTTGCTGGCCATTTCCATGATTAAAACCATTATTCCAGTTATTTCCCCTGTATCCATAATTATTATTAAACCAATTAAATCCATTGTTATTATTGTTGTATCTCTGCCCATATGATCTCTTTCTGTATCTACAATCCCTCGAAAAGTGTCCAATACGTCCACAAACATAACAAGATTGTTGCCTCTGATTCCTCGTGCTTGCATTGCCACTGGTATATATAAGTACTGTTATTATTCCTCTTTTCTGCTGCCCTTAATGCTGCCACTGCCTTAATTTCATTTATCTCCTTCTCATTGGCTCTAGAATTTGCCTCCCTTAACTGCTTCCTAAGGTTTTCAATAATGGTATCCTTTTCATCATTTCCCCTATCTTTCTCCCGTGCAAACACATATGTGGCTTTTTGTTTAAACTCATCCAGGCTCAAAAGTTCCCAATCAGGATAATTATCTGTGAAGAACTTCTTTACCTGGGGAACCGAATTCCTAACAAAAGTTCTTTTTACATGGTCCATGGTGGTATCTTCCAATATGTTCATATGTAAATACATCTCGGCTGCCTCTATTACTAACTAATCTTCCTCACAACCCCCACAACACTCTTATAGGCCCAGAACCAAATTAAATGTAATTGGGAAGTATTTAACAAAAAATAAAACTACAATGAAACAGAAAATATAAAAATTTTAAAACTAAGTAAATATATGGCCCAACAGGAATCCTTATATATTGTTTAGTGACTCTCATTTCTATTTTAGCTTTATGCCACTGGTGAAAATGATCTATGTATTGGATAGGGCATTAATTTCTTAGGCCAATTGCTATAGAGGTGCTTGGCTTTTGAGTCCCTGTTCCACCACTGAATAACTGTGTGATCTTGGGCAAATAATATTTCCTCCAAGACACAATTTTCTCATTTGAAAATTGAGGATGATAATATTTATTCTGCTTACATCATTGGCTCTTAGCAAATAAATATATTTTATAAGCTAAGCTATAAGGCAGAATAGAAATGTGAAATATTATTATTTCAACACTGGTGGTCCAGATACATGCCACATCTCTGATGTCTTTTTTCCTCAATGACAGAATCAGAGATAGATCCTTTCAAATATGACACTGTTCCCAGTTACTAGTACATACATATATGTATGTATTATGTGTATATTGTGGATATATATATAGAGATAAATATATATTTAAATGTATAATATAACAATAATAGTCATCTCAAATGCGACAAATTTCCACTATGAGTATTTTCACTTCTAAAATTGACAAACTATACAAATCAGGGATTAATTTTGTTATTTTTATTGATTGTCTAAACTTAAGAAAGTGGTGGAAGAAAATGTTAATAAGATTTAATGTAAAAAATTGTGTCTTCCTTTTTAGAAAGCTGGTTGTTAGTATTTACCAGTACACCACTGAAATACACCCACATTCACACTGTGTGTATGTGTTTGTGTGTGTATGAGAGAGAGGGAGAGAGAGAGAGAGACAGAGAGAGACAGATAGACAGACAGACAGACAGACAGAGACAGACAGAGAGACAAGACCCCTAACATCCTGAAGAAATTAGACATTCCATTTGTCACCCGGACACATGCTTGACCAGATGATTCCCTTTTTGGATTATTTGAAAACAAAAGGATGGCTGACTGAATTTTTCTTGCAGTTTTCATATGCTTGTCTGTGTACTAATGAGGCACTTTTTCTCAAGCTGTAGCTGCCCTCATAAAATAATTTTTATATCTAGGAATTTATTTTTAAAAGGTACATGAATTAAACTATGATAAAAGTACATACGCATCAGAAATTGAGACACATAGAGTAAATTAGATGTAGCTTTCTAAATGTTTTGTTCTTTTATAGAGTTTTTAGGTGGCTGTATACATTTTAAGGTGTCAGACTAATTACCAATAGCCTATGTGACTAGTCTGAGGTATATTTTCAACTTAACTCACTTCAACAAACATTTGTTGAGTACCTACTATGTACAAGGCATGTATACAAAGACAAAAACAAGGCAGTCCTTGCCCTCAAGAAGCTTACATTCTACCGGGAGCTGCAACATGTAGAGATAAATATATACAAAATAAACTCGGTTATTTGAAGGGAGAGATAATAGAAACATCTGGCAAGGATAGAGGCCAGGGCTCATCAGGAAAAGCTCATGGGTGGCATGGGAGCTGTGCTTTGAAAGAAACTAGGAATTCTAAAAGGCAAGGACTGAATAGGGACGATATGTGCAGATACAGAGGGGAGATGGAATGTCCTATATGTCAAAGAGCTTTTAGGACAATTTGACTGGAAGTAATATGAAATGACTAAAAAGTCACTAAAAGTCACTAAAAAGTTATTAGATAGGAACCAAACTAGGAAGTGTTTAAGTTGAAGGCTATATTTCATCACAGAAAAAAGAAAAAACCACTGAAGACTGTTGAAAGGAGACGTGGTTAATCTAAATTCTAAGAATATTAAACATTCTATTTATGCTAGCAACATTCTTTTTTTTTTTAATTATACACTATCAGTGAGCACCTTGTGAAAGGGTGGTTTATTTTGCTTATAGGGTAGAAGAAAGTTTTAAAACACTCTTCTGGTCAATATTTGGCTTATCTGAAGTGATCTCGGTGGTGCTGAAGTATAATCACAAGTTCATTGAGAACATTGGCTATGTGCTCTACGGTGTCTATAATGTTACCATGGTGGTTGTGCTTCTCAATATGTTAATAGCCATGATCAACAACTCCTATCAGGAAATTGAGGTAAGCCTAGTTAATTGAATTTCCTTTCCTTCCTCACTCCCTTAATTTAATTTATGTGGCTATCAGGAAATAAAATTGATATTAGAACATTTCCTTCTCCTTTGGTCTAAGTAGAGAAAAAAAGAAAATAAAAAATAGAGAGATTTGTTATTCCTGGTTCTTGTACTCTTAAGTGAATTACTTATATTGAATTTTTTCCCTTGATGGATCCCCTTGATCAACCCAATTTTTTCTTGCATTTTAAGATATGAAGTTGTGAACTTCATGCCCATGTACTTCTAAATAAAAAAAAAAATACCGTCTCTGATAATAAATAAAATGCAGTCGGTGTTAAAAGCAATTACCATGCCTTCTGAAAGTTATTCACATATGCATTCAGGGAGGAATGATGTTTCTAGATAAACTGATGATTTCTCTACTGTCTTTGGCTAGCCACGCAATGTCAAAAGAAATAGAGGAAGACATTAGATGGAATCCCTATGAAGGATTATCTAAGACATAAACAAGAGTTACGAGGATACAAGAAGTATGGATAGGTTGGAGAGAGTTAACACTCAATCATAGGTCTGTTGAAATAATGAAAGTCTTTTAATTCAATTTTTTTAATTATGATTAGTTCTGTTTGAACATAAATATGTGCATCAAATGTGTCAAAACAGCATGATAAACTATCTGATTCTATCGTGGGCCCATCCAAAAGTTCCAGAAACAAAAAAGACGAGCAAATTATGTTCTCAAACATCAAAGATAAAGCACATATACAACAATGTGGAAATAGGTGTTCTCTCCACTTAATAATCAGAGACCAGTCATTTTATATTTATGAAACTTGGTTTACTTAGCTATAAAAATAAAACCAAGAAAAAACTTGTGCACTGTTACCCAGGCTTGCAAAGATCTCTTTAAGGAAGCTCTTTATGAACGGTGAGTTGTTATATAGTAGGACTATGAACATGACTATTAATTCATCTCTGGATTTTAGGGAGAAAGTCACTCTTATGGATACCAACCTAATTACCTAATCTTGATGTAAAAGCAAAAGATATCTGCCAGCCAATGACATAGTAACTGGCCCATATTTGCCATTATTCCAGATGATGTTTGTTATAAGGTTTTCTAACACTTATTGATTATTGGTATAGTATGGTAATACCAATAAATTTGTTCTGTGTGGACAGGCTGTTGGTGTGACTGAGAAAAATGATTTCTCAGAGCAACTTAAGAATTCCAGCTCAGCCAGTTGTATAAAATATATTTTTATTATAGGTAAAAAAAAACTAATAAAGGGGATAGTAAAAGGAAACAAGTGGAAAACAAAATCTTATAATATATAAGTCCCTAAGCTAAGAATTATATTCTTACTTTAACCACCCAAAATCTGATCTGCAAAGATCTTCCCAAAACAGTTGAGGCTACTCTCTTCCTATTTTATCTAAATCCACAAAAACCTTAATCTATCAACCCTAATCTAAATTATACACAAGAGAAATACTAGGTCTTTCTTTCTTC
This sequence comes from Gracilinanus agilis, assembly GCF_016433145.1. Classification (NCBI taxonomy): domain Eukaryota; kingdom Metazoa; phylum Chordata; class Mammalia; order Didelphimorphia; family Didelphidae; genus Gracilinanus; species Gracilinanus agilis. The sequence continues at coordinate 440,705,447 of NC_058131.1, forward strand.
CTTGCTGTATAAATGAATAAACAGCTTTGAATTTCTACTCACACATCAAACCTGCTGGGTTTGTATTGATGTTTCACCCAATAATCTCCTTCATTTCTCAGGTCTTTTAGATGAATCTTTGTGAAAAACACTGAGATTTTCCCAATCTCACCAAGCAGCTCTTAGGACTTCCTTTCAGAATAGGGTCAGCTCAAAGAATGAAAGTCAGTTGGGTAACTGTCTCTCAAAGCACTGTGGGAAAATTCTCTCTTACTCATTAATCCATCTGAGACTCCATTCAGATTTTTTTTAAAGAAACCTAACATAACTCTCTTATGTACCCATCAATAACTTATGCTACTTAATTCTATTTCCTAATGAATTCTTAATTAATAAATAATACTCTACATGTTATAGAACATAGTAAGTTCAACCAGGAGCTTCCCAACTCTGTAGAACTGCAAACTGACCACAAGAGGACCCTTTCCCATTGTTAATACATTTCTTTATGCAAAGGTTAAATAAACCACTTGGGAACATTTTACAAGTCACATAATATTAAAGTTATAAGGGACTTCAGAGGCCTCTTAGTTTAATTTATTCCTAAAAGAGAAGAAACATAACTCATATACTTGTTTGAAAGCTTCTGGGAGAAACTACTTCCTCCCCAAAGCACCCAATTCTATTTTTAATCATCTCTAGTAGTTAGAAAGTTTATCTTTCCATTGATCCTAAAAAGAACTCCTTAACTCATTTAACCTAGCTCTGCATTCTGGGATCATCCAGAAGAGTTCTAATCCTTCTTTCATGCGACATCCCTCCCAATACCTGAAGATAGTTGCCATGTCCCACTCCTCCAAGTCGCTTCTTTTCTAGACTAAACATCTCCAGAGTCTTTTCCATCCCAGTCACACTGTTCTGGATGCCCTTTGCATAAACTGTGAGAAAGAAAATCACATATATTTAAGAATGTACCAGGAAATCTGGGATGGTATAATTTCTTTAGTGCTTACCAATTACACGTATGGATTTACAATTCACTCTGGCTATGTCTGCCTGAGTCCTCTTCCCTCCCTCTGAGAGAAGTGTCAAGCCTGACCATCCTACATCAAGATTTAGAACTGGAAAGACTCTTAGAAGCCATCAAATCCATCCCCCTCACATTACAAATGAGAAATTAAGACACAGAGAGAAAAAATTATTTGTCCAGGATTATTACACAGCTGCGGGGAGATTCAAACTCAGATCTTCCTGACTCTAAGTGCAGTATCCTAACCATTACACCATGCTACCCCTCTAATAAAAATAGGGGTGAAGACTGTATCTGTGACTTCACTGATATGAGTTACCCAGAAATGCAAATTTTCTCTATATCTTTAATATCTTCTCTTTAAATTATCATATTAATTAGTATCATATAGTAGTTATATAATATCTATAAACAGTAATAATTCATATTTCTTTTTAAAATAATTTTTGTTTTCTCCCAATTACACATAAAACAATTTTTAATTTTTTTTAAATTTGAGTTCCACATTCTCCTCCTCCCTTCCTGAGATGGTAAGTAATCTGATATAGATTTTACAATATGCAATCATGTAAAATATTTTCCATATTAGTCATTTTGTAGAAGAGATCTCAAACAAAAAAAAAGGAGAAAGAAAGTAAAATATAGTATGTTTTGGTCTACATTCAGATTCCATCAATTCTTTCTCCAGAGGCAGATGTTATTCTTCATCATGAGTCCTTGTTATTTTCTTGGATCACTGTATTGCATAGCTGGTCATTCACAGTCGTTCATCATACAATATTGTTGTTACCATGTTCTTCTTGTTCTGCTCACTTCAACAATTCACATTTCTAAAAGGGCTTTAGAACTTTTAGAGTACTGTCTTCATAATAAGGTAGATAGCACAAGTATTATTTCTAACATACCAATGAGGAAACAGAGAAAGGAAGAGACCTATAGCATGAGGTAGCAAGGAACCTGAGCCCAGACTCAAAGTCCAATTCTCTTTCCACAGTCACACTTTACCTTAGTTACTAAGTCTTCCTTGCACATAAATCATAAGATTATAGATCTGGAGCTGAAAGAAACCCATAGGCTAGCTAGAACCACTGCTTCAATTTACAGATGATCAATCTGAAGGTCACACAGGTAAGAACTGAAACCTCTGGCTAGAGTCAATATTCTTTCCCCAGTATCATATTGTCACACATATAGTTAATGAGATCATCTGTAGCAAACTCCAAAGCAAACCAAGGCTATCTAATTCCCACAGACTATTAAGATCTCAGCTGTTCACTTCCTCTTAAGTGTCACTTTTCTTGGATCACTATCTCTGCCAGAATTAATTATGATAATTTGCTGAACAGCAAATTGTGTTGTGTACAAGATGTGTCCATATGAGCATGAATGAGCACAAATCATTATCTGCAAAATTCAGCAATAAGCAAAAAAAAAATTTTACCAAAAATAGGTGTTAATCAGAAAGAGACAGGTTAAAAATTAAGAGATTTAGGGGGAAGCTAGGTGCCTCAGTGGATTGAGATTCAGGCCTAGAGAGAGGAGGTCCTAGGTTCAAATCTGGCCTCAGACAGTTCCTAGCTGTGTGACCCTGGACAAGTCATTTAACCCCCCTTGCCTAACCCTTACCACTCTTCTGCCTTGGAACCAATAATACACAGTACTGCTTCCAAAACAAAAGGTAAGGGTTTAAAAAAAATTAAGAGATTTAAGTTATAGCCTCATTTCAGTCACTTGATTATTCTGTGGCCTTGGTACTTACTTAATCCATTAAACTTCAAGTTCCTGGTAGGCAAGGATTATTTTTTTTTTGGTATTTTTTATATCTCCAGTATCTGGCACATAATAGATGCTTAATAAATATTAACTGAAAAAAACTTAACCACTTCTGGACTTCAATTTCCTTATATACATAAAAGATAATTCCCTAATAATAACATGTTTCTCCAGGACATTAAAGTTTATAAAGTACATTCTTCACAATAACCTTTTAGGATAGGTAGTACAAATACCTTTATACTCATTTTACAGATGAAAAAACTAAGGTTTAAAAGGTGAAGTGAGAAAATACGTGAAATACTTTCCTCATGAGCCACACTGGGGACATCTATAATGTTATGAGCATCTATACTGTTTTTCCCACTAAGAAAAATAGCAGCATCCCCCAAACCACCCAACCTGCTTCCAAAGTCCAGCCCCCAACAGTCATCATTAAGGAGAGAAATCATTATGGAGAACACTTTCCTCATAACCATCAGCAGTAACTGCTGACCAACTTCCAAGAAGCAAACGGGCACAAGAGCCCTGAGAGTGACAGCACCATCTCCCCTGATTTATCCTGTTTCCAGACCAGCTTTCACAATCATTATTTGAGGAATCAACTCACTCTTAAGGAAAAGGAGCCAGACATTTCCACCAACCGCCAAACAACTGCTATTCACAGTGCAGACAAACCAGCCTAGCTGAAGCAGTAACATAACCTGAGGGAGAGAGAGGAAACAGCAGGTGTCCAACGGATTAAACCATCCCCACTACCTTAACCATCACCAGTGGCCACCATCACCCAGACCACAGTGGAGACAGCCAGACACCCTGAACCCACAGCCTTTGGAATATGAATGCTTCCAGCCCAATGTCCATAGCCATCATCCTGAGAAGCAACCCTCACAGAGATGCAGCCTGGCTACTGCTTCTATAGGTATTATAGACATAAAAAGGAAACTTTCCTTGGATCAACATCAGAAACTGATATTTTAACTTTGCATTAAGGAAGAGGCATTTTCATCTGTTTTATCAGCCTACCCTAAGAACTATAGGATCTTTCTGACTTAAAGCTAAAAAGTTTCATAGGAGGTGGCTCTGAAGAATGTGAACTCTTTGAGAACAGTGACTGTCTTACTTTTTTTTTCTACTTGTATCATCAATTCTTTGCACAAAGTAAATTTTGTAAATTTATCCACTCATTTATTAAGGACATGACTTTGAGGAGTTAGTGCAAGACGCTATATTGTGCAAACCACCAGGTGGCACTTAAAGCTTGAACTACAACAACTCATAGAAAACATTCTGCAATACTTCACAGAATCTCCCAACCTCTATAAATCTGCTAGGGCTTCAAGGCCTATTAATCTATATCTGGCAGTATGGATTAATTTCTAGGGAAAAAATAATAACTCTTTGATTTATCTGGTACTCAACAACGTGGGATCTCTGGTCTTTCTTTCTTGACAAGAAATTGCTATCAGCTTGTAAAATAAATGCATTTACCAAAGAGAAATTAAATTAAAATCCAACAACATTAAGAACCAGAGTGGCTAAATGTTAAGATTTGGTAAGATCTAAATTTCTAATTCCTCTCACCCTATTTTCTATAGTCTACTCGCTTTGTTCTCATATTTATTTACTAAGCATCATCCATCTCAAAAGTCAGAGGATAGAAATCTCATCTGTCATCAGAAAGCTACTAGCCATCTTGTACTGCCATTGGTTATCATCTGTAACAACCCCTGGCTATATGCTCAGCAAATCTGGCAAAGATTTATTTAGTATTTCAGATTTCCTTGAAGAAACTTCACCCTGTTCTATCTCTGCCTGAGGCACCTGCCAGGCAATCTCTTTTTTGTCTCTTACTCAGCAGATAGGCAACAGAAACTTAAGATAAAGAAGGGAGTGAAGGTGAGAGTCTAGTTCAGATAGTAAATTAGTGGCAGAGCTGATTCTAGATAGAAAGAATTGCCTAGACCACCCCACTAGATGGGGAGGCAATTCTCAGATCTAAAATGATCAGGGTAATAATATGGAATCAGAATTTGGGGCTTTGCTGAATTTTGAATACTTCAATAGACAGAGATAGAAACAAAGGGACAGACAGATAAACAGACAGAGCCCCCCAAAATTATGCCTGGCTCTTTACAAAGTCCCAACACGGCCCAGCATGGAAGCTCATGTCTGTGATCTCCTCTACTAAGACTAAGGACTTGAGCTCAGGGATTCTGAATGAAAAGAACTAAGTTAATCAGGTGTATGCTCTATCTGGCACCGATATGATGAGCTCTAGGAGTTGGGACCACTAGGTCACTTAGGGAGTGACAAATCAGACCAGGCTAGAAATGGAACAGGTCTAAGTTCCCAAGTTAATCAGTACAGATATCAGGTCCATAGTAGCCTCTGTACTTCTAGCCTAGGAAAAATAGGAAGCCTCAGTTTCAAAAATTGAATTAAATTAAAATAAAATAAAAATCCACCATGGTCCAATAAGAACAAAATCTCAGTAGCTGCCTTCTGTCATACCCTAAGGCTTTACACTCCTTTTTCTTTTTTGTACTCAAATATCTAAAAGTGTAAGAAAAAAAACTACAGATTATGAAACAGGAATCTGCTTCAGAAATAATAATAATGATTATTATTATAGCTAGCATTTATATAACACTTGCTCTGTGCCAGGTACTATGGTAAGTACTTTATAATTATCCGATGTTGTCCTTATAACAATCCTGGGACATAGGTGCTAATTATTCCCATTTTATTTTTGAGGAACTGAGGCAAAGAGATTAAGTGACTTGCCTAAGGTCACAGATAGTAAGTGTCTGAGGTTGGATTTAAACTCAAATTTTCCTGACTTCAGGCAAGGCTCTCTATTCACTGTGCCACTTGGCTCCAGTAAAAGTTATATCCAGGATAGCATGAGTGGGCAGAATCCTGTGCTAGGAATCAGGAGACCTAAATTAAAATCCTGCCTGTGGAGCATACTACTATGTTTTTGTGCAAGTCACTACTTCTCTATGAACCCATTTCCTTCTCTCTAAAAATAGGAAGTAGTCTAGATAGCATCTAAGGGCCCTCTACCAATACAATTCTGTAATATTCATTATTCAATTAAATCTCAAAGGAGGGCTTAGGGTTGAGTTCTTGTTCTCCTTTCATTCTCCCTCCCCATTCCTCCACCCCAATCAGGATCCAACAAAGAGGTGGAAGCATCCAATAAAGTCCACATTGGGTATATCTCTCACAGGGGATTTAGGAAGGACATCTATTAAAGTATTCAAAATTCAGCAAAGCCCCAAATTCTGATTCCATATTATTACCCTGATCATTTTAGATCTGAGAATTGCCTCCCCATCTTGTGGGGTGGTCTAGGCAATTCTTTCTATCTAGAATCAGCTCTGCCACTAATTTACTATCTGAACTTGAGCAATTTATTTGCCCTCACTAGTTCTAAATTTCCTTTATGAGAAGTCATCCTAGGAGGATCTAAAGAATAAAATTCTAAAGACACAAAAAAGAACAATTCTGATAAAGAAAAAAAAGAGGAAGTTGCCTGAAAAAAGCATCAACCAACCCCACTTTCAAAAGACACACATTGGACATAAAAGTAAGGGCAGATAACAAAGGCTGAATACAAAAGCAATGTATGACTCTTTTATAGGTTCAGAATGAGTTAAGGCTGAAAGGAATAGCTAAGGATAACAATTAGGCAGTATTTTTTGTTTGGCTTCAGCAATAATGGTTAAGAGAAGAGGATTAAGAAGGAGTAGTACAAACTCCTTAGAACAGATGGGACACTGAAAGCTGAGCTGCTCAATTCTTATTTCACTTCCATCTTCTCTACCAAGAAAAATAACCCTTGGTCTGGAAATGACAAATCAAAAAATGGTTAATAGGGCCTCTTTACCCAAGATAAGCAAGACAATAATAGTAAGAGAGAAACTAGCTGCTCTTAATAAGTTTCGGTCACTTGGCCTATATGAGTGACAACCTTAGTTACAAAAAAATCCTACAAGATACAATTGCTGTGATCAGAACACCTGAAAAATCATGATAAATTGAGTCAGTATATAAGGACTGAAAAAAAAAACCAAATATTCCTCCAATTAAAGGGGAAGGAAGGGAGGAAAGAAGGAAGGAAGGAAGGAAGGAAGGAAAGAAGGAAGGAAAGAAGGAAGGAAGGAAGGAAGGAAGGAAGGAAGGAAGGAAGGAAGGAAGGAAGGAAGGAAGGAAGGAAGGAAGGAAGGAAGGAAGGAAAGAA
>NC_058131.1:440715355-440724643 GCF_016433145.1 Gracilinanus agilis
AAGGAAGGAAGGAAGGAAGGAAGGAAGGAAGGAAGGAAGGAAGGAAGGAAGGAAGGAAGGAAGGAAGGAAGGAAGGAAAGAAACACTGAAAAACCATTAGCCAATGAGTTTAACTTTGATTTCTGGTGAAAATTCTGGAACTTAAAATATTAAAGAGATGATTGATGAGCACATATAAATGAGAAGCATTGATCAAAACTACTCAGTATGGCTTTATCTAGAACAGATCAGGTCAGATTAGATTCATTTAGGTTTTTTTCAAGATTTCTAAACTGGGAAAAGAGGCAAATTATACCTATAATTTGCCAAGATGTAGCAATGTATTTGACAAATTTTCTCATGCTAGCCCTGAGAAAAATATGGAGAAATCTGGGCTAAACAACAGGAAAGCAAAGTGGACTCAGGTCTTATTGAATGATTGGAAATTTGGGAGAAAAGAATATAGAGATATGGACAGAGACTGCAGGGAGTCATCCAAGTTCCACCCTTCTGATAGGTTGGACAACCAATTAAATGTATATAAGAGAGAGAAAGAGAAGAATGGAAAGTTCTCTCAAGTGTAGGAATAAGTTAGGGATAGTCTGAGTTCTAGGGTTAGTTGAAGAAAGGAAATTTTGAGAGAAGCCCTGGGAAAGGATTCTGGGTAGAAAGGAATTATTGATCTACAACTGGAAATAACTGAACTTCACTTCCTTCTTGGATTTTGACCAAGCTGGAGGGAGGTTTTGTCTCTGCCTACAATTCCCATCAAGCTGAAGAAAGAGTTTTATAGTTTTGTTCTAAGAGATTCTCCCTGGACAGTTAAGATTTTCATGAAGAAAATCTTTGACATCCAGGGAGAGGGTTTGCTTGGAAGAAACTAATTTCCCTGAGACCAGTCTTTATCTGGCAGTGATCCATCTAGCAGAATTCTATTGGCTAAGGTAATTCAAAGCTTTCCACCTATAACTTTGAGTTACTTAGTACAGAAGCCAAACCCAGAGGTTTCCCTTTTCCCTTCCTTATTAATTATTGTTATTGTTAGATTAAATCAGATAACCCCATTTTTGGGGTTGTCTTAGATAGCACAAAGAGATTAAGTAGGACCTATACAAGAAAATGAAGGCTCTCTTTTTCAAAGAGATGGTTGGGTGAAGTTAGTTTGGATAGATTTAGGGTCATACCTACCAGTTCCTTTTATTCCTTTTTGTAAAATAAACTTCATTTTTATAAACCAAGGGTTCATGCTTCACTGGCCCTGGGGAGTTCCTAGGTGGGTTGTAACACCTAACATCCCTCTAGGACTCCTCCATAAGACGAAAGAACAATGTGAACAAAAACATAAAGATATAAAAAATAGGACACATTCAGGGAATTTAAGTAGTCTGATTGGATCACAGCTTAAAGTACTAAAAAAGTTTAGAAAGCCTAGTTAGGACAAGATCATGAAAGCTCTGAAAGACTTAGCATGAAGAATTGGAAGTCCTGTTCCCTCATTTTAAAAATGAGGTAGTTGAAGCTTAGGGAAATTAAGTGAATTGGCCAAGATCACATGATATACTTAATAACCTTTTGAATTAGTTCAAGCCTTGCCAGAAGGATTGTTACAATAGAAACTAAGTCCTCTAACCTCAAAGTCAGTCTCTTTCCACTCTAAGGATTTTGAATGCCTGGAAAAGAGAGCTAGATTTTATTTGTAAAGCAATTGACAAGTCATTTGGAGGTTTTTAAATCATGAGATGACATTTCCATACAGAACTATGTTAATCAAATGCCAAATGTTGAGGAAAATGTCTTTAGTTCCAGTTATCAGTGAATGCCTGGTAATGCATTTAGATATAATGTCATAGTTGCAAAGTCTCAATTAGAAATTACCTCAGTGATTGTGTAGTCCAAATCCTGCATTTTACAGATGAGGAAACTGGGATCCAGAAAGAAGTGATATAGCCAAGGTTATATAACTGGTTGGTAGCAGAGCAAAGGAGACCCAGGTCTGCTGACTCCCACTCAAGAGTCTTTCTGTTATGCCAAAAATATCTTTCATGTCCAAACTATAATCACTCCCAAAATTTGAGAATGAGAAAACTAAGCATTTGTTTTTGACAATTAGATCTTTCATTTATTTGTTTGTTTGTTTGCTTAATTCTCTCACAGGAAGACGCAGATGTGGAGTGGAAGTTTGCCCGAGCTAAGCTTTGGTTATCTTATTTTGATGAAGGTCGGACTCTACCTGCTCCTTTTAACCTAGTGCCAAGTCCTAAATCATTTTATTATTTCATAATGAGAATCAAAATGTGCCTCATAAAACTCTGCAAATCAAAGGCCAAAAGCTGTGAAAATGACCTTGAGATGGGCATGCTGAATTCTAAGTTGAGGGTAGGTGGCAACTTCATTTTGGTGGTTGTTGGGTTTGGGGTTTGTTTTTTGTGTGTTTGCTCTTGTGATTTTGCTTTTGATATTGACATGTAATAGAAGAATGAATTTAAAAAAAACTAGAGACAGCAGAAGATGAAAGGACCTGTTCTACTTTCCTCAGCACTGTTCAGCCCCTAATTCAAATCTTTGTTTAATAATTCAGGCTAAAAAGGTAGTTCAAGAATGTAAGGAAGCATTTGAAGAGAGTAAGAAATGGTTTACAGTTAGACAATCAGGCCAGGGATCTGGCAAAGCTTTAAAGTCACAGAAACTTGACAGGTTGTTACCTCTCTTCTTGCCCATGTTTACACTCTCTCTCCCCAACCCCATAAGTCCCCAGATTCCCCAAGGTGCCTCACAGTAGCATTCTTCTCAGACCTGCTTTCCTCCCTACCTTCTAGAGACACAGGACATCTGTAATCCCTGGGAGGGATTACAATGCCGAGGATTTTAGGCATTGTGATGGGCCAATGGAGGATATATTAGAAGTCAGGTGGAAAGTCTCCAGAGTTCTTCAAATGACACCATATGGTGTGCTGATCTACTGGGTTTAAGTAAATAGAGCAGACTATGTGTGATTGTATGTTTATCAGTGTGTATGTATGTACATATGTATGTATATTTATATATGCATATGTGTATATCCCTATATGTAAAGGGCCAGATATGTCTAAGGTGCCATAAATTATATAGGATGGATCATGAAATTCTCAAAGCAAAAACAAAGTAATTTTATTTTACTTTATATATATACATACATACATACATATATATATATATATTTCTCCAGGGCTTTTGTGGGCAATTTATGGTGCCTAGACACATTCGTTCCCCAGCACTATTCGTAATCCTAGCTCAACCAGAAGAAAGTACATATGTAGGAAACAGCCAACCAGAAGAAAGTACATATGTAGGAAACAGATAGATCTTCACATAGCAAACAAGTGCAGGAAGGGTGCTTACATGGAAGGTCATATATATAGTAAACAAAGCTTCCTAACTTAATTTCTTGCACTTAATTTGTACATAAAGTTAGCAAACCTTTTCTGGTTGTAAACCTGCTCTACGTAAGCATCACAAACTGAAAAGAAATAACAGCAGTATTTGAAATCTGGAAAGTTTAGAAATTACTAGTTTAAAATAAGAGTTGGGTAGTCTTTCATCTAAGGCATGTTATGAGGTGCACCCAGAATAGTATAAAGGAAATATACCTTCATTTGGAAAATACAGACCCAATTCATAGGGTCTTTAATATGAATGTAATTAGCTGAAGTTAAAAAATATATGGAGTGGTATGTGTTACTCATAACTTTCAGTGAACAGATGCAGGCTTCATAGTCTATAGACTTGAATTTTTTCGTTGGTTTAAAAGATTCTCTTGATTTGAATATTGCTTAAAATTTCACTTTTTCCTTAGATGTTGAGTAGCTTGACTCTGATCTGGCATGAATGAGCCCTATAGCTTCTAATGTTGGTCTCAATGTACTTTCATTGACAAACATATATATCCACACAGATGCTGTCCAAGTTCCAATTTGTTTATTGTTACAGAAATCTCGCTACCAGAGCAGCATGGGGAATGCTGACAATCTTACTGTGAAGAACACATTCAGTAAACCCACAAGATATCAGGTAACAATTCTCTTCTAAAAAGATAATGTGAAGTTCAAGCAAGAATCAATGAAGGAAACCTTGATTAAAAACATAGCTCATTATTACATAGATTCAATTCAAAGATATCAGTGGTCTAATCATGCCCTCTAACAGCTTCCTAGTTAATACTAGATCTATAGTCTGATACCAGTGGCATTAAAGCAGTAGTATCCACATTGTGTCTCCCGAGCCAGTATCTTTGTCATTGCTGCTATTGCTGCTCCTGATGATGATGGGGTAGTGGTGATGGCTAGCCTTTATATAGCACTTTTAAGGTTCACAAAGCATATTTGACCTTTTATCTCATTTAACGATAATCACAACCCTATGAGGTAAGTGCTCTATGATATCTATAAGCTGTTGAAGCACAGATGACATCATCAGTGGCTAAAGCAGATAGGAACTTATGTACAACCTTCACCATTATAAGGATGATATTAGAAAATGAGTATTGTTTTATTAGTTTAGAGATAAGAAGTGAAGAAGTTGGCTTGAGGAAGAATTGGAGTTTCATACAGAGCTGAGAGAGAGTGTTAATTTCAGATGTTAACAGTTGTAATGGGTTTTCTTTTTTTCTTGTGACAGTTACTTCTTCTGGGTGTGGCAGTTTGACAATTAGTCTCTGGCAGTTGGCAGAGGCACATAGGGATTTCCTCTCTCAGGGCTGGCAAAGGTAACATCTTTGCCTCTCTCTCTGTCTGAGTGAAAGACCTGAAGGAAATTAGTGTTTTCTTTTCCAACTTGAGAAACACTATTGATTATCTTATTACTGTTTATTGATTGATTAAACTCTGAGAAGACCAAAGAAACCATAGTCTTTGGTTTGGACTCTTAGTTTGTTAAGGCTCAGAGTCCTAACTTGATTCTTGTTGAGACTCAACCAACTAGCCTCTATTATTTTTATAACTTAAAGGCGACGTAAAGACTTGTAAGGATAATAGTGGTAATTTTATTTAGAATAGTATATATTTGGGTTAGTCAGATTGGGGAGGATTAGTGTAGCCTGTGAAACACAGGAGAAGCTTTCCTTGTGGAAGCAGGGAGTTTTATTTGGGTAGAGTTAGAATCCCTTAGAATTAGAAATCTTTTTTATCCTTATATAATTTAAATAGTTTATTTTTCTATAACAAGAGTCTCTTTAGCATTCCTCGCACCTGGCCCAGAAGGGAAGTTCATCTATGAGCTTTGCTTCACTTTATCACTAAAGATAGTTTTGTTTACATTTATCAAAAGTATCTGAAACAATTTTGAACATTTATTTCCATAGTTTTTGCCCTTTATTTTTGTAGCTCTCCCAATATTATTTTTATACCATGACATTAAGAAAATGTCAGCCTGTCTTAGCCAATGCCTTGGAATTGATGTATTACCAAAAACTGATCCTCATCTCATATCCATAGACACACATGAACTGCATCTCATCCTTTCATATACAAGTGATGTTCCAGTGTGTTTTAGCTATATGTGTCACTGTGACTTGTCTGGGCATGTCTTATAGAGTCATGTTTGGGTATTCTGTGAATCAGCTCTCAGTCTAAAAGAGCAGACATGCTAGTCAGAGAACTGCTGAGTTCTCCTCTTGGCTTCTGGAGGAAATATACTCCAGAATGTAGATCAACTTATCAAGCATTTATTCTACCTATAATTTGCAAAGCATAGTGGTAGTTATTTGAGATACAAAGTCAAAATGAAACTATTTCTGCCTTCAATGAGCTTATGGTATTCTGCTAGGGAATAAAGGAGAGAGAGTGAGAGAATTATAATTTGAAGGAGAGAGCACTGATAAATAATGGGATCAGGAAAATCTTTCTGTAAGAGATGGCCTATAATCTGATTCTTTAAAAAAAAAAACCTGGATATTTTGTGAGGCAGAGAATAATTTTAAAAAGAGAAGAAAAAGAAAGTTAAAATGCAAGGAAAAATGGAGGGCTCATTAGTTCAATTTCATTGGTCACAGAAGGGTCAGATCTTACATCTGTGATGTGTGTGATGGACTGAGAAATTCAGCATGATATTTGATCTCCTCCAGTCCTGGCATTCAGAGTTCTAAAGTGTCACATCTCTCCAAAAGGAATTATTACTTGTCAGTGTGATGTGAAAGGAAATGATCTAAATTGTCAAGGTGAAAGTCTGAACAAAAAGGACAGATCACAGTAAGAAACTAGAATTTACTGTAATTGAATTCATATCTGAAAACAGAGCATGAGAATTTCACTTTACCCAAAAGATGTGTTATTAAAAAAAACACAAAGGGACTGAATTTGGGTAGAGAACTTTAGTAAAGCCTGCTACTTAGAGAAATATTGTACAAAACAAAGCCTTGCTCAGACCCCCAATTTATCTTTTGAATAAAACAGAAGGAATAATCATCATAAATCTTCCCAAAAATTCACACTTAATTATCCAGGGCAATATTATGAAGGTATGGATTTTTTCTTTTTACTTCTTCCAACATTCTGCCAGTTGCCTATCTGGTTTCTTGGTAGCACCTTTATTACATATTACCAATAGAATGTAAGTTCCTCAAGAAATATGGATTATTGCATTTTTTATTTCCTTTTATTATATTCACAACATCTACTACATTGTCTAGCACTTAATGCTTGTTTGTTGGTTGGTTATTTTAAAAGTTGTGTTTTTTTTTATTTGTCTCCCATAAGAATTGTTTGGGTTTGTTTTTTTTTTTTTTCTTGAGAAAGAAAGTAGAACTCTTGACTTCATTTGGTAAGTGTGTTGTATTTTATTATTTCTTTCATTCATTCATTTAATTTCTCTGACCCTCAGTTTCTCCTTCAGTAAACCATATTAGTTCACATTTATATGGTCCTTTAAGATTACCAATGAGTTTAACATGACTTGATCCTCACCACAATGCAGTGAAGTAAGTACCACTAGGATTGTAAATGAGGTAACTGAGGTTCAGAGAGGGAACTTACCCAGGAACATGTTCAAGGCAATATTCAAAGCCAGGCCTCTTTTGATTCCAGGTCAAGTATCCTATACTGTGACATGTTGCCATTGAAGTGAGAATAAGTTGACCAAATCTTCCAACTTTGACACTGCAGTTCTAACAGGAGGATAATACATGGAGTCACTTCAACTACCTTATCTGACAAAAAGTCTGCATTAGCCATCCCATTGATGTTTGTTAGAAATATTCTTTTTATTGGCATAATGAAAAAGAGGATGTTTGCCTAGAGGGTAAAATTCTGAGAGATAACATTTGCCTCTTAATATTCTCATACTGCTCCTTGATGTGAATTTCAATTCATCATTTCAACTCCACTTAGAGTCAATGGAAAACCAATGAATAGGGAATGGAGCACATTAGTGACTAGAGTTCCAGCCTTTAGTTACTGTCATCACAGATTTCACTTGTTCCCCTCTCCTCTAACCAAGTGGAGATTCAAGCCCTATGAAGAAGAACTTTCAGGCTTCATTCAGTAGCTTGACCCAGCTGGCATCTTCTTGAGGAGAGTAATTATAAATATAGCCTCTATCTTGAACTTGGGGCTGTAATTGAATATACCTCCACATGCCAGGTGCCAGATAAGCAGTTAGAGGGATTTAATTATACTATTAAGAAGCAGCACATCATTAAAGGCTTTATGCTCTTATCTGAACACATTCCCTATCACCAGTGGATGAAGCTGGGATCTAATTATGACCTGTTCTAAGGATTGTCAGTGTACTCATTTTAAGGCATTTTGTCAACTTTAGTCAGTTAGGAAAAAGAATTTTTTTTTACATTTTCATATCATTCAGAGAAGATGATAGGTAAACTATATTTCTAAGAATTAAGAAAACCCAGACTGATTATAGTCAACATCTGTTCTGGGTTTAATGCAGAAGCAAGTAACAGAACATTTTTTGTGAATGTTTATTTAGGATCCAAAATCAATTCTTTATAAGTCCTACCATTCTGAGCACCTTCCCTCTGAGCTGATTTCATTTAATTCAACTCAGTCAGCATTTACTCAAGAAGCTAATACACCTGTAAATTTCTCAAAGATTACACAGTTTGGATTAATGAGAGTCAGGAAGCTTAAGCCTGGCTGTTCCAATTATTTGTGTGAGGTCTCTGGGTTATCAATGAATCTGCAAAATTTAACTCATGATGAACTTCACTGAATGTATCAGGAAGAATTCTAGAGCCTTGGAAATAGATTGTGTAGATAAGGAAGAAGAAAAAAAATTCATTTGGCTTCAATATCAGAGCAAAGTTATGAAGAAATGTCAGGACACAGAACTCAGCAGCTTTCCTCCCAGCACTTTCTGAGTGACCTTGGATTCTTCATGTAATCTTTCTTTCTTTTGATTTCTCAGTCTGTACAATGGGAATAGTGAACTTTGAACTGATAATGAAGAATGGGCTAAAGACATGAGATGACCTCTCAGGCTATGCTGTTATGTTCATTACATTTGAGTCTCAAGCCTTGCTTCAAAATCATACACTCTAGTAAATTTTCTGTCCCTGCCCTTTTAGCCTAATGTGGGGAGGGAGGCTGAGGTTTCCTGAATTCAACACAAAGAGATGAAGAACTTTTTAAAAAATATTTCAGAAGTTTGTAACATTTATAGAGTTATTTATATAATATAAAAATATATTAGTATATAGTATATAGTTATTTATTTATACTATATATAAATTATGTAATTTATACTATTGCCTCTTATCTTCTTCCTCATGACCATTTATAGTTTGGGGATCTCATTCTTTCCTCAACTCCCTGTCACCCTCTAGGACTTCTCTCTGGGTAATTACAAAGCAGCAAGCAAAAGCAGAGAGCAATGAAAACTCATTCTGATCATCCCCATCAGGATATGCCAGAATTTCTGTAACATTCTGAGCAAAACAAAAGTAGCTAAGATTACTAAGACAACCATTCTTTTTCAAATTCCCCTAGATATTTTTAAGTTTTCATCCTGTTGAGATTAAAATTAATATACAATAACTATTCTATTTTATAAAGCTTATTAATGATAACTAAAGTAAAAAAAAGCTAGCTAACTAAGATGCAGTCATGAGAAAAAGAAAGATCAAGAAGGTGGAGTTACAGAACTTATAAACAAACAAACAACATAAGCATGCAAGGTAGGAGTGAAGGAGGAAAGGGATTCTGGGAGATGAAGTTCAAAGGCTCAAGAAGTTGTTTCTTCTTCTTCTTCTTCTTCTTCTTCCTCTTCCTCTTCCTCCTCCTCTTCCTCTTCCTCTTCCTCTTCCTCTTCCTCTTCCTCTTC
>NC_058131.1:440726587-440740403 GCF_016433145.1 Gracilinanus agilis
AAAAAAAATTCATTTGGCTTCAATATCAGAGCAAAGTTATGAAGAAATGTCAGGACACAGAACTCAGCAGCTTTCCTCCCAGCACTTTCTGAGTGACCTTGGATTCTTCATGTAATCTTTCTTTCTTTTGATTTCTCAGTCTGTACAATGGGAATAGTGAACTTTGAACTGATAATGAAGAATGGGCTAAAGACATGAGATGACCTCTCAGGCTATGCTGTTATGTTCATTACATTTGAGTCTCAAGCCTTGCTTCAAAATCATACACTCTAGTAAATTTTCTGTCCCTGCCCTTTTAGCCTAATGTGGGGAGGGAGGCTGAGGTTTCCTGAATTCAACACAAAGAGATGAAGAACTTTTTAAAAAATATTTCAGAAGTTTGTAACATTTATAGAGTTATTTATATAATATAAAAATATATTAGTATATAGTATATAGTTATTTATTTATACTATATATAAATTATGTAATTTATACTATTGCCTCTTATCTTCTTCCTCATGACCATTTATAGTTTGGGGATCTCATTCTTTCCTCAACTCCCTGTCACCCTCTAGGACTTCTCTCTGGGTAATTACAAAGCAGCAAGCAAAAGCAGAGAGCAATGAAAACTCATTCTGATCATCCCCATCAGGATATGCCAGAATTTCTGTAACATTCTGAGCAAAACAAAAGTAGCTAAGATTACTAAGACAACCATTCTTTTTCAAATTCCCCTAGATATTTTTAAGTTTTCATCCTGTTGAGATTAAAATTAATATACAATAACTATTCTATTTTATAAAGCTTATTAATGATAACTAAAGTAAAAAAAAGCTAGCTAACTAAGATGCAGTCATGAGAAAAAGAAAGATCAAGAAGGTGGAGTTACAGAACTTATAAACAAACAAACAACATAAGCATGCAAGGTAGGAGTGAAGGAGGAAAGGGATTCTGGGAGATGAAGTTCAAAGGCTCAAGAAGTTGTTTCTTCTTCTTCTTCTTCTTCTTCTTCCTCTTCCTCTTCCTCCTCCTCTTCCTCTTCCTCTTCCTCTTCCTCTTCCTCTTCCTCTTCCTCTTCCTCTTCCTCTTCTTCTTCTTCTTCTTCTTCTTCTTCTTCTTCTTCTTCTTCTTCTTCCTCTTCCTCTTCCTCTTCCTCTTCCTCCTCCTCCTCCTCTTCCTCCTTCTTCTTCTTTCTTTTGCAATGGATAAATTGGGTAGAAGATACTGTAGAGTCCATATAATAAAAGTAAATTTCAGGAGCTCAATGACACCTAAATTAGAAAGGGAAAGGTATTTACATGATATCAGTGATGAAATCAGTGCTTGTGTATGAATGTCAAACTAGAACATTTCTGGTGACATCCATTATATGGGAGAGTGTGAGAGAAACCTGCCATGTAAATCATCAAAGACTTTTGTCCAACATTCATTTTTCTTTTCCTTTATTAGTTTTGTGTGGCTATGACTACTGTACCCTTTGTGAGAAGAAGCATTTGTGGCATATTTATTTCTTTTCAGATATGCAAGTGATTCTGTAGTAGAGTCCTGGACTGCATTAGAACCCAGATATAGTAAATAATGATGATGATGACTTATTTTTTTAAAACCCTTACCTTTCACCTTAGAATCAATACTATGTATTGGTTCCAAAACAGAAGAGTGGTAAGGGCAATTGGGGTTAAGTGACTTGTCCAGGGTTACACAACTAGGAAGTGTCTGAGACCAGATTTGAATCTAGGACCTACCATCTCTAGGCCTGGCTCTCAATCCACTCAGCAACTCAGCTACCCCATGATAACTTATTTTTGCACAAACTTAGAAATCACTTCCTCATAGCAACCATCTGAAGCTGATAGTGAGTGCAATTATCCTCCCTGTTTCACAGATGAGGCAACTGAAACAGACAGAGACGAAGTGACCTGCCTATGGTCACTCAGCTTATATCAGAACCAATATTGAAGATGTGATCTTCTGATATATACGATTATATATTATGTAATTATGATTGCCTAATATTATGAATATAATTTTTAATAATTTCAAGCTAGGGTCACATATCTGATCCTCAGTAATTGAGTTCAATCCCCTACCCCAAAAGAAGATGTTAGTTATGGGGTATAGCAGTGATATAAACAAAATTATTTTTTGGCAAGGGCTTCTTTATCTTGTTGGTTCTTGGTTTGAAATTTCTGAATTATTTTCACAAAATAAGTGAATTATATTCAATATATTCTCTTCCATTGCTGTTCTAAGTGAGAATTAGATAGATATACTGAGTTGTCATTTTTAAGAGGATGATAGACAATTGGAAATTATATTTGGAGAGATGATATGACATACTAATTGTAATAACATCCACTATTATTATAATATGAAAGTCAGGGAGTTGATCTTTGTGGGCAGAATAGCAGTAGGTGCTTCCAAAAATCCTTGAGAACACCAAATGTTTTTTTCCTGTGCTGAGGCTACCTTCAGTTTGTATTAATTCTACAAAAAGGGAGGACATCCCTGCTGCTGATTATAGTGTGCTCCATTATAGTGCTGTAATATCTAAAGATATCCTTGAGGGGGGCCAGAAAGAAATGAATGGTGTCCCTGCATTTCTATCCCATGTATCTGCATTTGTATTACCTTTTGTCATCTGTCCCTGTTGAAATCTTGTGTGTGCCAAGCCAACATGATTTAAATAGTAATGAGTCTATTATATCTAGAACTTGTTTTAAATCCTTCTCTTTTCTCTTAGACATGCTGGTATCAGTAGCAGGTACCTGACAGCTACAAATGACTAAATTATTTTAAAATATATTGGCTAGAAAATATGTTGAGGGTGTATGGTCCTTTTCTAGTAGTCATTCTGATTTTTTCATAATGGTACAGACATGACCTTGCGGTCACAAAAGAAGAACTCAACCATTGTCAAATATTACCAAGCTATACAACCAAGTGCTGAGGAAAACTGTAGGTCTGTTGTCTGAAGCCCAGCCTACTGAAGGGCAGAGAGTCATTTCACTAGGAGTGGTAAATATTTTAGGCCAAAACAATTCAAAATTGGAGAATAGAAAAGTGGTCATCTCTATTTAGAAACCATACATTTATTATCACACACATTCAGGCCTTTGTAAACAAAAATGCATATGATCACATGAGCACACACACACACACACACAAAATATCATCCAAAATAAATTATGGAAAAGAGGCACATTCCACTGAAAGTATCATTTATTGAGCAATCTATAAACTTTAATAAGTGAGTTAATTCCTCTCTTTTTAACTTCTTGAATGTTTTAATTATAGAATTGTCAGTTGACAGCTTTTATTAATCACCTACTATGTGTCAGGCACTGTATTAAGGGCTGGGTAAATACTAGGAAAGGAAAAATAGAAAATAGACTCCTGGCTCTCAAGGAGCTCACACAGTCTAATGGGGAAGACAATATGTGAACAACTAAGCACATACAAGAAATATAGACAATAAACCAGAGATGTTAATAATGGGAAAAGAGCAGGAAGTGACTTCTATCCTTAAGATTTTGATAAACCCAAATTTGAAAGATGATTCTCTTCACATCTGATATTTTTTTACCTTCCCCAAAATATTCCTCAATTTCTGTTTTCTCAGGTGGCTACATTGCTTCCTTCTGGATTCTACTACATTGGTCATCTTCACCATACAGTATGTGTTCTCTATCTCCTTAATCTTTTCTAAGCCATCTGTATAGATAGAAGTGTCTTTTTTCCATGAGAAAGCACAGGAATTTCACTGTTTTTCTCTCTTCCACAGTGGTTCAGCTGCTTGGAGCTCATATCACATGCATTTTCTTGTGAAAATGTATGCCTCTCTCCTGGCATTTAGAGTTGGGAAATATCTACTATTTCTCTCCATTCTTTGCTTCCTTCTTATTAAATTGAGGGAAATAGGCACAGGACCATAAATTTAGAACAGAAAGGGACCTTAGAAGCCATTGCATCTGATCCCTTCATTTTACAGTTGAAAAAACTGATATCCCATAAGTTTGAAGCCAGATCTTTCCAACATAAAGTCCAGTACCCTATCCACTACACCATTATTACTTCTCATTTGGCCTCAAAGTCACCTTGATTTTTGTTATCTCAAGATGTGGAATTCAACTGAAACACAAGAACCTGGCATTCATTTTTACTCAAAGTGTTTCGGATGCCTAACTTCCCTAAAGGAAGAAGGCAAGACTCTTCATGAAAATTTGGTTACATACCCATCCTAGACATATTTCATTTGTCTCTTAAAGAAAGAAAGGAATAGTACTCTGTTTAGCAGTCCATTGCTAATGATATAGCAGACCTAACCCGCTTTAAGGTAGGAAGGTCATTACTATGAGGCCTCATTCCTGGTTAACTTTCTAATACAGTCTAAAAATTCCTTCCCTACTTGCCCAGGAAAGTTTATTTATGCCTTCAGTTTCCAGTTCTTTGTCACACAAAGAGAGCTGCTATAAATATTTTAAAATATATATTATTCTTTTCCTTTTTTCCTCATCACCTTAGGAAATAAACCTAATGTATCTATTGCTAGGACAAAAGGCATCCACAGCTTTTTAACTCTTTGGCATAATAGCAGTTTGATGGTCAAATAGAAAAGTTTGCAAATGCCATTGATTCTTTCTCCAGGAAGCCCACATGGAGAAGGAAAGCTTAAGCAAACTGGTATAGACAAGTAAGATCTGAGGTCTGGAAATTAGCCCTTATTTAGTATAAAAATAGGCAAGAGGAGGGGAAAAGATAAGTATGAATTGGAGAATATCTTAAAAACAAATGAGGTATGTTACACAGAATTATATACATAGTATTTACTATAGTGACAATGTTGGTTACATCAACAAGGTCTAGCTAAATGGCTCAGTGCCTGGACACAAGAAGACTTAAGTTCAAATTTTGCTCAGAAACTTACTAGCTGAGTGACACTGGACAAGTCACTTTACTTTGCTTCAATTTCCTCATCTGTAAAATAGGGTAAAAATAGCCCCTATATTCCAGGGTTGTTATATGGATCAAATGAGATAATAATTGTAAAGTGCTTAGAACAGTACCTGACACATAATAAATACTATAGAAATGTTAGCTATCATTATTGCTACTGATTAATCTCAACTGAAGTGATGCTTAGTAAATGCCTAGTAACAATAGGCTATAATGGAAAGAACAGTCCCTGAAGAGGCACAGGATCAGGGTTTATAATTCAGCTTAAATACCTGTGGGAAGTTAGATAATTCACTTCCCCTCTCTGTGGGGATGGAATTAAATAATCTATAAGGTCCTTTCTAGCTCTAGATCTATGAATTTAAAGATATATTTATATCTTTATTTAAAGATATATAAAAGATATATATAAAAGATATATATTTAAAGATATATAAAGAATATATTTGCAATGTCTTAATCTAGGATTTGAAAGTGCTGTGTTACTCAATATCAGTCTATCTATACTCAGTGTCAGTCTATCTATAAACATTTAATAGGTACTTACCATGTCCCAGGATTCTTCAAAGTATTTTGGATACAAAGAAAGGCAAAAGACGGTCACTTTTTTCAAAGAGCTCACAATCTAAAGCTAGGGAGTAATAAAAAAAACCAACAAGAAGATAAGAGAAATTGCAGTATTCACATAAGGCTCACATTGCAAAGTCAATCATCCTAGCCATAAATGAGAATAAATTGCTGAATCTGGAGGTCACAATAAAACACAACAAGAACAATACAGCCTAAGACAATGCAATACAACATAACGCAGGGCAAGAGTTTACATAAAACTTGCTACTGCCCCCACGACACCAACAGAGTTAAGTATACACATGTCAAACAAAGTATTTTGTTACATCTGAAGGGATTTAGGGATCAGGGAAGCTTTGTAAAAAGAACATTTGAGCTAACCTGAACATAGATTGGAAGAATCTTGAAGGATATATTCCTAAGATTTGAGAAAGCCATTATTTTAGTAGATTTCATTTACTTTAGGCAAAAACCTAGAAATGTGTGGGGGAAGAAATTATGTTGCATTTTTCACTCAATAAGAATTATATGTATTTTCCTAAATTATCAAAGAAACCAAAATAGTAGGGCTTACATTAATGAGATTTGGGTGATTGGGGTTGAATGCCTTAAAAGCTCAACTTCTAGTGGTTTAAAAGCAACTCCTTTGTATATTTGTCAGATCTCAGCACACTAAGAGAACCTTTTCACTTATTAATTGTGGTGATGAGTTTAAATTTCCAGTTTGGAACATCCTGGCAATTCACTGCCCTTTTCTTTCAAAAAAACAAAACAAAACACCTTCACAAAGGATGTGAGAGGTACCCAGAAGCCAAGTGTCCTTAGGGGTGGGAGTGGAAGGGGAGTTGGAGGGGAATCACATAATGAAGCCAAAAATAGAATCTTAAAAATAAAGTCACAGTCCATCTAATGCTTTTTCAACTAGAGATTGCAGTCTCTGTGCTCATGTGTGATCAAGTGAAGAGGGAAATGGTGAAGGGGCAAGAGAGCTATTTTAACTCACTGCATCAACATCCCTCTTCATCACAAGAAACAATAGTTTCTTGTCTTCAGTCTAGGGACTGAATCTTAAATAAGGATATTTATCAAATACTTGATTTGGCAAGAACCAAGGAAATAACTTATCCTTGGTGTTTCCTAGGAGTTTGTTCATGTCCATTTGCAACGATGTCAGAGGAGAGGACAATATTTGAATAGTAAAAGGGGCAGGAAGGCCAAACCCAGTTCTTCTAATGTTACTGGCAGTGGCAGAGTAGATTGGTATTTATGGATAAGACCTTTTCGTCTAAAATTTCAAAGGTTCCAACATGACTGCTTCTTAAAAGAATTTTCTATGGCACAACATTTCTTCTACAACATTGACTTAAATATATTTGCTAAATTAAATTCCTCTTGTTTACCTTGCCTCCTCCCCAACCCCATCTCCCATGTCATGTCATCAATTTTCATTGGCTATTGCTCTAAAACTAAGACTGTGTGCACTACTCCAGACCCTGAAATTGGAAAAAAAACCTCTTAGAAAATATCTAGGCCAGAGGTAAGAAATTTGAGACTCACAGGCTGCAAAACTCTTAAGTGACACCTGAATCAGATTACAATATAATTGGGAAATGTATTACAAAATAAACCAAAAAGGAAAAAAAAAAGTTACTTATAAATAAAAAATATAAATAATTCTAATTTGTGGTTTTTCTAAATAAATATGCAGCCAGTAGGGGTTTGCTTCTATTTTAATTTGGCACCATTGATATAGGCAATGTTCTGGGTTAGAAAGAGTGCTCAGTCAGGTGACAGAATAGAATGAGAGCCAGACCTAGAGACAAGAGATCTTGGGTTGAAATATGGCCTCAGACACTTTCTAGTCATGTCACCCTGACAAAGTCACTAAACTCCAATTTTCCAGCCCTTAATGTTCTTCTGCCTTGTAGACATACTTAGTATTGATTTTAAAGCAGAAGTTAAGGTTTTTAAAAGAAAAAAAAGAGTACTAGACTTGGAATAAAGAGATATGCATTTTAGTCTGTGCTATGACATTAGCTCTTTGATAGAAGGTAAATCATTTAACTTCTGTTTGTCTCAGTTTCCTTATTTGTAAAATATGAATATATTATAATATATATTTATTCATTATATATGTTAATATATTATCTTTTTTTTAAACCCTTAACTTCTGTGTATTGGCTCCTAGGTAGAAGAGTGGTAAGGGTGGGATTATCTTTTAATATATGTTTTATATATATAATAAATATAATGATAATGTACCATTTACTTCACAGAGGCATTCTGAGGAAAGTATCTTCCAAAATTTATATTGAGTTATTATTATCTACTCTAACTCCCTTATTTAAAAAAAAGAAGAAGCACACACACTCAGGGGGCAAAAGAAGTTAATTTGACTTGCCTAGCAAAAAGATCACCCAAATCTCCTAATACACGGTTCAATGTGCTTTCCATTCTACCATACTAGTTAGCCTACTCTATATTTAAGAGAGCTCCCTGACCTCTGGCTTAACTTTCTACACCTTTGTTGTAGCCATAGTCATAGATTTAAGACTGGTAGAGTCCTCAAAAACCATCTAGCCCAGTGATGGCAAACCTTTTAGAGGTGGAGTGCCAGACCCCATCCACACCACAGTCCCCCATGCCAAGTGCCATGCCTACCCTGCCCAGAATGTGTGCCATGCCCCTCCCCCCAAGTCATTGCTAGGCATGGCCACCCCTTAAACCACACAGGAGAGGGAGAAAGCACTCTCATTGGGCTGCTGGACAGAGGGGCGGGTGAAGTGAGGAATGTCCTCAGTAAATGTAGAGAGGGGGAGAGGAGTGGCCTGAGTTCTCCACTCTCTTCCAGCTCTACCACCTGTGAGCTGCCCACCTTACTCCCTGTGCACTCCCATTGGACTGCTGGGCAGAGGGGTGGGGGATGTGAAAAAATGGCATCAGGCATGGTGGAGAGGTGGGAAGGAGCAGCTCACCTGAGTCCCTCTGCCCTTCTAGTAATGAACTTGAGGCAGGGGGAGGAGGGCAGCCTTGTACCCACAGAGAGGACTCTGTGCACCATCTTTGGCACCCATGCCACTTGTTTGCCATCCCTGACCTAGCCTAATGCCCTTATTTGACAGATAGTTAGAAAATTGATGTCCATAAAGATAGCAAGTCATTCTCTATTCATATCAATCATAGGATTGGCATTCAGAATAAATAAATTGACCTAGATATTCCCTTTAAGGAAGAGAATTATGCTCAAGATGTCAAGCTTTAGATGTTGGGAAGTCTCCCAAAGTATTCAGGTGCATGTGTAGCAGAATTCCGAATTGAATCCTTCAGCTCATCTGCTTCCTGTGACAGGATTAACTTACCTTTTATGTTCACTTTTCAGAAAATCATGAAACGTCTTATAAAAAGATATGTCCTGAAGGCTCAGGTGGATAGAGAGAATGATGAAGTCAATGAAGGTAAATAATGTTTCGATGGATTTCCCAGGGCTGTCAGATGTCCCATATAGAGGGAGCCTGTCCTACATTTATTTCATTGCCTCATCACTCTCCTCTCATCAGTCAGTCTGCCTGCTCTAAACAACCCAAATCTTCAATCTGTTCACTGTGGTCTCACATTTCAAATATTCAACTCTTACACCTACTCTTCCCCAATCCATTTAATGATATTGTTACTGTTTGAGTTTTTGTTTTTGTTTTTAACAGACTATATCCCTCTATGTTTTATTTTAAGCTGATCATTCTAAAATATTAAGGAGATTATCTTGCTCCAATTAAATAGTACTAGTTAAATGTAGAATCACAAAATTTTAGTTGATAAGGACTTTAGTGATCCTATATTCCAATTTCCTTCTTTTATAAGTAAAGAAAATGAGGCCCAGTGAGATCAAAGAATTTGCCCAAGTTAGACAGGTAGTATGTTCTGACTCCAGATCTCATACTCTTGTCCCTGACCCATATTATCTATCTTTTACTCCAACAAAATAATATAATCCAAGAATATAAGAACAAAAAAAATCGCCTGTCCTGAAACTACTGGGATGCCATTTAGAAGATTTCTCTTCATTATTCTAGAAGCAGAAATTCACTAAAGCAAAAATCCAAGGAAATTAATAACCCTCCAAGAAACAACTATTCCTTTAATCAATTCTCCCATAATCAGACTGGGGTCAGGAAGAATCACCATTTCACCTCTTATTTCCTTTCCTTTGCCCCAAAGCAAGGGAACATATTCAACAATCTGAATAGCTCCCTTTTAAATTCATTGGTCAAGTTGCTGCTTCAGCTTGTGTTTGTGTGCATATTTAATATTAAGTATATTTAATTTTTTTAAATAGCCTTTCCCTTCCATCTTATAAGCAATACTGTGTATTGGTTCCAAGGCAGAAAAGCAGTAAGGGCTAGGCAATGGGGTTTAAGTGACTTGCCCAGGGCCACACAGCTAGGAAGTGTCTAAGGCCAGATTTGAGCCTAGGACCTCCCATCTCTAGGCCTGGATCTCAATCCACTGAGCCACCCATCTGCCCTCAAATACATTTGATTTTTTAAGAGATGTGAGAAAAGGGACTTCTACATGACCATGTTCTCCAAAAAAATTTTTTGTCTTTCCAGGAGAACTTAAGGAAATCAAGCAAGACATCTCCAGTCTCCGATATGAACTTCTTGAAGAAAAGTCACAAGCAACAGGAGAACTGGCTGGGCTGATACAGCAACTCAGTGACAAGTTTGGTAAGAACTTAAAAAAGGATCATCCGATGATGAACAAAGGCAAGGATGACTAGCCAGACCCACAGCCTCTGTGACATCAACCAGCATTCAGAAGGAATGACAATAGCAATGGCTTGAGCCAAATCCTGGTGTTGGCCATCAAGCTAATATAACTTCCATGAACCTGTTCCTTGGTGACACTTGTGTCCAAATAGGTTTGCCATTGTCTACAACCAACTGAGCTGCCTGGACCCAGGAGTTGTGGTGATTCTAGATACCCAAAGCATTTTTTTTCTTTTTTGTAAAAGAGTGGAACACAAATAGAAAAAGGGAGAAACAGTCAATAAATACAAGGCCATGGTTCTCATATAGCTGAACTATGATGTGTTTTCCTATTGGCACATTCTACAACATCCTATCCTCTCCCCTGAAGCCCAGAAAGAGCTAGCTGTCTTAGCCATATAAAAACATCTTCCTATTTGGATACCATGCATAGCACTGCTTATTACAGGGCAGATTGAATATCTAATGAATATCCTTAAATATTCATAAAAATAAAATTACCAAGTAAAACCAGGAGGTGACCTGTGATCTATTCTTAAGTGCCAGATGAGCCTAATAGCAAAATAGTTTTATTTGTTTAAAAAAAAGTAAAAAAAAAATTCTAAATCAAAACTTGTACTGTTAGTAGACCTGTTTAGAGGAAGTGGGGGATCCAAATAATGTATTTTTACCTTTATTAAGATTATCTCGTATTTACTATTTTTACCTAAAAAGGACAAATAAAATTATCTCACAATAACCTTCTGGGGCCCAAGTAGAATATGGTATCTGTTGACCTCAATAACAGCTACTTATGACTTTTGAAAACATAATGACATAATGATTGCTTTCTTTTTTGTTTATTAGGATACTTGAGATAATGCATACAGAAGGGCTTTCCTCAGCTATATAATTGGATAATATAATCAACACAATATAATTGTGATATATGGATGACAAAGATAAAAGATGGTTTCATCTGAAGGTATTTGTGGAGGGATAGGACAAAAGTTTAAGGGGAGTACCAATATGTTAACTCTCGAGATTCACTCGGGGCCCAGGTCTAAGTTACTCTGCCTCAGCTCATTTTAACCCTGCCCACTGGCAACTACTTTAAAGTTTAACCACTTTGTCTAATGACTTAGACCTCATACTGCAGTAAGCAAAACAGTTCAATCAAGAGAAAAGCAAATCCAAATCCAAAGCCCTTTGCCTCAAAGCCCATCACCCTGGATTCTCAGAGCTTCCCTGAGGGTGGGGGCAGGGGGCACCTGACAGCATTATCTGATCTGAAATTCTTCCTCCAAGATCACCATGGCCCAAGCTCCCTAGTCCAGGGACTCCATTGCCTTCACCAAGAACTGAAAAGAACTGATGAAACAGACTGAAACCCCAAACCTAATTCTTAGGGTCACAAAGCCTAAAAGGGAGAAGGGGAAAGAAAGGTAACCTTTCTACTCACCCACCTCAGTTCCTGATGGCTGCAACCCTCTGGGCCGTACTAGTGAATGAGTCCTTCACTTGCTTAAAAGTTCAAGATTTTCAACTACTGATTTGATTCACTGCTATGATGAAGAAATCAATCAGGGATGATTCCTCATTCAAACTATGGAGGGAAGGCCCCTGCCATCCCACATTTCCTCAGGTGGGCTCAATAAACCTTCATATTCACTGACAACAAGCAGAACATATTGCCCATGCTCTAAAGACTGAGACCTAATTGACCAATCTCTCCATTATACTATGATGCCTGAGGACATAGACTACCTATGCCCAACCTGCAGCCTGCATTTGGTGCATTTCAATTCTGGAAGTTGAAATCCAGGAAACCAACAACCTATTTACAAAGGGAAGGGATTTTGAAAATCTTAAAGTGCTTTAGAAATGGGACTATTATTATTAACATAAAAGAATTCACTATAAAATCAATGACAGAAGTAATTTTAACTTAATGGTAGAACCCTACCATTCCATTGTTAGAATCAGAAAATATGTTATAGCTAGAAAGACAGCATGACTGTCTCAGGCTGGTTGTTTTAAAGATGCAACTTATTCAGGCTATATAGATAATTTTTTAAAAGTCTACTCCCACCCCTATAATAGGGGAGCACAAAATGTCTCCTCCCAGAAACAGATCTCTGGAATCTCCCAGGTCTTGTCCCTCCATTTTAGTTAGTCTGGACATGCTCCAAAACCCTGGGACACATAAAAGTATCAGGCAGATAGCATAAAATGAATCAAACACAGGTAGCCTGCAGCTTCCAAAATCAAGGTTTCTGCTTCTCCCCATCTTTCTCAAATGACTGGGGTGCTAAGAGGTCAGGCTACCCAATCAACTGCTATTATAGAGTAATTATAGGGAAGTCATAGGATAAAGGAAGGAGCAAATCTTGGCACAAACATTGTCAAGCAAGTAACTTGCTTTTTCTCAACTGAAATTCTGCCTTATCACACTGCCTCCCAGGATAAGTATGCCCCAGCCATCTTCTAAAAGACATTAGACCCTTATTTTTACAAAGTTAATACCCTGAGTGCTTTGTCATCTAAGAAGGCAGTCTTCTAGGTTCATAGAGCAAGGGATCACAATCTGATACCAGAGATCAAGAGACCTGGGTTCTAGTTGTGACTCTACCCATTATTGTATGATCTTGAACAAGGAATCCATCCTCTCTAGGTTTCGGTTTTCCCATTTATAAAATGAGACTGTTGGATGAAATAATCTTTAATTTCCCTTCTAGTATTTTCATAATAATGCACGTTGTATGCTAACTTATCTAGTTAATTCTAATCTTGGTGTTGCTACAGGAAACAAATTTGATTTCAATTAAAAAAATATATACATTAAAGTCCACAGTGTGCAGAGCTATACTAGGCACCAGGAATAACAGAGGAATTGAAAGACTATCCATAGGATGAGACCAATTGTCTCAAATGTGTTTTGACTTTTCCACTTGAATGCCAGGAAAAGACTCGCCATTCAATGAATCTCTGAGTAGGAATGACTTGAAGAGAAAGAAAATAACCACTAGGGGTGCAAAAACCTGAAATGTCATACATTCTAAACTAAATTAGAAAGCCTAGAATTTTTTAAGTTTTTAATTAAAAAAATGTTTTGGGCTGGGAAAGACTAAATGAAAAGGGGGTATTTGAGTAAAAATGGCTGACAATAAATATATTATATGTTTAATATCTCTTTATTAGAATATGAGCTCCTTTAAAAACATTTATTTGTACCTAGTAAGTGCTTAATAAATGCTTTTTTTATTCATTCATGAGGGGAAAAGAAGGAAGGACAAATATTAAAAGGGAGTAATACCCTAGGGGATTAGTCAGAATTAAGGTTTGGTCAAATGCAAAACTGTTTGGGGTTAGGATAATGAAAAAGGATAAGGAAAGATTTTAAAGTCATATTAATAGGAATAGAGGACTTAAAAAGGAACTTTTGTAGATGATTTTGTAAATGAGCACTAAATTTGGAATAAAAAAGGGTAGGTTCAACTCCCAACTCTCTCTCTCTCTCTCTCTCTCTCTCTCTCTCTCTCTCTCTCTGTCTCTTATACACA
>NC_058131.1:440750403-440766963 GCF_016433145.1 Gracilinanus agilis
AAAGAACTCCCTAAGAAAAAATCGCCAGGGCCTGATGGATTCACAAGTGAATTCTATCAGACATTCAAAGAGCAACTAATCCCAATACTATACATATTATTTGATATGATAAGCAAAGAAGGAGTCCTACCAAATTCCTTTTATGACACAAATATGGTACTGATTCCAAAGCCAGGGAGATCAAAAACAGAGAAAGAAAACTACAGACCAATCTCCCTAGACAGGGGTCTAATTACTCAAATATACAAGGAGTTAAAGCAATTGTATAAAAAATCAAGCCATTCCCCAATTGGGCAAGAGACATGAATAGGCAATTTTCAGGTAAAGAAATCAAAAGTATCAATAAGCACATGAGAAAGTGTTCCAAATCTCTAATAATTAGAGAAATGCAAATCAAAACAACTCTGAGGTATCACCTCAAACCTAGCAGATTGGCTAAAATGAAAGAAGGGGAGAGTAATGAATGTTGGAGGGCATGTGGCAAAATTGGGACATTAATGCATTGCTGGTGGAACTGTGGACTGATCCAGGCATTCTGGCTGGCAATTTGGAATCATGCTCAAAGGGCTATAAAAGAATGCCTGCCCTTTGATCCAGCCATACCATTGTTGGGTTTGTACCCCAAAGAGATCATAGATAAACAGACTTGTATGAAAATATTTATAGCTGTGCTTTTTGTGGTGGCAACAAACTGGAAAAGGAGGGTATGTCCTTCAATTGGGGAATGGCTGAACAAACTGTGGTATATGCGGGTGATGGAATACTATTGTGCTAAAAGGAATAATAAACTGGAGGAGTTCCAGGCGAACTGGAGAGATCTCCAGGAACAGATGCAGAGGGAAAGGAGCAGAGTGGAAAAAGAACAAATTGATTCATCTGGTTTTTCAAGCGTTCTTCAAGCCTAGAGAGAGCAGAAGCAAGTAAAGACAAACTTTTGCTGTGGGATGTCCATTCTTTTTTTCATCTAATAAATTCCTTTGTAATCCAGCAGTCCAGCTTATGAACTATGAGGCACTATTTCTCAGGAAAACTCAGAAGACTTAGAATTTCTCCTTTATGTAGATAAAGAGATGAAAAATCCATGAAGTAATTAAACTATAGAAAACTGAAATAGCTTCATCCATCATCCTTTTGATGAACTCTAAAACTAGGTGAAGGGATATACAACTAAATAGCTTTACCATAAGGATTGATGTGTGTGCCTACAGATCCTTTGGAAAAGACTGTTTTGTATGTATCAACTGTGAGATTCACATTGCAGAGTGGAATTCTAGCTGCAGAGAGGGGTTCAGGCCACAGCTCAGAATTCCAGAGGGCCCCCCAAGAACTCTGAGAGATGGGGCTCTTAAGGCAGTTAAGGGAGTTGGGTTTAGAGTAGGCAGCACTCTCTGCTTGCTGTGTCTGGGGTCCTGGGTTGCTCTTGGGGGCTTAAGGCTTGAATCTGAGCAAAGGCCATTTTAGTTCCTAGCTGCCAACCGCTTTACCTTGATTTCACATTCAACTACATCACAGTTACCTCTGTTTAGTTATTTAGATATAGAAGAAGATTATTTATAGGCTTGACTGCTTGGACATAACAGTTTGAGGGCTTTCTAGACCTTGTCAATCCTTATTTAATCTTCCTTCCTTCCCTTCCCCACGTATCATTATACTTTTTTTTTAATTTTTTTTAAACCCTTGTACTTTGGTGTATTGTCTCATAGGTGGAAGATTGGTAAGGGTGGGCAATGGGGGTCAAGTGACTTGCCCAGGGTCACACAGCTGGGAAGTGGCTGAGGCCGGGTTTGAACCTAGGACCTCCTGTCTCTAGGCCTGACTCTCACTCCACTGTGCTACCCAGCTGCCCATCATTATACTTTTAATCAATTAGGAGCAGTGTCTGTTTATATTTAGGGAAATACTCACAACTTCCTCAAGCTGAGTTCCTCCTGTTTTGTAGCCCAAAAGTAAAAGCTTTCTTCTGTGCCTTCAAGCTTCAAAGACATCGAGCTTCTGCTCTTTTCTCCTATTCAATCCTGTGAGGAAATAGTTTAGAGAAAGTTATCATCTTTAGGAGTTCAGCCCTTCCTGACTTACTGTCCTGGCCCTGTAGTTAACAAGTCCGTCCACCATTATCATACAGTAACTGATTTTCCAACTGCCTACTGGGAGGGAGGAAGTGAAGGAGCTCTCAGCAAGATTCTGCCCCTCTCTTCAGTCAAGCCTGTGTGTGTGTGTCCTCTCCATAGACCAAAGGATCAGAGAGATTTGATCCTGCAGACCTCTGACATTTTACAGCTTCCCAAATACAACACAACTGAGACAGAAGTGGAGTTGAGGTAACCCCAGGTATCACCAAAGTTCTTCATAATAAAGTCTGAGCTTAGATTAGGGAAACATGTTTTTTCTAATAAACTGATGAAAATAACTTTTACTGATGTTCTCCCAGCATTTTAGTGAGCTAGAGTTTGCCTAAAGATATATGTATCAGCTCTTCAAAAGAACTAGAAACTTCTAGCAAAGGAATTAAACCAAGATCATCCTGGATTTTGAATGGAAAAGATATAGTTCCTTATCTAAGACTTCATTTCTTTCAGAAAAGCAGAAAGAAAAAAATGGGTACAGAGCCTCTTCCACTTCTATAGAGGCAGCATGGTATGGTGGAAAGGGTGCTAGACATGGTATCAAAGACCCCAAGTTCAAATATTTGGTCTGACATTTACTTAAACTGTGTGGCTTTAGGCAAGTCAAGGCTCTCTGAGCCTCAATTTTCTCATGTAAAAAAATAAAATGAGGGGATTGGACTAGATGACTTCTGAGGTCTCTCCAGCTCTAGGCCTGTGATGTTGTAATAATCTCATACATATTCATTTTGGAACTCACAAACTCCTAACCCTCTTACCTTGGTGAGAGTGATTATATGTTAACTATATATATATAGGGTTTTCCTGTCTTGACCAGCATCAGTTAAATGACTTCCCCAAACATTATCCTGCATCTTCAGGCAAGTTCAGATACACTTTAAGAATAGAGACTGTCCTCATGCCATCCCAATCATACCCAAACTTATATCTAATCAAACCCAAGGGGAACATAGGTTCAAATGGAGTGCAGAATTCCTCATCAAATAAGACAAAAAGGGAATTAGATCTTTGCTCCCATATACTATTGAAAATCTCCTAAATTTAAAACAGGATATAAAAAATGGAGAAAGACCACATAGTCTCTCCAAATGTTTCACAGTAGAATGGCTTTGTCACAGGATATGTTGGTTAAAAATAAACAAACAAACAAAAAAAAGAAAACACTTTTTATGCCATTGTCCTAGTAATGACAAAACACCTGAGGATATAAACCAGCTAACTCCCATAAGATTCCAATCTACACCCAGTTGAAAGAAGGTATGTCCATGTGAACCAGAGAAAAATAATGACAATTTTCTCTCTGTTGTAAACTCTGTTTATTTCCATATTGATTTCCACTCCTTACCTGAATAAGTCAACCCTGTTTAGAAACTACTTCTATTTAAAATTTCTGCATGATGAGAACTAAAGACAATTTGATTGAGTCTCCATTCTCTGCAGGAAAAATCTGATTTTGTAGTGGCAACTACTGTTCTGATTCCCAGGGAATACCTATTAAAAAAAAAAAACAACAACTCAAGGTTGAGCAGAAAGATTTTCTCCAACCAATCTTCTCAACAATAGAAGGACAGGCTGCAAACCCCCAATTAATCAATCCTCATTGTTCCTAAAGAATTAATGTTAGCACCCTTGAAACTTATGACTCATCCAATGCCCTCATGAGTGAGGGTATTCTTCTCTGCAAATTACCAATATCTCCTGCATTCTCAGCAAAACAACAGTGAAACATCAAACTTGTTTGTTCCAGTTTGACTTGGACCACTCATTTTGTTCATCAATTTCCCTTCTCAGGGAAGGCAGAGCTGTGCAAAGCTATGAGAAGGATACCTGCAAGTCAGAATTTTCCCAGCCAATTTTTTTTTATCTACAAGGAAGCAGAGCACTCAACATCCAGTTAAAAATAAAGAGTCCCATCAGCCCCAGTCCTCTGCAAAGTGCTTATTAATGTTTATTTTAAAACCATGGAGAGTTTGAGACTAGGTGCAGCTTCCAGAAGGTGACAAGAATTCAGAGTTTGATGCCTGAGATGAAGAGCCACACCTCTTTTCTATTTTTATGCCTCTTTCCCCACCCCTCAAAAGAAGAAAGTTAATTCTCCAACAAAAAAAATGAAAGGAGAACAATAGCTATCAACTCATGCTTATTATTTAGGGCATGAAACCACTTCTTGTCGTGATTACCCTTCCAAACACAAATGGTTTCTACCTTTTGAACACTGAGAATTACAGTTTTAGGCTCCTTTGGGAAGAACTTCATTTTGTTTCACTACTTACCTATGCAACAATCCCCTCTATATTATCCCTAACAGAGGTCCATCCACACTCTTCATGAAAAACAATATTAACTGACTACTTCTCATATCTTTTGATTTAAAAAAAAAACAACAATCCTACAACCTATGTATAATACCTATTATTATTATTCTTGTTTATACAGAGGAAATTGATACTGAAAGATTCAATAACAACCCTGTAAAAGCAGATGCTATTGTTGTTGCCCTTTTTACAGATGATAAAATGAAACCCAGAAAGTTAAATGATTGGCCCAAGATCACAAGATAGTAAGTGTCTTGGATTCAAACCCGTCTTGTTGTCTCTGAGTCTAGTGCTCTCTCCACTGTACAGTAAAATACTTCCAGTGACCCAAATTTCAGTACCTTAGGCAAAGATTCTAACAGATGTTTCTCTATCCACTACCAAAAGAGGGACACAGCCAGGGGACAATATCTCCAAAGACAGAAAGTTGTTGGGCATTTTTACTGACTATCAAACAAGTTATCAGAACTACAGGACTGAACCAGATGTCCCAAGAAAACTTTTATGAACAAGAAAGCCCCTGTTCAACGAGCAGTTTCTTTGGAAATAGGAAATTGCTCTCTGAGAAATGAAGTTGCCTTTGAGACAAGACAATTTTTGCATTTAATAATGTTCATGGCATCTCTGTCTGTGGCTGACAGCATGAACTGAATGTTTATTCTTTGGTTAAGCAGAGGTTTGCAGGGAGGGCGGAGGAGAGGGAGTGAAAACTTACAAATTGGGTCTTTTTTTGGAAATATTTTTCTTTCAAAGAAATGAGACCATTTTAACTGATGCAGAAATAAATAACAAAGAAAAAAGGGGGAGAAGTATCATACCAGAGGAAGGCCACTATCATGGAATAGAAAGGGCAATGAATCTGGGATCCAAAAGTCTGAGTTTAGCCCTAGATTGGTCACTGGTCAACTATACAATTTGGAGCAAATTATCTCCTCTCTCCAGGTTTCCTCAGAAATTAAAATAAAGAGAGATAATATTGAACTCAGAAGACTCTATGCCTGACAGATATCATTCCTTCTTATTATCCTGCCTTCCCCACATACGCTCTACTCATCACCTAGAATGTACTCCCTGTTCACTTTTAGGTCTTACAGTAAAAACCCTATTGTCCTTTGAAACTCAACTCAAACAGAAAGTGAAGCCTTTCCACATTTCCTGGCCCATCCCTGCAAGGACTTCCCTTTCGACAATCATACCATCACCAAAATTACTTTATTTATTTTGTATACAGTTTCTATATAATTAAATATGAATTTTAAAGCCTACCACATAGTAGGTATTTAATAAATGCCTGTTGCTTGCCTATTTGGCATCATGAATAACTGAGAAAATAAGTATCAAAATAGTAGAACACATGAAGATGCCTTCCATTCATAGGGAGAAGGGGATAGGAGAAGATAAAACATAACTGTGATCGAGATCATTTTATACTTTAATTTCCAGTTTTCACCCATGGGAAGAGTATTATTTTACTGATTTTAATAGAGTTTACCTTCTCTCTTCAATGCATGCACAGGTACAAATGGATTTGTGTTTTTGTGCTTATGTATGTGTGCGTGTGTGAAGCAATTTTCTACCTATAGGGAAAACAATTACAGCAAAAAATTAAAATTGGAAATAAGAAATCCTAATATTTTCAAGACAGCACACACATGTGTCAAGGACTGGATAAGAAACAGAGTATATTCTAATTTTCAATATTGGTTTGATATTTATCTAACAGTGTCATAGTTCAGGTAACCCAGTAAATATAAAAAGGCAAAAGGCATCTCTAAACATGGAAAAGCAGAAGTCCAAGAGATTGTGAGCTCAATAGCAGATATTACTGGAAATCACTGGCTCCACAATGCTGGGATACAGATGTGGAGAAAACTCCTGTTAGCATGAGTTGAATTCTGGCCTGGTTCCCCTGGCTCCCCATACAAACACAGATATGGGGTAGAGATATATCTGACTGGACAGCTCTTCCATTTCAAGGAATATGCTTGAAAGAGTAAAGGATGTGGCCATTTTTTATGATCATGGGCTGCCTGACTAACTATGGTTCTGACCACTTACACAAAGTGCCTACTAAAGCCCCTGAAAAGTGTGCATGCAGAGGAAGATAAGATGGAAAGAAGAACCTGCAATGAAAAATGAAAAAAAAAAAAAGAGAAATTATGGCTCCTGTCAGTCTACAGGTCCTCCCTCCCTTCTAGACAACTAGTGACAGTGAGACTCAAATGCCAGGGAGATGTGGCTGGTAACAAGTTTTTTCTCATCTTTTCAGGGTCTCTGTACTGTCCAGTGGGCAGTTTGTCAATCTAGACCAGAACTCACACCATCTTTGAGTTCCAAAGATAACTAAGTGGGAGAGTCTATGTTAGAACTGTTAAATGCTAGTGAGACATAGTGATTTGCCTCTGAAAGGTGAGGAAAAGAACGGACTGAGTAAAAATTGACATTTATATAAAGACTTAAAGTTCGCAAAGTACTTTATATATATTATCTCATTTGAGGTCCCACAACAACCCAGTGAGGTAGGGACTATAGGTATTATTATCCCCATTTTATAGATAAGAAAACAGTTTCAGAGAGACACATGGCTCATTAAGTGTCAGGGGCACTGAACCCCAAGCCTTCCTTAATCCAAGGTAAACATGGTAATAACTATTATGCCAAATATAGGTATGGATAATTTTTTAGGAGATCCATTATCTATTAAATTACTCTTAAAACCCTATTTCACTGGCATCATCTTAAAACAAATGTAATTCATGCAAAGAGGTTTGATTCAATTCCTGGTTTTGGAACTGTGGAAGGGACATTTTTTTCCATCAATGCTTCCCTTGTAAAGGCAGTGTTATATAATGCTCTGGTAGACCTAGGTTCAGATCCTACTTCTGAAACTCACTATCAGTGATCGTGGGAAAATCCCTTAAACTTTCTGATTCCCAGTTTCTTCATCTTTAAAATGGGAATAACAATTTTGGTAGTACTGAACTTATAAAGCTGTTATTAGGCTTGATTATATCCTAGGGCAGTGACAGTGAACCTTTTAGAGAACTCATGCCATGCCCCACCCCACACCTCAGACTGCTGTGCCCACCCCCCCAGAGACCCAGTGCCTTGCCCCAACACCCCCCACCCTGAGAGAAAGAGAGGGGAGTGGTCTGTGTACTCCACTCAGGGGAGAGATTAAGTGAGCTGTTGGAAAGAGGGGCAGGGAGGCATAGTGGAGAGGGGGAAGGAAGCAGCTCCATCTGAGTAAAAATATTTTTATACTCATTTCAGCACTAAACTGCTCTATGTAAAGAAGACCTTAAGAGATAGTATCTTACATGACTATATCTCACAGAAAGGCAGATTTACCCAGTGGAAAAGATTGCAGTCAATTCTTTTTTTGTAAGAAATCTAAAAGACAGTAGCAATTATTGCTCGACTTTTCTAATTTCTTCCTAAAAATGGTCAGTGAACATATTTATTTTTAATGAAACACAAGAAGGAAAGATGCTACCAATGATTTCTATAGCAGGCCATAAAACTGACAGGTATGGAGATCAGGGAGATAGCTGTGAGACTGGCAATATTGTTCAATTTAAGAACAGAAAACTTTTGTTTAAAATCCATCTCCATTATTTATTACTTTTTTTTTTTTTAACCTGGGCTAGTTGCTTGGCCCTAATATCTTCAAAATCAGGGAGCTGTACTAAACAATTTCTATGCCTTTTTCATTGCTAAATCTGAACTGACCCTCTCCCAAAAAATCATAGCTTCATCTAATCATGTATAAGAAATGTAAATAAATGCAGGTAACTAAAATAAATGAGTGGTACAACCTATATCCATGTTGTATGCTGGAGTATTCAAGAGAGCACTGCTTCCCTCCCCCTCTCCATACATGCCTGAGGATATTACTCACATCACCCACCCCTCTGCCCAGTAATCCAATGGGAGTACTTCCTCCCTTCCCTGTCTGAGGTGGGGGAGGGGGTGGCCCTCACATGCTGCATGAGTGTTTTGGTTCGGGCACTTGGTCACTGACCTATATGGATTGAGGGTATGTGTTAAATGTTAAGAACAAAAAAGATTGTGGACTTTGTAAAAGCTATTTTGAGTTCAAAAAATGGAAAACAAGAAAGAGATAAAAACTTTTGTTCCAGGGAATCAAACAATATAATAATTTAATAATAGAGAGAAGCCAATTTATCTCATCTTCTAAACTCCTATTTTTCCCCTGTTATCTCCACCAAAAGAAATAATCTTCATATAGCTGACCTCTATGAGTTCAAACCTCAAAGCACAGACAAACTATATTTTAAGGTACTGAAAAATATTGTGAATTAGATTGCTGTTTCTATCAGTCATCTTTGAGGAACTATAGAAAATGGGAAATAAGCAACTATTGTGCCCTCTTTTTCTAATGACCAACTTTGGATCCTTCAGACTGCATAACCCAATAAATTTCTGGGAAAATACAGAATGAATTTTAAAAGAATAGTTTCTGAAATTTTTTTAAACACTTACTTTCCATCTTACAATCAATACTGTATATTGGTTCTATGGCAGAAGAGTGGTAAGGGCTAGACAATGGGGTTTAAGTGATTTGCCCAGGTTCACACTGCTAGGAAATGCCTGAGACCAGATTTAAACCTAGGACCTCCCATCTCTAGGCCTGGCTTTCAATCCACTGAGCCACCTAGCTGTCCCCTAGAGATATTTTAAAAGGGAAAACAGTGATTATCATTATGAGCAAACTAGTCTCATTTCCTTTGATTGGTAGATCCTGGGAATGCCTTGAATATGGTAAAACAGGATTTAAGCAAGGCATCCAACAAACTCTCATGTGCCAAATGGAGAGAAATAGACTACATAATAGTACGATTAGTTGGATTAGGAACTTTTTGAATGATCAAGTCCAACTAATTAATTAAAGGGGCAACTGGATGGGAGTGGGGGTTGATGCATTGAGGAGAATGCTAAATTACTTTGTATTTGGTCTAGTCTTATTCAACCTTTTTATCAAAGGCCAGGATGAAGGCATAGATAACATGTTTATTAGAATTGCAGATGATATAAAACTGGAAGAAATAGATGACATGTTGAAGTTTATTGAAAGAATTGTGATACAAAAGATGTCAAGAGTTTAGAAGGAACTTCATAGAGACAAAAATAAAGACCTAGAACTGTGTTGACAAATCTATGGCACACATGCCAGAGGAAGCTGCTCCCTCCCCCTCTCCATGCATGCCTGAGAACATTTCTCACATGACTCACCCCTCTGCCCAGAAATCCAATGGGAACACTTCCTCCCTCCCCTGTCTGGGGTAAGGGGGCAACTCACATGCAGCATGAGGATTGCAGTTTGAGCACATGGTCTCTAAAAGGTTCACCATCAATGATCTAGATCTGAGTACAAAAAATCAACTGCACATGTTAATCAGAGGTCTGACTCACAATAATTTAACATCTTTCTGTGGACTCCAAGATATCCTATATACTCCTTAATCCTACACATAAGGCCAAAAGGGGTAAGATACATCTAGCCAGACAACAGTTGGTGAATTTTTTTTTTTATTTTTGGCAGGGGAATTGAGTAATCAGAAGCTTGAAATGAGCCAACAATATGACCTGGTAATCAAGAAAGCTAATTAAATCTTGGGCTATAATCAGAAAAACTTAACTTCAAGAATAAGAGAATTATTTGGCTCTTATCTACCCAGACCTTACTGACCATGTTTGGTATATTCTGCCCAATTCTTGGCTACACATTTTAGCAAGGATACTGACTGAAAAGTCTAGAGCAATGGTTCCCAAACATTTTTGGTCTACCGCTCCCTTTCCAGAAAAAAATATTACTTAGCCCCCTGGAAGTTAATTTTTTTATTTTAATAGCAATTAATAGGAAAGATAAATGTACCTGTGGCCAATACCGCTTCCCTGGATCACTGCAGCACCCACCGGGGGGGGGGGGGGGGGTGGCGCCCACTTTGGGAATCACTGGTCTAGAGGAAGATAGCCAGGATGACACAGGATCTCAAAAACATGCCATCTGGAGACTAGTAGAAGGAACTTTGGATATTTAGTCCAGAGAAGATAAGATTGTCTTTAACTCACTAGAGGGTTGTTATGTGAAAGACAGATTGCCTTTACTTTACATATACCTAGCGGGCAGGGCTAAATTCAGTGATTAAAAATCATAAGAAGGTTGATTTTGATTTAATAGAAGGAAAAAATGTTAAAATTAGTAGTCCCAAAACTGGAATGGGCTGATATACGGCGGGATAGAACATTTCAGGGGGCCGCATCTGGCCCATGGGCCATAGTTTGCTACATTTTATACATGATGTAGTCCACACAGGTGCAGGGTGGGAGTGGGTACTGTTGGATTTGACTTCAAAGGTCTTTAACACCCCCACTCCATCTCCAGTCGACCCCAGCTTATTTTATCTCTTTTACCTGCTATACAAAATCCAAAAATAAAAGCCCAGAGTAAACAGCTACTGCAGATAATGGGAGCAGATGTTGACAATCTGAGGCAGAAGCTCAGATCCTGAGTAAACACCAAAGCTAAGAGTGGTTATTATTTGGTAAAGTCTATAAGATGACTTTAGCTCCAAACTTCATAATCCACCTTCCCCAAAAGGGAAATCTTTCTTTAATGGTCACAGCTACATCCCACTTAGATCCCATTTAGACACAAGCTAAAAAATCTAGAGCTGCTTCTCTAAAGAACCATTCACTTCTGGAGGTTCAAAAGTCATTATACACAGGATTTCCATAAAGGTGGATTAGGAAATAATGGTAATTAAAACAAGGTCTTGTGTTAAAATTCCTATGTGGGTAAGTATCACATAGCTTTTTTCTCTGACCTCAGCCTTCAATCCCTACCATAGATTACCATGTATACTTTATACAACTATCCTTTGAACAATTTCTCAAACTACATATACTTATGTAGGGTCCTATTCTAGGATATCTTGGAAAGCCACAAATGGGAATAAAACAGGGCCCCTGGTATCAAGGACTCTAATTGGGGAGATAAGACATAAACACATGAAAAATTAAATAACAACACAAGATTTAAATAAAAGCTTGAGATAATAATAGACGAGACTGCATAACTAATTGCCCACTGAATTGTAATAATAATCTCTCACATTTAAAAAGCAGTTTCACATATATTTTCTCATTTGATTCTCACAACAGACCTAGGAAGTGGGCAGGGAAAGTCATGGAATTTGAAACATAAAGAATTCTTAGAAGTCATCTTACCTGACCCTTCAATTCTATAGATGAGGAAACTGAGGCTAAGATGGTTAAGCTGAGGTCATACAATTAGTAGAAATGCCAGAACTAAAACCCAGGGGTTCTGTCTCCAGATTTAGTGTCCTTTCTACTACAAGTACTACAAGTAGTCTGTGTCTCATTTTATAGATGAAAAAAAAAACAACTGGAAAGATGAAGTGACATTATGTCTCACAGCTTTTAAATCATAGAACCATACCTTGTGAGAGCTGAAAGATTACTAAACCATAATCCAGGTGAATCCCATGTAAAGCTTTCCTGTCAAGGGGCCACAGTAACAGCTAGGAGACTCAAGCTTTGGGAGCCTAAATAAACATCAGCATTTACTTTCCAGTTCTAAGTTACAACTAGAAAAAAAATCCATCAGAAATCACAGGCCTGTGCCTAGCCTTAAATAGCCCAAATGTTTATAGGAGATGCCAGCACATTCTCTTTGCCAAGAAGTAGGAGAACTCATTTTACAAACCTTTTGGCAGCCAGAAGATTGCCAAGAAGGATTCATCAACTTTACAAAAGTGAGCCAGGAATGGACTCGCTAAAACCATGACCATGGTCCATCAGCAAGGCCAGCAAACACCCACCTCTGTCATGCCTGATTTGAAGGATACTTCAAAGCCACCCAGACTAGTCACAGCATTGCCCACTCCCACCCCCACCTTCCAGTCCCTAGATTAGGTTGCTCTGAAATTCCATGAAATCTTAGATTGTCAAAGTTGCATAGATAGTAAGGAGCAGAGTCAGGATTCAAACTAATGTAATTTATTATCATGGGATCATAAATTCGTAGCTGGAAAGAAACTTGTGTATTTTGTAGATGAGTCTGAGACTCCAAAAAGCTAAGTGACTCATCCAAACTTACACAAGTTGTAAAGTGACCAAGACAAATTGTGATTCTTCTGACTTCAAACTAGCATTCTTTCTGCTATACCATATTGGATCTTCTGGCTCCTAGTCTAGAGTTTTGTCTAGTCTAGCAAAGTATAGAAGAACATTGTTTTTGGAGTCAGAAGACTCTAGGGTTTAATCTTGGCACTGAGATTAAGCTGTGGGCAAGTCATTTAACCTCTCCTGGACTCCCTACCATAGAAATAATCATGTTCAGCGATTGCAGGAGAAAGGTAAGTTAAACCCCAATAAGTGTGATATTGGAAATTTGGGATTCCTTGAACTTATTATTGAAGTCTCTGGTCTAAACTTCCTGTGGACATTTAGATCTCTTACAAACTATATTTCCCATGATTCAACAGGCTTCCTGTCTTTACGTGGTGATGTAAGCCTATGTAAACAGAAGCTTAAATAGGGAGATTGGGATTGGTACTTCCTCTTTTGCTGCTGAACAAGCCAGGTGGGCAGAGGTAATGGTGGGGCAATTTGAATGAGCTCTTATCGGTTATGTGGCCATAACTATCTAAATGGTTTTAAATAAAACTCCAGTATTTTAAAATATATCCTTCTATATTAATTTTATTTGTAACATAAGGAAGATTGTATACAAAGAGAGTACCAGACAGCCAAGGATGGAGCCCTAAAAGATGCTCTTAATTGAAAATATTTTTTTTTAATCCTGGGACTCCATTCTAGGAGCATAGGGCCACAACCAGTAGGCAATGGGTCACACAGTCGCTCAGGGTCTCCCAGCTGGGAAGTGTCTGAGATTTGAACCTAGGACCTTTCGTCTCCAGGCCTGGCTCTCAATCCACTGAGCTAGCCCAGCTGCCCCTACTTTAGATTGCAGTTTCTTTAGCAGATGTAGTT
Organism: Gracilinanus agilis; assembly: GCF_016433145.1. Classification (NCBI taxonomy): domain Eukaryota; kingdom Metazoa; phylum Chordata; class Mammalia; order Didelphimorphia; family Didelphidae; genus Gracilinanus; species Gracilinanus agilis. Next base: position 440,763,884 of record NC_058131.1, read on the forward strand.
TTTACAGGGTGGGGTTGCTAGCCCTACGCCCAACCCTCCTCCTTTTTCATCCGGGCTAGGGACCGTCCTTGGCCCAGCAGTGGTAAGGGTGGGCGATAGGGGTCAAGTGACTTGCCCAAGGTCACACAGCTGGAAGTGTCCGAGGCCGGACTTGAACCTAGGACCTCTCAATCCACTGAGCCACCCAGCTGCCCCAATTGAAAATATACCAGGAGGAAATTGGAAAATGGAATAGTCAGAGAAGCAGAAGGGCAAACAGGCCTCTCTTAAAGAGTATTTTTTAACTTTTCAATTCCTCATGACATTTTATCATGAACTGTCCTCCATTTGCCCTTCAGTATAAAAGAAATGAAAATGGGAAGTAGGAAACTTTTTTACATTTCTTAAACTTTCTGCCCCCCATTTATTCTAAGCCCCTGATCCCTGCATAGGTAAGTAAATATCATCCTTTAAGGCATATAAGCATTACACAGAAAATGAATATTTGACCAGAATTCCAGGGTTTGGGGAGAAGCAGAGAATGGAGTTGAACTTAGCTCTAGCATTGCCAAGTCTTATTACTGACAAGTTAGCTAACAAATACTAGCGCATCCACAGCAGGGAAAGCAGATTAGCCAAGGACTGAAAACATGATGGTGGGAGAGGTGCCATGATTATCTCAACAACAACTTAAAATAGTTTTGTTTTTTTATTCTCCAACAGAAATTTTTTGAAGCATTCAGCTTCGTTGGACTACTGAATATTCAATACCTCACATACTCATGGGGAAAAAAAAATAGCACACTTGTCACTGAAGTAGAGCCCTACCTAAGTACTACTCTCCCATTGCTCAACCACAGCCTGCACTGGGGGATAATTATAATTTATGCCAAGGCTGATTATGTGGGGAGCATCTTTGTCTAAACTGCATGATTTTTCAATGCTGTACTTTCTTAGGGTGAGTGAGTGGTCCTAGCCTAGAAAGAAGCATATTTCCTCAGAGGTTTGATTTGCCTAAGAAAGTGAGAATTTTAACACGGAACTGCCTTAGGGGATGCTATTGAAACTTGGGGATATGATACTAGTCAGCTTGCTAATAGAGGGACAACTGGCCAATGATGTTACTCAAACTTCATCATAGCTGTTATAAAGCAAAATTCAGAAATTAAGTAGTAGTCCTAGACTCTTCTCTGTGCTCAAGGTCCCCCATCTGAAGCCAATTGACATAGATCCAATCACATCACCCACTCTGCTCAAAAGTCTTCAAGGGTTGACTTCCGGGTTAAGATGGAGGCAGAGTAAGAAGCAGCTCTTAACCTCTCCTGACCAAAACACACAAAACTCCTCAAGGGGACATAAAAACAAGTCCAGACGAACGGAGGAACCCCACAACAGGGCACAGCGTGGAAGGTACGTGGAATCGAGACATTTCCAGGCTATAAAGGACTCTAACTCAATCGCGGGCTGAGCAACCGCCCCACCCCCACCCCCTCCACACTCACCTATAGCTCCGAACCCAGCTAAAAAGAAATAGAGGAAGTTTGGGGCACCCATCGAGTCATCGGCAACTCCAGGACCTGTTCCTGAGAGCAGCAAGACTTAGGACCCCATTAAGTCAAAAACGCACGCGAAATCTGAGCGTGCGTGGGAGCAGGACGCTGGGCGCAGAGTGCCGGCTGAGCAGAGGCGTGGGTGGAGGCAGACACAGCCAGGAACTAAAGCCTAAGTGGGAAACCAGTGCAGACGGGTATACGACTGTGGAAGTAGCTCCCTGAGACTTGTAAAGGAACCTCCTGCAGAGGATCAAGTAAGGGAATCCACCAGGGGGCTTGACCTTGGGAAAAAACTAGAACTCAGACCTCAGGAGCCAATAGATCTCTGACAGACACTGAGCACGAGGATAAACCTGAGAAGCTGCTGGGCTAATGATGGCTAATCAGTCACAGGAAGTTCAGAAGAGAAAGAATAATAACAAAAAAAAGAAGTCTTTAACACTCGACAGCTTTTACACAGAGAAAATCCAGACAACCGAGCAAACAGAGGAGGAGAACAAACAACCATCCAGACCCTCCCCAAATAAGGAAAACTCCTCACAAGCTATGGAAGAGTTCAAAACTGAGATTTTGAGGAAAATGGAAGAGATCTGGCAAGAAAATAACAGTTTAAAAGGTAGAATCTTGCAACTGGAAAGCGAGGCTCAGAAACCAAATGAACTGATAAGCAAATTGAACACAAGAAATGACCAGATTGAAAAGGAATACCAGAAGATTATGGCCGAAAACCAGAAGATTATGGCCGAAAACCAGAAGATTATGGCCGAAAACCGAAAGATTATAGCCGAAAATCAATCCCTAAAGGCTAGAATTGAGCAAGTAGAAACTAATGATCTCTCAAGACAACAAGAACAAATAAAACAAAGCCAAAAGACTGAAAAAATAAAAGGAAACATGAAATATCTCAATGAGAGAGTGACAGACCAAGAAAACCGGTCTAGAAGAGACAATTTGAGAATAATTGGTCTTCCAGAAAAACCAGAAATTAATAAAAACCTGGACTCTATACTAACAGAAATAATTCAGCAAAATTGCCCTGAAGTCCTACAACAAGAGGTCAATATAGACATTGAAAGGATTCATAGAACACCTGCGGCATTCGATCAAGAAAGGAAAACACCAAGAAATATCATTGCAAAATTCAAGAGTTTCCAAGCAAAAGAAAAAATCTTACAAGAAGCCAGAAAGAAACAATTCAAATATCAAGGAGCAACAATCAGGATCACACAGGATCTGGCAGCCTCAACACTAAAAGACTGCAAGGCGTGGAATACAATATTCAGAAAGGCAAGAGAGCTGGGCCTGCAACCACGGATCAACTACCCATCAAAATTGACTATATATTTCCAAGGGAAAGTATGGGCATTCAACAAAATTGAAGAATTCCAGGTATTTGCACAGAAAAGACCGGGGCTAAATGGAAAGTTTGATATCCAACCACAAAAATCGAGAGAAACCTGAAAAGGTAAATAAGATACAGAGGGGAAAGAAAGAAAACTTATAATTTTTAAATTTGCCTTTTTAAGGGCCTCAGTGAGATCTAATTAT
>NC_058131.1:440771899-440799527 GCF_016433145.1 Gracilinanus agilis
CTTGATCAAGGACACATGACAAAACTAGTGGAAATGCGCATCGGCCAAGGATGGGGGGGGTGCGGGGGGGGGGGTTGAAGGGGAAAGTTGGAGCATGAATCATGTAACCATGTTAAAAATGAATATTAATAAATGTTAAAAAAAAAGTCTTCAAGGGTTATCTATTGCTTACCATAGAAAGTTTTAATTTATTTATCTAGTATTCAAAACTTTCCACAATCTGGTGCCATCCTACTTTTCCATATTTCATATCCTTTAGTCAAACTAGACTATTCTTTGTCCTGCCTTTTCAAAGAAAAATTTTTTCCCACCTCAGTGGACAGAACATAGGACCTGGAGTCCAGAATACCTGAGTTCAAATCTGACGTCAGCCACTTATTAGTTGTGCAAGTCACTTTACCTGGGCATGTAACTTAATTCCTTTTCACATCTGTAAAATGGGCAAATTAGCACCTAATTTCTAGGTAGAGCTTTTGTAAGGATAAAATGAGATTTCATTTGTATAGTGTTTGGCAGGTCTTAATTAAAGCAATGTATAAATTCTAGCTATTATTTTTATTATTGGTTTGCTCACACTGTTCCCCTGCCCAGGTTGCACTGCCTGGAATTTCTTTCCTTCCCTTCTTTGTTGGCTGAATTCTCTTTCTTTGCAGCATTGATGAAAAATACAAAATTGTAGGCAAAAAACTGACAGCCTGGAAGGGGTGCTTTCATGAAAGCTGCCAATTAAGGGCAAGGATTTCAGAGGTGAAAGACAGATTTGAGAAGTGAACAGATGATTATGATAATGTTGTATGAGAATCAGTTTTGGATTTCTAGATGTTAGTTTAAAATATAGGAATGATATCCTTTTAGGTAGGAGTGGAATACACCTAACAAAGGCTAATGAAATTACATTTGTTGGGAGTTTTGCAAATCTAACCAAAAAGACTTTAATATGAAAAGGAAATAAGAAAGCAGAAATTTCCTATGCATATCCATGCAAACTAGATGTCATAGAAAATCACTACTATTGTTTCTGGAAAGAATAGCAGTACAGATAACCAGAAAGTTACAGGAGTGGAAATCCAAGAAAAGATGATAGATTCAGAACTGAAAGGGATGATAAGGCCTTCTAGTCCAACTAACTTTCATTTACATATGAGGAAACGGAGCCCCTAAAAGGCTAAGTGATTAGTCTAAGGTCACTGAGGTAATGAGGAAAAACCAGTATTTGAATTTTGGTCTTCTGACCCTCCAAAGCCAACATTCCTGCTAATGTACCCCTTTAGTGATAAAAGTCCATAACCTCAGATATCTATGTGCATAGTAACAGATAAGTAAGGTGAAGTAGAAATCCAAATACTACAAGAAAACAGTTGTGACCTATATCCCACCCAACTGTCCCATCCCCTCCAGGCTATAGGAATCTTGGATGACTTCCATCTGCATAAAGGTCTCTAATTTGGGAATAGGAAATACAGGCTATCTACTCTGTGCCCATAAACTGAGGAAAAGAAAGGGGATCCCATATTTAATTTTGAGAATAGCAATGCTCCCAGCCCAGTGCCTCCAGCTATCTTAAAAGGAAGCAATCCCTAGGAGGATACAACCTGGGAACTACTCCTACAGGTGCTACAGCTACTAAAGACTCGGAAAGAAATGTTCATATTACCTTACCAGAACTTTTGGCATTGTCAAATTTTTCAACCTCAAAATCTCATATGGTTTTATTAAGGGAAATAACATTAAAATAGCATTACCATCTGCTTTGCCACACCCTCAAAAGCCATCGGATCCCTATCTATCTTACTTACAGTTAAAACCTATTCGTGTTGTCTCTTCCATTATAATGTGAGCTTTTTAAGATCATAAACAGTCTTCTTTTTCTATTTGTATCTCTAGAACTTAGCACAATGATTTGCACATAGTGTTTAATTAATTCTTTCTTCATTTATTCACTTATTTATTAAGCAGCTACTATATGCAAGCCACTATTTCCTACCCAAATAAACATCCTAGATATCTCACCCAAAAATTGCTCAGCTGAGTGAAATCATCTTTGTAAGAGAAACTCTTCTAGGAAAAGGAGAGGAAATATATGAGGACATGAGCTATTAGTAGAGAGGGAGGGGAAAGGATTAGTGAAAGTAAGTGATGGTAACACAAAGAGCCGGAAGCCAACATCATTCTGAAGACAAAATGCTAGAGATGGATGCTTACTGGTTTGGGCAGAAATCTCCCAGCATCTCTCTCCCTCAATCCATCCAGGGAGTTCTTCCCTGATATTAGATTTAGTAAAAAGGCTATATCATCATGCGCAACTCACAATCTCTCTGAACCTCAGTATCCTCACCTATAAAATGAGGATTGTAATATTGATCTCATGGAGTTGTTGGTGGAATTAAATGGCATGTATGTAGAATGGAGTCGCACCTTCAATGAATGTCTTCCAAGAAGAAACTCAATAACTACTTAATCAAGATTTAAGGAAATTTTTTGTGCATGAATGGATTAGAATGGATGTCCTCTGTTCCTCTGAAGCTTTTAGATTCTGTGATTCTGAGTATATCTTACAATACGATGCTATCCTTTCCCACTCTAACCCCACTTGTCCCATTTTACTTGAATCAATCAAAAAGCAATAAACATTTATTTAGTACTCACTAAATGCCAATTTCAATTATAACCTTCTGGAACCCCATCCATTTGTGGGAACTGGTGAATTTACTTACTGGTATTAGGTTCATCTCTTTTGCTTCCCAGGCTTTGTACATGTATGTTTAAACATCATAAGTCACAGGTTTCATTAATGGCTCCTTACTTGGCTTCTGCCTCCTATAAATTACTGGGTATCTCTATTGCTTATCTTCTTCCAATATTGACACTATTCTCTATGTTATCTATCTTGGTAAATATTCATGAGCAAGTTTTTTTCTTCTCTCTCCTTTTCAGATCAATGCCTTTTTTAATTAGATTTGCAACAACCCAAGCTATATCTTTTTATGAACCATTTTAGGTGCTACTCAATAGCCAGTTTTTCCTATATTCTAAGCCATGGTCAAGAAATCCAAATCAAAGACCCCCTCATCATCTTTCTCCCATACATTGATCCCAAATATTTAGTAAAGATAAATCAGATCACAAGGGAGAAGTTTGTTACTAGGGTTTTCTGAGCTAGGCACATGAGACCCAGACACACCAATGATAGAAACAAATAGAAACAGGAAGGAAATAAGCAATGTCTGCTCCCAAAGGAAGGGAAGAAGGAAAGGCATAACTTTAGTTTCAGGAGATATGAGGATTGAAAAACATAAAAATAAGCCACTCTTTCAGTTGAGGAAAGAAAATTTCAGTTGAAAGAGTCCTCTAAAGGTAAGTCTTGAGTAGGGTAGGTCTGTTGAGGCAAATTTCAAAATACTTTATATATATTTTTATGACTTTTATTAGGGGATGGGAGAGAGAGATGTGGATCCTTAAAATGAAGGAAAGTTTTTGTGGTTGAGGTTTCTCAAATGGTATGTAGTTACGACTGGGAATCGGGGTCCTCTTTACAGACCACAAATATTGACACATTTAAGCATGTGAGCCATGTCCCAGGTAAACAGAGAGATCTAGAATGAAGATTAGGAAGGAGTATTTGAAGCCAAGAGTAGCAACCAGTACATGGGGGGAGGGGGGAACTACACCCCAGATTTGACTATATCATCTTTCCTTTCTCAACTCTTTCTTTTTATTCTGAGTATTAAATAAAACTAACTTAACACTAAGGTTGATACTAAAATAGCTCATGCATTTGACTTAGAGAAGTTCTACTGTGTGAGAGGCTTTATTTCCAAAAGAGAATTTTCATACCTTTTTGACTCACGTTCTGGATTTCCACCACCCCAAACTCCAGCCTGATGGATAACAGCAAACTGCTTAGAAGTAATGGCCCTGGGGGGTGGAGCCAAGATGGAAGAGTAAATAGAAGCGTGGTTTCACCACAAAAATCCTCTTTGACCAAGAGTAAAATATCACCATAAAATGAATGCAGGAGTGAAAGAACTAACAAGGAGATAAAGTGAAACAACCTTCAAAAAAAAAAAAAAGAAAAACCCAAAAGGTAGACAGAGACTATCTGGGGAACTGAGGTGAGAAGGGAGCAAAGTAAGCAGGAGGCATAGCAGTGAGTGAAGAGCAAGCCAAGAGCAAACCATAAATCCCCACCCTACTCCCATCACATATCTGCTCTCATAGGTTCTGAACTTAAATCAGACCCTGAGATCCTGCCAGGGTAAATAGTAGTCCAAGCCAACACATACCCCCTTAAAATTTCAAACCTGTAGAGAAGTTAGGAGTCCCATCCCAAGACAATCTGGTCCACATGGGCCCAGAGACAAGTCAGGAATCCCAGTCTGGGTTTGGGATGAGGATATAATCCACAGTTTGGGGTGAGGACACAGTTCTCAGGGGGATCCCCACAGATCTTTTTGCCCAAAACTAAGGGTGTAGCTCCAGGACAGGGCAGGACATAATAAACATTATATATTTAAAACTACCAGCAAGTATCATCTGCAGTGGGGACAAATTAGAAGCCTTCCCAATAAGATTAGGAGTGAAATAAAGATGCCCATTATCACTCTATTATTTAATATTTTTCTAGAAACACTAGCAGCAGCAATTAAAGAAAAAATTTAAGGGATTAAAGTAGGCAATGAGGAAATTAAACTATCACTCTTTGCAGACAATTTGATGGTATAATTAAAACTCCAGAAAATCAACTAAAAGACTAGTGGAAATAATTAACAACTTTAGCAAAGTTGCAGGATACAAGATAAACTCACATGAATCATCAGCAATTCTATATATTTCCAACAAAACTCAGCAACAAGAGTTAGAAAGAGAAATTCCATTTAAAATCACTCTAGACAATATAAAATATTTAGGAATCTATCTGCCAAGACAAACACAGGAATTATAGGAACACAACTACAAAACATTTTTCACACAATTAAAATTAGATCTAAACAATTGGATAAAACATTAATTGCTCCTGGGCAGGACAAGCTAATATAATAAAAATGACAATCTTACCCAAATTAATCTACTTATTCAATGTCATACCTCTCAAACTGACCTCAGCAAACTAGTGTTTGATAAACTCAAAGGCCCCAGCTTTTGGAACAAGAACTCACTATTTGACACAAACTTCTGAGAAAATTCAAAAATGCTGTGGGGAAAATCAGGTTTAGATCAACATCTCACACACCCTATTCCAAGATCACTTCAAAATGGGTAAGTAATTGAAATATAAAGAGTGAAATCATAAATAAATTAGGTGAACATAGAATAGTATACCTGTCAGATCTGTGGAAAAGGAAGGAATTTAATAACAAGCAAAAGAGAGAGAATATTGCAAAATTATAATGAATGACTTTGATTACATCACATTAAAAGGGTTTTGTACAAACAAAACCAATGCAACCAAAATTAGAAGAAAAGTAACAAACTGGGAGAACATTTTTATTACAAAACTCTCTGAGTTTAATTTCCCAAATATATAAGGAACTAAGTCAAATTTACAAAAAAATCAAGTCATTCCCCAATCAATGTCAAGGGACATGAATAGGCAGTTTTCAGATGAAGAAATCAAAATGATCAATAATCACATGAAAAAACTGTTCTAAATCCTTCCTGATTAAAGAAATGCAAATTAAAACAACTCTGAGGTACTACCTTACACCTAGCAGACTGGCCAATATGTCAGCAAAAGAAAGTGATAAATGTTGGAGGAGATGTGGCAAAATTGGGACAATAATATACTGCTGGTAAAGTTGTGAATTGGTCCAACCATTCTGCAGGGCAATTTGAAACTATGTGCAAAGGGCTTTAAAAGAATGCCTGCCCTTTGATCCAGCCATACCACTGCTGGTTTTTTACCTCACAGAGATAATAAAGAAAAAAACTTGTACAAAAATATTTGTAGCCGTGTTCTTTGTGGTAGCAAAATATTAGAAAATGGGGGTGGTGTCTGTAATAGGTATAGGCTTTAAAGGTATAAAGGCAGATTTTTCAAGTAGATTAGGGAAAGCCTTGGCTGAAAGTCATGGACATTCTGTATAGAATGCAGGGGGTAGGGAGGAGAGAGCTAAGCAACAGACATTGCTGTTTTGTGAGGGGTTTGGAGCAGAAGTGCAATCAGCAGTCCCTATTTGACCTGGGATCTTGGAGATTGGTGAAGGTTGCAAAGGCTGAAGACATCATCCTGAAAGTCAACTCTGAGTAGGGAAGAGGCCTGTGTTCTGGTGGACAGTCTGCAGACATCTCTCCCTACCTGGTTACTTTGTATCATCAGCTGTGGAGGAGTTGGTTCCTGGTATCCTGAAGACATCTCTGGAACAGTTGTGAGAACCCAAACCCAAGCCCTCTTCCTCAGGTCCTTAGCCAAGCTGTCAAACCTGGTAGAAGCCAGGTTGGCTAAAGAACTTACCCTTTTGACTCCAGTCCTGGGCAGTTAGATATAGTTTCACCTCATTCCCTCTCCTATCCTCTCAAAAAACAATTAAACTGTTTTCCCTGTGTGTTTTCCTTCATACCTTGAAGTTTCCATAGTGTGTATTTATTATACTCTGAGTTTATTCCTTGTCTAGATGGTGCAGGGTGACAGTTAGGCCTGACTGTCACTTCTGTCAACAGACATTTTCCCTAACAGTTAGACCCAGTCTCCCTAACTTGTTTAGTCCCACCTTTTGTTATTCCTGTCTCTTACTCACCCTTTCTGAATCCACATATAATATTTAAGTCATCTCCCCTGGTTTTCCCATAAGAGTTTGGCACCCCAGTTCAGACATAAGATGTCCCTTGATTGGGGAATGGCTAAACAAATTGTGGCAAATGATGGTTATGGAATATTATTGTGATGAAAGGAATAATGAACTGGAGGAATTCTGAACTGGAAAGGCAGCCAGGAATTGATGCAGAGCAAAAGGAGTAGAACCAGAAGAACACTGTACACAGAGACTGATACATTATGGCACAATTGAATATAATAGACTTTTCTACTAGAAGCAATGCAATGACCCAGGACAATACAGAGGAATTTATGAAAAAGAATTCTATACACATCCAGAGAAAGAACTGTGTAAACAGAGATGCAGAAGAAAAACACATAATTGATCATGTAGTTCAATAGGGATATGATTAGGATTTTGATGTTAAAAGATCACTCTACTGTAAATATGAATAACATGGAAATAAATAGGTTTTGAATAATGATATGTGAATAACACAGTGGAACTGCTTGTCAGTTTCAGGAGGGGAGAGAAAAGAGTAGGGGTGGGGGATCATAAATCATGTAACCACAGAAAAATATTCTAAATAAAAAAAAAATTTTAAAGAAGTATTGACCCTCAGAGAAGCCACAGAAAGTTTAATTAACAAAAAATTCAAGGACTTAAAGTTCAAGTCTTAGAAGTAAATGATCAAGCTCTATCTTTAATTGCTTTATATTCCTAGAAAAATTCAAAACACAAATTTGATAAGCAGAACTAAAGAAAATATGAGCATATGCTTTAAAAAGTCAATAATTATGATGCATGAGGAAACAACAGTAAATTCAACAAAATGTATCTACCTTTTAGAATCTTTCATTTAAAGCAATTCTCTCGCCTGGCTTATGATAAAACTAATGTTCTCTTCAGTAGTGTTAAAATAAAGATAGACGAAGGCAAACTTGCAAAAGATTTTGGGAGAAAAGCATGCAAAGAACCTTGTGGAAGAGACTGTAAAGGCAGTTGACCACACAACTGGAATCATTTGGGGTCACATTCCAGATTGAAACGGAAGGATAAGGAGGAGGACAGAGAGTCCCAGGGAGTGTTTTTGCCTTGGGACACAGCAAGTGGGGGAAAAGAGAAAACATCTGCTGGCCATTTTGATGGATTACAGGGGTTTTGGGCGGAGCTCCAGATTTACCTGAGAAGATCAAGGAATTCAGAGACTCTTTACCTGATCCCAACCCTCATCCTGATCTCATATTAGTACTGAGACCCAGTTCTTGGAGATTTCACGTGAGTGAGAGAAGTTGCCAGGACAGAATCTGCCATACTCCAAGCCAGACCACTCTTGGCCTAAGTCTATTGACTTTTAGCTAAACCTTATGATCTGAACTTTGTTCTTATTTTTTTTGAATCAGCTAGTCAAATTTTTATTTATCTAGAACAGTGATGGGCAAACTACGGCTCACGGGCCAGATGTGACCCCCTGAAATGTTCTATCTGGAGCATGACATTACTCCTAATCTGAAGAATACAATGAGTAGGAAACAATACAATGAAACTTCAAAAGAGTTGCCTTAGAAACAGAATGACAGATGAGCATTTCCTTTCGCTGAAGGATTTAGGCAGATAGAGAGAATAGAGTAGCCCAATAGTGTTGGGACTAAGCAGATCCTTGCAGATCAGTATCTGAGTGGGAGGAACTAGAACCTGGTAGCTTAGGAAACTCCTTTTACCCTGGTTCTCTACCAATCCTGCTATTTATAAAGTAAACATTGTTTATTAGAATAACAAACCGCAGTCAGATTTTGTGTTAAACATACAGAGGACTGGTATGGCTGACCCCTGGGCCTACAAACTAGGCCAGCACCACTGTTTGGGTCATCACTGATCCAAACTTAAATCCACACTAAGGGACCTCTATTTAGTGGGGAAAAACCCCCATTTCTTTTAGCAAGGACCAAGTTGGGGCAGAACTCAAGTCTGCTACTCATTGTACAGGAAGAGTCCTATTTCATGTTGGAGTTTGGTAGCAATAAAAGGAATCTCTTAGATTCAAAGCACCAAAGGGAGTGGAGTGGACACCTGAGAAGTGTTTGGGTTCTTACTGGATGGAAGAATAAGGTAGGGTTTGACAACTCTGGGTCCTAGTTGAAGGAGAACAATGGTAGTGAATGGGATTGGAGAGATCTTTTTCATTTGGGGTAGGCTGTGTTGGCTGGAGCTTTCTTTCTATTTTTAAGTGTGTTTATAACTAAAAGCTAAATTATAGATATAGGCAGTAAGTCCTCTTGTTGTGGATAAGATCTCTAGGCTCTTTGGTAGTCATGGAAGAGTTCTGGTGGGATTTGGTACTTGAGCTTGGCTTTATAAAATGGATAGACAGAAAGAAAGGGAAAGGGCATTGCAAGCTACAGAAAGATATCAGGGAACAATGAGTACACTCTTCTGGCAATAGATAACAATTTGTGCTGAGAAGGAATAAGAGGTCTGGGTCTAAGCTTTTTTTCAGCTTTGTATACTAAGCTTCAATAAAAATATACTAGAAACTATTTGCCAACTGTGTCACTTGCTCTAAACACTCTGGACTTGTGTTTCTGCCATATTCTTTCCTCCATCTGGCACTCTAACAGAGGAATGGTCTTTCCTTGTTTTCCTTATTTTTTCCCCTTCCTCAACTGCACACACACACACACACACACACACACACACACACACACACACACACAATCAAACACACATTTGAAGTTATTAGAATCCCAGTCATTCTCTCCTGACATCTCCTTGGCTGGGTGTTCTCTACCTTCTCATAGTACTTTGTCCACAAATTTCTTAGGCATTTTATTTTACTCTAATTTTCAGGTTTTATAATGAAACCGCTGTATATCCTCGCATCCTGTGTGAGTTTTACCTTTGTCTTTCTGTAAAAATCTTCCATGGAGTTCCCACTCAATTTACTTGTCTTCCTCTACTTCTTTTAATAACTAGGAGATACCAATATAATACATATGCTATGCATCTATTATTTCTTATTCTCCATACATGGTAGATCCACATTCTTTCCTCATCATCACTATCCTTAAGGATACTTTATATAATATTTCTTCAATGCAAATTATAGTCAATAACATGTTCTAGCCTCTTTACAACTGCCATGCAAAATTCCTACTATCTTTTGCTTTATCTGACATTTATACCATTTCATGTCATGCATTCCATAATTTACAACCACAATGTATCCCTGGGAGGATAGTAGCCTCAGAAGAATGAGATTTTGCAGCAGTAGACAATTAAGAATCATTGGAATCATCATATAATTCCCCAAATATAAAGTCCCACTAAATTCTGGGCACAGCATTTTGTCCATCTGCAACCAAGGTACACATATTAATGGACAAAGTCAATGGGTTAACTTATATCTGCTGCCAGACTGAGGACAGTTATTGCTGTTGTTCAGTTATTTCACTTCTGTTCAGTTCTTCATAAACCCATTTAGGGTTTTCTTGGCAAATATGGAAGTTTGACATTTCCTTCTCCATCTTATTTTACAGATGAGAAAACTGAGGAAAACAAGATTAAGTGATTTTCCCATGGTCACATAGTTAGTAAGTATCTGTGGCTAGATTTGAACTCAGGAAGAAGAATTTTTCTGACTGTAGGCCTGACACTCTACACTGTGCCACCTAATTGTCCCAGTTGAGGATAAAGACCAATCTTATTCATCTTTATATTCCTTATCATTCATATCTCTCACTCACAATAATCTCAAAAACTTTCTCTTATCTTGGTATTTGATAATATTTGATATTTGGTATCTTTTGGAATGGTAGAAAGAATACTATGAAGAAAGTGAGAATATTTGGGTTCTAATGCCAAATCCACCACTAACTAGTTTTGTGACCTGGGCAAGTCACTTCAATTCAACATTTATTAGCTATCAGTTAGAAGCTCTGGAAAAGATAAAAAGTTTAGATAAGATAGAGTCCATGACTCCATGGAGTTTATATTCTAGTAGAAAAGATATAATGTATGGAAAAATAATTTGTTTCAGTATTTCAAGGATTGATAATTTGCAGTGAGGATGCTCTTTCCTTCATCAACACTGTTTTCAATCTCTCTGTAACTTAGAAGATAACGAGATGGCATTTGAGAATTGGCTATAGCTTTAAAAAATATATTGCCCTATAAGCTAACCAAATGATAACTTTCTCCAGACTAATGCATCCAAGGAATATTTTAGCTGAGGACAAAGGTAACTATTATACAAATCAAAAAAAGGTACCTAGTAATAAGCAATACATACATTTGAGAAGTATGGAGAAAAGCGTATATAAGATCTAAAGGGAGAAAGAGAGCTCAGGGAAGGTTTCGTGGAAGAGTCAAAATTTAGGATTAATTTTAAAGAAAGGGTACAGATTCAACAATAGAGAGGCAGAGGAGATGTGATGGACATCTAGAACAGTCAGAAAAGGCAAGACATTCAATTCTGAAATCCAATTTTGCTGGGTACTAAGGAGAGGAGAAATAACACTATTAATGATAATGACTGACTTGGAACCTTTAAAGTTGATTAAGTGTTGTATTTGAGCCTCAAAACAACCAACAAGCTTTTGAGGCAGGTAATATAGATAATGTAATCTCCATTCTACACATGAGGAAATCGAGGAACAAAATAGTTAAAGGAATCATCTGGGAAATGAAACAATTAAATGTCAGAAGTAGGAGTAGAATGAGCTAAGAGGTTAGGGAGGTACAATATAATGGAAACTATAGTATAGAGACAGTTACACTAATGGACTGCTTGTGAATTGTTCTGATCATTCTGGAAAATAATCTATAATTATGTTAAGAACATAAATAAAATATCCAATACTAGAAATCCCATTACTGGACATGAAGATCAAAGATAAGAGAAAAAGCCTCATATATCTCCCAAAATATTTATAATGGTAGTTTTTTTAATAGTGATATATAGATTGAGAAAAGATGAAACAAATTGTGTATGTGACTATAATAGAATATTACTGTGCAGTAAGAAATTTTATTATTGATTTAATATTTTAATATTTCTATATGTTTATAAACCTGGCACAAAGTAAAGTAAAAAGAATCAGGAAAACAATATATGTAATTTCTATAACAATGCAAATAGAAATAGTAACATAATCAAAAGTGACTGCTCTAGAATTATAAGGACCAAATTTGACCTTAGTAAGGAAAATGAGAATACACCTTTTTCCCTTCTTTGCAAAAGTGAGAAGCTGTGAGTATGGGACATTATGTATAAAAAGATACTTGGTTGATTTCAAACTCCTACATTTGCAGCTTGAAAGGACCTTAGCAATCATATAGCCCAATTTTATCATTTCAAATTCCACTGTTCTGACCATTATGACATATTGGTTAATTAACTTGAACTTTTTTATTTTTGCTAATTTTATTATATACTTTAATATAATTATATAATATAAAATATTATGTAATATTTTATTATATACTATATGGGATGACTTGACAGGAGAAGGATGTTGATATAAAAAACAAAATGTATTAAATAAAAGGCTTTTAAAGAAGGGTGTGATGATATTAGATTTTAAAGGAAATGGAATGACAGGCAATGATTTTGGAAATATCAGATTAGATTAGGAAATATTTGAAAGCCCTTAAAGATTTTTGAATAGTGAAGTAATATAACCAAACTCATGAGAATAAAGATAATTCTAGAAGCAGATTGAATGACAGATTAGAGATAGAGGAGAAAGCAGAGGTTGAACATGTTGAGAAACTATTGCATTAAGTCCAGATAACTTGGAGCACAGGGCCTGAATCAATAGTGTGGCAGGAGGGAAAGAAAGGAAGGGGTGAATGTAGGAGATATTTCAGAGATACAATTGATAGGACCCGGTAACTGACTGGATATGAGTGCAAAGAGAAAGAGAAGACTCGAAGATAACACCAAGGTGTCAGATATGGTAGTCAGTGTGAAGAGTAGTATCTAATGACACAAATCGTGAAAGGAACAGGAACAAATTTAGAAAAAATAATGAGTTCAAAGCACAGCTAGGTACACTGCTGTCAGAAAGACATTTTCCCGAGTTCAAATCACTGACTTCAGACACTTACTAGCTGTATGACTCTGGGTAAATCCTATTTGTCTCAGTTTCCTCATCTGTAAAATTAGCTGGAGAAGGAAATGACAAAGCCAAAAGAGTTGGACATGACTGAAAAATGACTGCACAGGGGAATGAGTGCAAAAAGGAGAAGGGTTAATGGGAGTCCTATTTTTCAAATGGGTAGTGTTCTACATGTCACATACATATATCTATGGAAGTTGAATAAACCTGATTCTAGGCATGGAAAGACCCTGCTCTTTGACTGTGAGGTGTGCATAGGCATTCTATTTCTGGTCCACTTACTGCACGTCTTTTAAATGCTCTATTGATCCAGAACAGGGTTTGCATACAAAAATACTCCCACTGTGACAAATCAGGTCTTTCCTGTCTTGTTTCTTCAATTGAATAGATAATTCTGTAATTATCTTGCTGTGATCTTCTTGAATGAGGAGAGAGAACTAGCACCAACAGCCTACTATCCCTATCCAAGTTGTTATGAAGCCATAAGTTCTTAGAACTGCTGCTGCTTGCACTCTGTGTTGTTGACTATCTCTTGCTTTAGTTGAAGGAATATTGAAAAGAAAACAAAAGAGGCTGCAGCCTTGTGAACTTTGAAGGTCAGTTCACTGAATTGTTTGTTGACTGAGATACTGGTTTATGCAAACAAAAGATGCTTTCCTCCATTATCCATGTCACATTCAGTAGTAAGCTGGAGGTGACAGTAGTATAGGGAAGAGTCAGCCTCACAGGATGTTATGAGGGAAAGGTTTATATTATTTTTTTCTTTCTCTATCTTCTTAATATATATCCCTTTATAAAAGCTAATTGATTTTAGTTAGTTAAATAATACCAAGTTGTTAATCAGTTGATACCTGGGACAACTCACCAAAATGAGAACTCATATTGATATTATTAGGAAGATAACCCCAATCCCTCAGAACTCCTAGAACCTTGAGAAGGAGGACATTGTAAAAATATGGAGCACCAGGGATATTAAAATATAATCTAAATGGTTGGGAGTACACACACACTGGGTTGAAGGAGAGACAGGACCAGGATAGGGAGACCAGAGTACACAGCTAAGCTGCTGCTAACTGTCAAGAATGGCTGTTGGCCAACTGTCACCCAGTTCACCACCAGGCCAGAGTCTTTGAAACCAGCAGGCAAGGTAAAAGGTTTTAACAGTTTTGATTATGTTTAACTAAATAAAAGTGGGATAGGGGATTCTACACTAAAACCTAAATGGCAAAACCACAGGGCAAGGGGAGGACTTGACTTCTCTAATCTTAGTGACCTAAGCAGGCAGGGCTCAAAGGAGCAGTGCAGGAGTCACTGGGAAGTCTGCTTCTAACCTGGCTCCAGCCAGGTTTGACCAGCACAGCTAAAGGGCCTGGGGGTGGCTTTGAGGGTTCTCACAGTAATCTACAGATGATCACAGGATGCCAAAAGCCAAGGTGGTCCAAGGTACCCAAGTAGAGAGAGTGTGCTTGAGATGCTGTCCACCAGATCCCAAACCCCTCCTCCACTTGGTGCAGCTCTGCAGGTCTTGTCCACTTGCTGGAAGCCACCACCACTCAGGATCCCAGGGAATCAGGATGTAATGTGTCCTTAACTCTGAGATCTCCCAGGGCTAGCAACAGTTTGTGCCAACCACTAATGGAGTCTCTCTCAGGGCACAAGCAACTTCCTGCTCCTTCATTCCATCTTGGAATGCTCCAGCCCTTCCTGCGAGGTCCATATAAACTATTGCTACATAAATTGCTAAATAAATCATCCTCACAACAACATTGAATCCAATTCCTTAATTTTACAGATCGGAAACTGAGACCAGAGAGCTTAAGAGACCTAACTAGAGTTACATATCTAATAAGTACTGTATATAGGGTTTGAAACAGAGTTTTTCTGACTTTTTTGATTTTGTTATCTTCTTCTGAGTTTGTTTTTTGATATCCCCTGTCATCATAGTAATATTTTATGATCAGGTTCTTTTGTTGTTGTTGTTTCCTTAATTTTTCTAGCCTATTTCTTGATTTGTAACTTGTATTTATTTAATTTTAGTTTTATACTACACTTCATCTCTGATCATGGGGTGGAAGGGGAACTGTCCCAAACTTCAGATTTTCAGAACTAGTTCTTGGGGTCTGTAGGTTTTCAGTTCTTCCAAAGAACTGAATGATCTAAGGAGAGAGAAAAATGTGTTTAGTACTGTGCACTTGTCTGTGAGGGATCATAACCACTATTTTCTGCCCTAGAATTGTGGCCAGGGTCCTCTCTGTCAGCAAGCACTGATATGCTGCTACTGTTCCTCCTCATACTGGGACCCCGATCAATGTATGGGCAATGTAATAGAGTTATATCCCCAAGTTCCAGGAAAGAGACCTGACCAGTTGTCTAATACCCTTACTGTCTATAGGCTGGGAGCTCCAGAAGCTGCTGCTTCCAATTCAGTAGTCCCCAAGGTCTATTGCTGGCCTGCACATGGGGTTTGCCACTGGCTTACCAAGGCATGGCCTGGTGTTGTCTTGCCAACACATTGCCTGCACTAGATTGAGCTCCATAATCACCTTGGTGACACAGACCTTTTCTGCCAAACTTCTAAGTTGTATTGGACAGGAAAATTATTTCACCCTATTCACTTGTGAGTCTGGGTTCTGCTGCTCCAAAATTTGCTTTGAGGTGTTATTTTAATGTTGTTTGGAGAGGAACTTGAGAGAGTTTAGGCAAGTCTTTCCCTTTTCTCCATCTTCTCATTTACTATTCATATCAAATTCCATTAAGAGTCAGTTCTTTATTGATAATACAGGTAGCACTGGAAAAAAGTCAGACTGTGTGTGTGTGTGTGTGTGTGTGTGTCTGTCTGTCTGTCTGTCTGTCTGTCTGTCTGTCTGTCTGTCTCTCTCTCTCTCTCTCTCTCTCTCTCTCTCTCTCTATATATATATATATATATATATATATATACACGTATGTATGTATATTGTCCAGTGTAGGAAAAGAGTAGGAACTAAAAAAAGGTAAAGTACAGCTCACATTTTGCCTTACTACTTATTTCTTTTATCATTATGGGCAAGTTACTTAATTGGACCTGGAATGATGAAAAGGGTGTGGGGGGATGAGGGGGGGTGGGGGAAAATTGATTGGAAGTTGCCTCACTTTCAGGTTTCTGGTTTGAATTATAAGCAATTATTTAAATGGAACCAGTCTTGAATCTGTGGCCTTAGAAGACACCTAATGTGTTAATGTAGGCCCTTTTCCTGGGGAATTCTTTTCCTTGGACAGGAATGCTAAATGACATAAATGTCCTCATCTTCCTAGGAGTAAATGATGGGGAGCTATAAGCTCTCTACCTTCCTCTTTAAAGATTTCCTCCTTTATCCTTTGCCTTGTAGGATTGAGTAGCCATTTATGTGAGACTCCTTTGGATGGAGTTTCTATGAGGGACAAAGGGTAGGGAGGGGAGGATATAAGAGGAGGGCCACAGTGAAACTTGAGCAAAAACTGAAGGTCAATGGGAGTTCAAAAAGAGAGAAATAAATTTCCAAATTTTGATTCTAAACAAAATAATCAAGACATATTGTAAATTTTAAAAAGAATAGATGCAACCATATGTAAACATAAGGACAAAAAGAATCATAAAGCCAACTATAAAACACTAGTATTGCCTGTTTATCTGTAAACAGTTTACCTCTTTAGTATAACAGGAATGTTAACAATTAAAAGGAATAAGGAGATGTAGAAATGACCATGTCATATCCACTAAACATGTCAAGGATTGTATCTGGTGGTTTGTTTTGAAGAATAAAATGAGTTGAGATTGAAAAAGAAAAATTCTTAAATCTATTCAAGTAATATGAGAACACTGGAAGGCAATCTTGACTTTCTGGTCAAGGGCTAGGACTTGCTGGTTGGTTTTTTAAAATTGTGTTTCCCTATTGCCTAACACAAACTTACACATAAAAGGATCTTAGGAGCTTAGCAAATGTTTGGTGTGTGCCCTTGGGGATGTCAGTCAGTTAGTAAACATGTATTAAGCTTTTCAGAACAGAGGATTCAAAGGAGGTCTCCACTAACTAGGAGCTCACTTTACTTCTCTAGTCAGTTCCCCTATCTATAAGGTGAGAGCAGTACTTATGCTATTGATCCCTCAGAATTATTGTAAAAAAAGTAATATATAAGTAATATCATGTAAATGTAGGTTGCTATTACTTCAGATAAGTAAATAAACAATGCATTTGGCAAAATTCTGCATTTATGTTAAGTGATGAAATTAATTCATTGTCTATTGTACCTTTCAGCAAAATGTAGTTTTCCTGTTTATCTCTTTTAATCAAGTCTATTTTTGCTGTTGCCTTGTCTGAAATCATGATTACTACCCTGCCTTTTTTTAGTTCAGCTGCAGTATAATAGATTTTGCTCCAGACTCTTATTTTAACCCTGTGTGTTTCAGGTATGTTTCTTGTAAACAACATATTGTTGAATTCTGCTTTCTAACTTATTCTGCTATCTACTTCTGTTTATGGGTGAATTCATCCTATTCAGATTCACAGTAATGAACATTTCCCTTCATCTTAGTCTCTTCAAGTTTTTTTTTTCTTTTTTTGTTCCCTGTCCACTGTTGACAAAGAAGACCATCAGGTTGTAACAGGAATGGGCTTCCCATACTTGTTACAAACAGCTTCTATTCCCCTGCTCATCTCTTCTTCCCCTCTCCCTTCTCCCAATCACAGGTTCTATCTTTTTCCTTTTCTGCTTCTAAACTCTTCTTCACAATCCTCCTCTCTGATCCTAGGGTTTGTTTTTCCTCTGCCTAACATGACCTTATAGCTATACTCTTTTCTTCCCTTCTTTCCTCTCTCCTTGTTTCTTCCTATTTCTGACTTGAAACTCTATGCATATGTTTTCCTTCTCTCTTTTGAACAGTTTAGATAAAAGTGAAACACAAGTGCTGCTCACTCTTCTCATACCTGGCTCCTTTTTTATATATTTTCTACTTGTATCCCCTGAATATGTGAGGTCAATACTATCCCCATTCTTCTCCTTTTCTTCCCTATTACATTTCCCCCCTCCTTCCTCTTCAGCTTTTTTTAAGATTATCAAAGCATAACAAAATAATCACTTCCAGATCTTCCATCTTATTTGTTATTTATCTATATTTCTTAGGACACTTTTATATCCTTCCCTCCCTCACTCCCTCCCACATTACAATAAAATAATTCATCCTTATAAAGTATTTTCCTTTTCATCACCTGTATTTAACTTTTTAGGCTTTTCTTGATTGACATGTTTTTATTTTGGTGTTTCTATTGAGCTTTGGGGATTTTTTCATCTGGAACACTTAGGAACACAGCCATCCATGTCACTAATGATCCATTTTTTCCCTGTAGAATTATATTCTGCTTTGCCAGTTATTCTTGGTTGTAAGTCAACTATCATTTGCCTTTTGTAATGTCTAAAACTAATCACAGGTGTAGGTTAGCCTAATGGGGTCTCCCAGAAGGAGTAGGAATATGACCTCAATGCCCATATCTATGAACTAGCCCAGCAATTCTGGATTACCTAGCATGGATCCAAATCAACTCTGGGCTCAGAAAAGTTCTGCAATAGCAGCAGAGATCAGGTAATAGACTAAGTGCCCAGCCAGAAAAGAGCTAGGCAAGTAGTATCCCCAGGACAGATCAGGGACTTAGCCCAAGATCCAGAATAAGTATAGGCCAGTAGTATGGTTGCTTTGAACCTGCTGCGCCTCCTAGCTAGGTGACAAGGCCTGGGCTCAACTACTGTTTTCTATAGGGCTATACAGGAGTAAGTTTACAGATGTGGCATATAAACCCAACTTGAGGCCTGGAGCCTGGAAAGCTCAGGAAATCATCAATTTGGCCATGTCCTTGGTCTGACTACATACAAAGACCCCAAAGAAAGCCCCTATTATGCTAACCTATACCACTGAGACTATTATTCTGGCCAACCCCATTCCATAGGTCATAGCCAGCTAAAAGTGTGCAGAACCTGGCCCTACCCAAAGTTCCAATCCAAGAAGCAATGCTGGGGGAAAAAAGGGTGTAGGAGAAGGGAAGAGTAGAAAATAATCATTTTTTAAAGTACCTACAGTGGTAGGTATTGTGGTAAGTATTTTATAAATATCTCATTTGATCCTCACAACATTTTGCAGTTCCATATATCCCATCAGCCTTCAAATGTTGTGGTACTATTGATGAAAATAAGAAATCCAGGAAGAGATTCTGGTTTAAGGGCAAAGATGGTACATACTGTTTCACACTCCAGATGTCAGCTGTGAAAGCAAATAGAAATGTGGACCTGGAGCCTTAGGGAAAACCTAGTGCAAAGATTAATATTGGGGTGTCACCAATATATAGATAAGAAATTGGGCTGTGAACTAGTCAATATGGGAGAAGGAAAAAGTCACAGGAATAGGATCTTTCAAATAGTCTAAATTTGAAGATCAAGAAAAATAAGGCAAAATGGAAAAGAGAAAGAGAGCAACAGGAAGTGAAATTACAATAAAATATCACATCAGAAAACTGTAGAGAAGAAGTCCAGAAGGAATATGGGGGGAGGTGGAAGAAGTACTATGTTTGTAGAAATCAGATATGACCAACAGAGATCAATAAAAATGAGGGCTGAGAAAGGAACATTAGATTTGATGAGAAAATTAGTGGCCCATCTTCTGGTGATGAGCTTTCCTGTATTTTGATAGTCTCCTGTTCAGAGAACAGACATGTAGTGTTTTCCTGAATGATACTTGAAAGTCTTTCCAGTTTGGTAGAACCTAGGCAAAGAGGAATTTATCAAATAATAGACTTGGGCTCACTCATTGAGACACTGAGCAAGTAAGTGGTACTAAAATAGAAGCACATTTTGGTGGAGATAAAGAAAAGGCAAGCTGAAGATTAATTTCAGAGAGGAACAGGGTTGAGGGAAGTTTACTGACATTGGTGACAACCAATGGACAGGCCCATTTACCGATCTCCCAATATCACAGACCCCCACCTCTGTCTATTCTCCACCACCCAGAATGACCCCTATCCTCACCCTTAACAAACCCCCACTAGAAACAATGGGCTGCTAGAGTAGGGTTTTGATGGGCAGCCTTCATATTTTCTACCCTATCAGGATTCCAAGTGTCAGGCTCATGATAATCCCTTGAAACTAAGACCCGGGGAGATCAAGGGATTTGCCCATGATCATATTGTATTAGGTATTTGAGAAAGAATTTGAACTCAGGACTTCCTTACCCCAAGTCACATATTTCTACCTCACCATAATGTCATTCAGTCAATTTGTTCAAACTGACAATCTGGACCACTACTCCTTTGGGAATTTTTCTAAAGCACTTCCCTTCCCTGGTTATAGGATATTTGTGACAGGCCAGAATGTTAATTTGCTAACATTTCTAAAACTCCCAAGCTTCCATTTCCTGCAATACTCACTAGGCTTAACCCCAGGTGCAGGGGTTATCACCTAGATTTGGCCACAGTTTCTCATTCTCTTGACCCAGGCAGGTATAGCCTGTCAACAAATCCCCAAACTCCACTTTCAAGGCCAGTAGTAGGGAGCCTATATTGGATCCCAGGCTATACTTTTCTTTCTTCACAGATGAGACAGGGCTACCGCACAGATGCTTTTTTCCTCTAGAATTCAAGAACATAAAGCCAAGACCTAATTACAGATCATGGTTCAGTGCTTTCCATTTTTCACACCAAGACTACAAGATACCAACATCTGATATGGTTGAAGTCTCTGAAGCCCTGTACACCAATTCCTACTCCTTTCATTATTGCCTGGGTACTAAAAATAGATTGGAGGCTTATGCTGAGCTATTATAAACAAGTCCCATGAGCTACAGTAGCGTTCCTTCTGAATACATTCCTTTAAATGGAAAAGCATGAATGTGACTCAGGATACTCCCTCCCATTAGGTATATATGTCTGTGGAATTCTCTACACCATCCAGGTTTCTCTTGAGGAATAAACAGAAACTCAACAACTAGGGAAGTGTTTACAAGACTTGCAGTCATAAGGACAAGACTGAGCCAGTGCTTAGTCTAACATTCCCCTGAGTCTTCTCACATGTTCAGGCTCCAATGTGGCCTCTCTATACTCTGCTCTTCTCATGAATTACCCAAGCTTTTTTAGTAATTCCATAAACAAGACTATCTTTGGCAAGAAAAAGTCTTCTCCAGAACTTTCTCCTTTTCTTACCTTGAGTAGTTAGCAGGCAAAAAAACTCCAAAAGCCACCATCATAGTAGTGCATGTCTATAATACCAGAAGAGGCTGACACTGGTAGATCTCTTGAGTTCAGGAGTTCTGAGCTGCTGCAATAAGCTATACTAACCAGGTGTCTGCACTAAAAATGAGTTCAATATTAATATGGTAAACCTTGAGGAATGGAGGAAGAAGGTATGAGGGGAAGAACAGGAGGAGTACCAGGTGGACTAAGGAGGGGTGAATTGGACAAAGTAATGTTTTTGGGGGATCAAAATCTTTATTGACCACAATGCAAAAAATATTATATTAAAGGTCACTGAGAAAAGTAGTCAAAATAAACTTTTTGATGTCAAAAAGCAAATCATAGAAACAGTAGATTATTTTATTAAAGATAATGGCAACAATGAGACAAGATACAAGATTTGAGGGATAATAAATGCAGTCCATAGAGAAAATCTACTTTTCTAAATACCTCCACCTCATGGGATCCGTCTCTTCTTCAAAAACAAAGGAATTTAAATCCTGCCTTCTACACAGAACTCTTCCTGATGCTCCTAATTTCAAGTGTCCTGCCTACCAAACTACCTTGTATTTCACCACTTTGTATTTATTTTCTATTTACTGTGTATGTTCTTATGTGACTGTATGCTGTCTTCCTCCAATAGAAGGTAAGTTCCTTGAGAGTAGTGATTGATTAACTATTTTTCCCGCCTTGGATTGCTAGTGCCTGCCTATCATAGTGCCTGACACATGTTGGGGCAATAAATATTTGATAGACTTTTAAAAATAAGCTTTAATTTTCTCTTCTTAATATAGCCATATATCTTTGTAGAGATAGAATATGTATATAGTACTTATTTTCTCAATCAACTTTTTCAAATAGTAATAATATTCCTATTTTGTAACATTTTACATCCTTTCTTCTTTCAAGTATTGAGACCTGATCCTTCAATGCCCACAAGTCTGTGCTTCCTACACCTGCCACTTGATGTACTCCTGTCACTCTACTTCCTTATGGAACACATGAGGAAGTACCATTGTTAAACTCCACAAATATTTTCTATTTTTTCTGTTTCTTGTCCTCATTCCAGCTTTAACATGCAATGTTCTTAGGATAATCTGACTTAACTGAATTTTTCACCAAACTTCCTATCCACTCTTTAGTGAGTATTAATATTATTCATAATCTTATTGTACAAATGGAATCACAGAATTTCAGAGATAGAAGGGACTTTAGAAGACATCTAACCTAACTATACCTGCATTCATATCCCCTCCATATCTTTCATATTCATTTCTTTCTATTAACACAGCAAAAGCCATGATGTGATCCCAGCCCTGCTGTTTATTAGCCATGTAACCATAGAAAAATCACTTAATTTTTGTATTTATATCCTCATCTAATGAATGATATACACAATCTATATTAGATGTTTTTATGAATAAACGGCTTTGTGGTCTTTAAAGAAAACAGTACAGAACTGGGAGTTCTCATTCTGGCAGTCAGGAAATCTAGATTTCTGCTCCTGCTTCAGCATAATGAAGTATTCAGAGCACTGGATTTGAAATCAGTATAGAATCCCAGCTCAGCCATTTCCTAACTGTATGATTTTGGAAAGTATTTTTCTTTTCGGAACTTTAGGTTCTTTCTCTGTCAAATGAGAGGATAGGACTCAGTGGTTGTTGAGGTTACTTTCAGCTCCTATATTCTATTCTTCTCTGTGTAGTGGGTCCCCCTAACCACTTTCTCCAGATTTACTCTCCTAACTTATTTCTGATCTAGCCAGTCGGGTCCTCAAAAGGGTGGCTGCTACTGCTCTCAGGATTCTAGGGGTAAACTTGTGAATACTTGTTCCTTCTATTGAAATTCCTGAGCACCCACCAGTATGATTCCCCATTAAAAAATCAACTGACTCAAATAACTCTTAACCAAGGCATTTATTAAAAAAGCAAATAATAGGAGGTTCCGGGTTAAGATGGCGGCAGAGTAAAAAGCAGCTCTTAACCTCTCCTGACCGAAACACACAAGATTCCTCAAGGGGACATAAAAACAAGTCAAGACGAACAGAGGAACCCCACAACAGGGCACAGCGTGGAAGGTATGTGGAATCGGGACATTTCCATGCTATAAAGGGGTGAAACAGCTCTCACTAAATCTCGGGCTGAGCAACCACTACCCTACCCCCTCCACATACACCACCTAAAGCTCCGAAGCCAGTTAAAAAGAAATAGAGCAACTTTGGGGCACCCATTGAGTCATTGGCAGCTCCGGGGCCTGTTCCTGAGAGTAGCAAGATTTAGGTCCCCAAAAAGCTAAAGAACAACAAGAACTCTGAGCACGGGCACAGAACGCGAGCTCAGAGACCAGAGCGCAGGCGCGGGTGGAGGCAGACACAGCCTTGTGCTAAGGCTCTGAAACCCTGAGTGGGGAACCAGTGCAGACAGGTATACGACTGTGGAAGCAGCACCCTGAGACTTGCAAAGAAACCTCTGGCAGAGGATCAAGCAAAGAGGTCCACCAGGGGGCTTGACCTTGGAAAAAACCAGAACTCAGACCTCAGGAGCCAAAAGACCACAGACAGTTGCTGAGCACGAGGATAAAGCTGAGAAGCTGCTGGGCTAATGATGGCTACCCAGACCCAGGAAGTTCAGAAGAGAAAGATTAACAACAAGAAAAAGAAGTCTTTAACACTCGACAACTTTTACACAGAGAAAATCCAGACAACCGAGCAAACAAGGAGGAGAACAAACAAGCATCCGGACCCTCCTCAAATAAGGAAAATGGGTCACAAGCTATGGAAGAGTTCAAAACAGAGATTTTGAGGAAGATGGAAGAGATCTGGCAAGAAAATAACAGTTCAAAAGGTAGAATCTTGCAATTGGAAAGTGAGCTCAGAAATCAAATGAACTGATAAGCAAATTGAACACCAGAAATGACCAGATTAAAAAGGAAATCCAAAAGATCATAGCAGAAAACCAGTCCCTAAAGGCTAGAATTGAGCAATTAGAAGCTAATGATCTCTCAAGAAAACAGAAACAAATAAAACAAAGTCAAAAGACTGAAAAAAATAGAAGGAAACATGAAATATCACGAGAAAGTGACGGACCAAGAAAACCGGTCTAGAAGAGACAATTTGAGAATCATTGGTCTTCCAGAAAAAACAGAAATTAATAGAAACCTGGACTCCATACTAAAAGAAATTATTCAGCAAAATTGCCCTGAAGTCCTACAACTAGAGGGCAATATAGACATTGAAAGGATCCATAGAACACCCATGACATTCAATCCAGATAAGAAAACGCCCAGGGATATAATTGCCGAATTCAAGAGCTTACAAGCAAAAGAAAAAATGTTACAAGAAGCCAGAAAGAGACAATTCAAATATCAAGGAGCACCAATCAGGATCACACAGGATCTGGCAGCCTCCACGCTAAAAGATCGCAAGGCTTGGAATACGATATTCAGAAAGGCAAGAGAGCTGGGCCTGCAACCACGGATCAACTACCCATCAAAATTGACTATATATTTCCAGGGGAAAGTATGGGCATTCAACAAAATTGAAGAATTCCAGGTATTGGCACAGAAAAGACCAGGGCTAAATGGAAAGTTTGATATCCAAACACAAAAAAAGAGAGAAACATGAAACAGTAAATAAGAAACAGAGAGGAAAGAAAGAAACTCATAATTTTTAAATTTGCCTTTTTAAGGGCCTCAGTAAGATCTAATTATCTGTATTCCTATGTAGAGAAATGTTATGAATAATACTCTGTAGTGAACTCTATTCACTATTATAGTATTCACTATTACAGTAATCAGAAGAATAATTCACAGGGAGAGGGTGGAACACTAAATAATCTAAGATGACATGGGGGATGGGAAAGAGGGGGTGAATAGCAGGGGACACCAAGAGAAACTTGAGTGAATAAGAAAAATAGGATATTCTATTACACACAAAGAGGGCATGGGAAGGAGAGGGGACAAATAAGAAGGAGAGGAAGAGAGCATTAAGAGGAAATAATCAAACATTACTCTCAGTGAATTCAACCCGGAGAGGGAAGAGTAGCTATACTATCTATTGGGACATAAAACTCTTATCTAACCCTTCTGAGAAAGTCAGAAGGGATAAACCAAGAACAGCAGGGGAGTGGGGAGGTCAAAAAAGGGAGGGGAGAAGAAGCGGGAGTGAATTCATAAGGCCTTTAAAAACAAAAAGAGGGGGAAAAATAAGGGAGGGGGTAGAAAGGGAAGTTAATCAAGGGAGGGGATAAGGGATAACAGCTTAATAGCAAACCACTGGTTTAAAAGGAAATAATATTAAAAAAAGGGGGTAGGGAGGTTTCCGGGTTAAGATGGCGGCAGAGTAAGAAGCAGCTCTTAACCTCTCCTGACCAAAACACACAAAACTCCTCAAGGGGACATAAAAACAAGTCCAGACAAATGGAGGAACCCCACAACAGGGCACAGCGCCGAAGGTACGTGGAATCGAGGCATTTCCATGCTATAAAGGGGTGAAACAGCTCTCACTAAATCGCGGGCTGAGCAACCACCCCACCCCACCCCCTCCACACACAACATATATATCGCCGAAGCCAGATAAAAAGAAATAGAGTAAGTTTGGGGCACCCATCGAGTCATTGGCAGCTCTGGGGCCTGTTCCTGAGAGCAGCAAGATTTAGGACCCCAATAAGCCAAAAAACACACGCAAAATCTGAGCGTGGGAGCAGAGAGTGGATGCAGGGCGCAGAGCGCGGGCTGAGAGCGCAGGCACTGCGGAGGCGTGGGTGGAGGCAGACACACCCAGGAACTAAAGCCTGAGTGGGGAACCAGCGTGGACGGGTATACACTGTGGAAGCAGCGCCCTGAGACTTGTAAAGGAACCTCCCGCAGAGGATCAAGCAAGGGGGTCCACCAGGGGGCTTGACCTTGGAAAAAACCAGAACTCAGGCCTCAGGAGCCAATAGACCGCGGACAGACACTGAGCGCGAGGATAAACCTGAGAAGCTGCTGGGCTAATAATGGCTACTGAGTCTCAGGAAGTTCAGAAGAGAAAGAATAACAACAAGAAAAAGAAGCCTTTAACACTCGACAACTTTTACACAGAGAAAATCCAGACAACAGAGCAAACAGAGGAGGAAAACAAACAAGCATCCGGACCCTCCTCAAATAAGGAAAACTCCTCACAAACTATGGAAGAGTTCAAAACTGAGATTCTGAGGAAGATGGAAGAGATCTGGCAAGAAAATAACAGTTTAAAAGGTAAAATCTTGCAATTGGAAAGTGAGGCTCAGAAATCAAATGAACTGATAAGCAAATTGAACCAGATTGAAAAAGAAAACCAAAAGATCATAGTTGAAAACCAGTCTCTAAAGGCTAGAATTGAGCAGTTAGAAGCTAATGATCTCTCAAGACAACAAGAACAAATAAAACAAAGTCAAAAGACTGAAAAAATAGAAGGAAACATGAAATATCTCAATGAGAGAGTGACAGACCAAGAAAACCGGTCTAGAAGAGACCATTTGAGAATAATTGGTCTTCCAGAAAAACCAGAAATTAATAGAAACCTGGACACCATACTAACAGAAATAATTCAGCAAAATTGCCCTGAAGTCCTTCAACAAGTAGGCAATATAGACATTGAAAGGATTCATAGAACACCTGCGGCATTCGATCAAGAAAGGAAAACACCCAGAAATATCATCGCAAAATTCAAGAGTTCCCAAGCAAAAGAAAAAATCTTACAAGAAGCCAGAAAGAAACAATTCAAATATCAAGGAGCAACAATCAGGATCACACAGGATCTGGCAGCCTCAACGCTAAAAGACCATAAGGCTTGGAATACGATATTCAGAAAGGCAAGAGAGCTGGGCCTGCAACCACGGATCAACTACCCATCAAAATTGACTATATATTTCCAGGGGAAAGTATGGGCATTCAACAAAATTGAAGAATTCCAGGTATTTGCACAGAAAAGACCAGGGCTAAATGGAAAGTTTGATATCCAACCACAAAAATCGAGAGAAACATGAAAAGGTAAATAAGATACAGAGGGGAAAGAAAGAAAACTTATAATTTTTAAATTTGCCTTTTTAAGGGCCTCAGTGAGATCTAATTATCTGTATTCCTTTGTAGAGAAATGTTATGTTTAATTCTCTGTAGTGAACTCTATTCACTATTATAATATTCACTATTATAGTAATCAGAAGAATAATTGACAGGGTGAGGGTGGAACACTAAATAATCTAAGATGGCATAGGGGATGGGAAAGAGGGGGGGAATAGCAGGGGACACCAAGAGAAACTTGAGTGAATAAGAAAATAGAATATTCTATTACACACAAAGAGGGCATGGGAGGGAGAGGGGACAAATACTATTAGAAGAAGGAGAGGAAGAGAGCATTAACAGGTAATAATCAAACCTTACCCTTACTGTAATCAACCAGGAGAGGGAAGAGCAGCTATACTATCCATTGGGACATAAAACTCTTATCTAACCCTTCTGAGAAAGTTAGAAGGGATAAACCAAGGGGAGCAGGGGAGTGGGGAGGTCAAAAAAA